>NC_057886.1:14215261-14523670 GCF_019740435.1 Gambusia affinis
GGTTGGAATAGAACATATTAACACAGACTCATATTAACATGCCAGGTGCACATCCAGCCTGTGACATGTTGTTTTTTCCTGATTAAAATGCAGTTTAGGAGTTTTCTACACTACCTATTGAATTTATTTGTGTGTATGACCTTTTCTGAAGTTAATCCTACACCATTATTCAGAGGGAAATCCGCACAGACTTTTGTGCCTGAAGCCCCACATAGATTATTTATTTAAATATAGTACTAAAAAGGGTGTACTTTCTTCTTTTATAATAACTGTAGGAGCATTAATTACAAAACAAGACTACCCACACTGGATCTGATATCCTGGAGGAAGAAGTCGGATGTTTGGGAGAGAAATCTTCCCCCGATCTCCATCATCAAACTCAACCATCACTCCTGGCTTCCCCTCATCAACTGAACCGCCTGCAAGAGACAAACCTGCTATTTTACTGCTAAATAACGACTACGCAAATTCAGTTAAATGTGTATTTATTGTCTCACCTCTGCGAACGTAGCCGGGGTATAGACACCGTGAGCGTTCGCTCCAGTAAGCACACACCCTCGTTCCATCACTTAGCACAGCCTCGGACTCTGGTCGTATATCCAAGACCTTGAAAGCAGACCAAAAGCATAATTAAGATTCATTACAGATTGCAGACAACGTCCTCTAACAAAGATGTGAATGCATACACACACTCACACATACAAACAGTGTGAAAGCAATGGGGCATTGTGAATGGACAGCCACTGTGCCACGTTTCCAAGCGGTCCTTATCTCATGCCAACGTGCCAGTCAGAGCTGAAAGGAGCGGAAGCCATGATGCAGTAAATCCTGACTTGCTGAGTAATACTAAAGAGGGTCTGAATAGAGGGCTTGTGATTGCAGGTTGCCAGATCCTCCCTCCAACAATGCAGCCAGTCTCAGCATCCGCCGCTCACTGGGGGCCCTTTCAGGTTGCTTTCATTTACTGTTGCCATGGTGAGGGACCTTTTGACTGATGAGGTGTGGATGTTAGAGTGTGTATAGGGGGGAGAGGGCTGTGCGGGGATCAGTAAAAATTGCGGTATTGGTGTCAAAGTCAAATAAATGGGTTTTGGACACATTTAAAGTGGAAGTATGTCGTAATTAGAAGCAGCTGCTCTGTGTTGAGTGTTTAGATAAGGGAACGGTTGGCAGAGATTCTCAGTGCTAAAATCACAGGAGAGTTAAAAGTGAAAGAAAAAAATGCTTTGATCCACCAAGCAGGGTGAAGTTGGTGAGAAATTTAAGGGTGAAGTTGAAGGTTTATTGTCCAGTTTAAGCCTGGAATTGTTTAACTAAAAGTGGAAATTTTGATCTTGCACCCATTAAAAACAGCAATAAAAAATAAATAAATGTAATGCCAAAAAAGAATAAACCTTTAACATGCAAATAAATTATAACTCATAAGTTATAACTAGAATGCTACAAATTTATACAAATATAATTTTAAATGCTATGAAAAAACAGATACAATGATGTGATGGTAGAAGATGAGTGCATGCAGTTTTAGTTGTGTACTGCTGTGGTTACCGCTCTTTAAAAGGCTATATAAATCATCCAAAAATAATAATAATAATAATAAAAAAAACATTGTAAAACTGATGAGAATCTGAGGAATTATTATCTAAGAGTCTCTGTGGAATATCTAGCTACAGCAGACAAGAGTAAAATCATGTCTTAATGACTGCTTCAAGCTACATTTTTAGAAAACTCGAGAGCACAAGCATACTTCTAATAAAATAATGGAAATAAGATCAAAGACACATGAAAAGTTTCCATAAGTTTAAGATGAAGTGGAAACTTGTTGGTGTGATTTATCAAAATTAATTTCTTTTAAAAAATAATGAAAAACAGGTAGATGACACAACAGTCTGTCCATGTAAAAACCAACAATAATGATGTTGGTTATTGCACATGCTTGGACAACCTAAATATACATTGCAAACAAGCTGTTAGTTCTAATAAAGTCTTTACTTATCTTAGCTCTTCTACACATTATGCTTATAAGAAAATACGTAATACACAATGATAAAAAATACTCTTGATCACTTCAGGCAACTGAAAGCAAGTTTTGTTTCCTAAAAAAAAAACCTATGAAAAAAAACAAAAACATTTTAAACTTTTTAAATAAAATATAAATATAATAATTTGAACATTCGGTAACATGAACACAATTGAACTATCTTTGTGAACTATCTTTGAGACAGTGATATCACTGTAATTAACTTTAAAAAACAATCATGATCGCTCCTGCACAGCGAATGTGACCTTTAAGCAGTTTCCTCTATTCTGATTACAACCCCCCCCAAAAAAAACACACACACTAAAACAATAACAGGCAGCTTAAACCCTACCCTACATAGTCTCCTGTTTAGATATTCTATTGCATACAAACCTAGCACCCCTTGTCCTATTTGGAAATGCTGAAAATATACCACCTGGTATAGTGATATGGCCATTGCTTTTATTGACCAAATACAAGAGACCGCCATCATCTCATTAAACATTAGCCCTTGCTATAATAAACACAAATTTGCACTGTGAACTCCATTTGTACTAAAAGTAGTCAAAAAGGCAAGCTCACGTATTTAAAGAGATTTAATGTTAACAACGTCTCACATTTCAGCTTGAAAACAAGGATATACCCAGGTGTTGTGGGGGATTATCCCACCCACAGATTGGTTTAACGGACATTCACAGTCACTCACACATAAAACTACAAATCCTGGCCATCTGTCCGTGTCCATTTATATGTTTATACCACTTCAGTGACTCACAGAGAGAGAAGGGGGAAAGGAAAGAGACTTGTGTTGCTACAAAAAGTTTACCATTGTTTAAGAAAAATTAACACAAATGACAGGAGATTATTTTTATTGTGTTCTTGTGCAGTGAGGTAAACTTACAGCTTCCTTTAGCAACTGCTCCAGTGAATAGATTCTTGGTCGGTTTCCCCTTTCACCGTCGATAACAATGCTAAAGCTAAATGAAAAAGAGCACGGCAGAGAGAGAAAAATAGATATGGTTATTTTCAGAGGCTTGTATTATGTTCGCCTGGCTCCCATGTCATATGTTACTCCCACTCTGCTGTTGTTATAGCATCTCTTTGCTGCCTGAGCCAAAGGAGTGATATTGATATTTAGAGCTTGGTATGAGATAATGTTTTGTTTTGGGTTTTTTTTTGCAAGGAAGAACAAGACACAGATGGGGATAGAAAGAAAATAAAAAAAAAAAAATACTGCTTGTCCTCTCATGCAAAATTACAATGTTTTGTGCCTGGTCTTAAGAGTGTTTGTCTGCATGAATGACATTTGAGAGGATTTAAAAAAATTTTTTTTACTCAACTAAAACAAAACATTCACAGTTATGAGAAAAGTTGGCATTTTATTAAGTTTTTGAAAGACCATCCTGGTTTTCCACTTACATATCCGGAATCTCCAGAGTGTGAACCCTGGCAGCGTACAGAAGCTCATCCTCCTTGGAGATCAGCACCTTCAGTCCATCACATAAGTGTTCTTTGGTCAGGTTGCAGTTAGGAACTGTACAAGAAAAGAGCAAATTGGAAAACTTAATCTTAGATGTCAACAAAATATGCAACTTCTAAAACTTTGATTCAAGATACAACTGAAACCAGATATTTGCCCGTGGTGTATAAAACGTCACAGTGACTTTTTTTCCCCCCTCAATAACTGAAACTACGTCAAATGAGCCCTTCCAAACGCACTTCAATTTGGTAAAATACATCACAGGGAAATGAAAATATCATTGTAACTGACCTAAGACAGGAGACATTTAGCTAGATAATGAGGGAAAGAAGCTATCTGTACGTAAAAATATCTGGTTTCATCTGTATGTTTTTTTTGTCATTAAATCTTCTAACTTTTCGGGTTTCTCTTGTTTGAAAGACCACGGTCCTCCTCCTCTTCTGAGAAGCTGCTGCCATCTATCTGAAAGCCCTCGTCAGCCACGAAGCTTTCCAGAAGACGACTTACAGCTCGTCCCTTTGACTGAAAAAATATGACAAAAAATAATCAAAGAAAAAAATAATATTCATTACTATTATTATTATTATTATTATTATTATTATTATTATTATTATTATTATTATTATTATTATTATTATTATTATTATTATTATTATTATTATCATTATTATTACTACAACCTTTAATTCATCAAGGATGAATCAATGGGATTTTTTATTTCTTTAAAAAAAAGTTTTTACAAGAGAATAGCAACCAAGATTGGTAGCAGTCCACACAGTTTACAAAACACAAGAAAAAAGGAAACGTTAACGCTACCATAAATATGAGACCAAAAGGATTCCTCTATTAAAACATTTACAGACAAATGATTCCTTCTCAAACTCTTTAAGAGCAGTCTTTAAAAACATTACGTGACAACAGCACTTTTTACGTTATTGTTTTTCTGTACCTGGTCCAAGAAGATAGAGCATAAAACTGGAAAGATTTCTTTTCAAGTTCAGTTTGGATTTTATGCATCAAAATTAAAAGTACATTCTCTCAATGAAGAGAACATCCTCCGGTGGCTTTATTATTTATGCAGGCCAACAAATCAGATAACAAAAATCTAAAAATGCCCTTATAAATAAAGATATGTCAGGGATGAATTTTATGTGTAGCCAAGGCCATCCATCCAATCCGGTTGTATAAGCACTTAGAACAAAGTCTTAGATTCTTAGAACAAACTATATCAAAACTGTGAAATAAAGTTTGCATTTTGATGCTTCTATTTAGTGGATTAAATATGAAGGTTACCTGCTGGTCCATGCTTTTTTGTCCTCTGCTTCCATCATCATTCTGCATAGAAGATGCTCCGACCGACCAGCAGCTTCTCCTCTGATGAAGAGGACAGACATTAATATTTTGTTCCGTGATTCCTGGCATCTATTTCCCTAAATGAAGACGATCTTGCTGTTTTGTGCATGGAAATGACTATTGCTACTGAATCGCCATTTGGTGTCCTTATGAGTTGGATTCAGGAAAAAAAAAAAAAGTTCTAATACCTTACTGATTGCTCCCCTCAACATTGTGCTCTTGCGTGTCGCCCTCTTCAGCCTCTCACTGGTCGTTGGGAAGGTGGCCATTCCAAAGGTCTTCCTGTAGCGGTTGCCTCTCGTCCCGAGGCTCCCCCACCTGGATTCCTTTGACCTGGGTCCACATGTTCTCCTACCTCCCTCGGGTCGCTGGTGTTGGAGGTTTTTCACAGCAGGGCCAATCCCCAACCTATTGTTGGGTTTCTTCTTTACTTTTACTTCACTTTCCGCTACCGATAGAATCTGGGACCCTGCATTGTTCAATTAGAGAGACATTTAGTCCAAACTTACTACAAATTGTAAAGAGCACTAAATCAGTCATTCCAATAAAGATATTGGGCAATTGTGTTGACTAATTCCTTTAAAAATATTCATACCCATTGCACTTTTTATATTTTGAAAAGTTAAAACCACAAGCTTTGTCCATTTTACTGGATTTCATATAACAGGCTACAATATTTAGCGTCATCAGGGTAATCTCTGTCCCAATCTTTTCCAGAATTGCCCACTTTCAAATGAACAGCTATACCTGCCAAAGGAAAGGGGCACCACATCACTTGATTAGTCTACGGCTTCTCCAGAGCTATCATGGGTCTTTTTGCTACTTATCAGATTTAAGCTCCTAATAAATTGAAGTTGTGATTGATAAATATCAAGGCATGTGATGTGGTATCACATGAAGACTCACCATACAGCTCCTGCCTCTGTTTTTTGTTCCTGGCCTTCTGGTTGGCTTCCAGTTTCACGATAGATGAAGGACTGGGGCCCATCATGAATGAGCCTGAAGTGATGTCTCTTGTAGGTTGACTTCTGAAATCTTGACCTTCATCTGTCTCATAACTTCCCTCCTCTTCTTCATCTTCTAGTGGTTAAAGCATACATTGTGCCAGTTTCTTTTAAGCCTACATTGTAATAAACTCATCAGTTTCAATTATAACAACAAACGTTTCTCCTTGCGGCACGTCATTTCACGGTGCTCCATTAGTTCTTTAATACAGAGTTTAACAAGTTGTAGAGATGATATATGAAGTGCTTCAGTGGTATTTCCTGGTGTGAACCGAAACACTGTGTGTGCGTGTGTGTGCGTGTGTTTGTCCTGACAGCTCTTTGACCCAGTCTGCAAGTCTCCAGGCTGTCAAAGTCTCTCACAGCCAAGTATCCACAGCTGTGGTGGCACATCTAACCCAGAGCAGGCAACAAGGCCAATCACAGAGGTGTTGGATATCCACGAACACTCCAGGCTGCTGCAACATTCATCAGCACTTTTTTTGCATGGCCAATATTTGTTTTTAAAGTCATTTACAATCAGAGAAAATGACTTCTGGGCTTTAAGATTGATTGTGTGGAGTATACTAAACACTCGCACAATACATAAGTTGGATTTTTTGTTTTTGTGCTTTCACTAGAAAAGTGTATCATGCACTTCACACACTGCAGAATTTATTTAGCATTTAATGATCTGATTTTGTTGCATCTTATAATAAAACTATCAACAAGAGGTATAACGGATGCAGTTTTGCGCTAGTTAATCTCTAACTAAAATTTGCCAAACAGTAAATATAGAGAGTAGAAGTAGATTAAGCAAGTGAAGTTAGCTTGTGTGAGGGTAGGCTGCAGAGGACAGGACTAAATAGAGACAGAAGATTTGTTGTAGTGAACTCTTAAGGAAAAAGTTGAAAGAAAAGAATATGCCACACATGTTCTCACCTTGGTCAGAGGAGTCACTCTCAGCGGAGGAGCTTTCCTCCTCCTTTGCTGCTTCCTGCCTCTGACCACGTAGGACCTTTGATCTGGCCTGGTGAAAATAGGAGGAACCTTTCCCCTGCGTGGATCCTTTCTTGTTTCCATGCTGCGCCTGTCCCGACCAGCTTTCTTGGGTAGTACTGTCCACACTGGCTCCTGAGCAGTTCGCAAAAAACAACCCAAAAAAGAATGTTGACATTGTCGGCAAAACAATAATGTGCCAGCAGGAAAAAAGGCCACAGGTACAATTAACTAAAGTAGGTACCTGTATCACTTTGTCCTCCCGACTCTCGCCTGGATTCACCTTTGATTCCACCCTGATTCCTTTGTGCATGCTTGAGGTTTAAGCTGCAAGGTGAACCTTCCTTGTCCCTGGAGCCTGTTCCTGAGAGATTCCTTTTCACCGGGGCCTTCTGTTTGAGCTGAGCCACATCACCAGCCAGCTTGGAGCTGAGCACGCTGTGAACACTGCTTTTTCTGCAGCCCTGGGATTTTATCTGCTACAACAGAGACACATGAGAGAGACAGAGAAAGCCAGTTACACTCCCGCTTACAGCAGCCACAAAAAGCTTCTGAATGTCAGGGCTCTCATTTGCACATGCACTGAGAGAAAAGCAGAACAGCAGAAGCCTCAATGAAATAGACATTAATATGGAGAGCAGCGGATTTGACTCCTGAGGGTAGTACCTAATTAGAAAGAGTGTTCAACAAAGGAATATATCAAATGCAAAGTAACAAAGAGAGCAGCCTTTTTTATTTCTGGCTGCACACAGGACAAAAGGGAGTGGGACAAGAGGACCCTGACCTGTACAGTGCTGATTCGCTCAAAGCCTTGACTGGACAGCCTCTTCTTCCGTCTCTGGGTCTCTCTGCCCCCTCCCAGGTCCTCAGGCGACGAGCTGAGCCCCACCCCCGCCGACCTGCCAGTCAAAACATGAGAGAGACATTTATCAGAGGAGAATGGAGTTAGCTTGAAAGAAAAATAGGACGGTAGGACATTACAGATAAAAACACAGTTTGAGTCACATCTCTGTGGTATCTAATAACATGCTCTCTGTGTCTGGTTCACAGAGTGACAGAAAAGTACAAGGAGGGCTCAGAGTCTGAGACCCACTTGAAAAACTGGTTCTAATAAGCATTGCTGGAGAGCAACATGGTATAGGAGGCGTTAAAGCTTTTCGAGGAAAAGCCTTTTGTACTTTTAGAAACGCCATCTTTTTAAAGGCCGATGAAAGTTTATTTTTTCTTTTTAAGTAATATGCATTCAGCAGTACAAATAAATTTTTCATAGCACTGAGAAACACAGAAAAGCATCACAAGCAAACCTTCAACAGTCAGTAATGGGCTGGTAACAACATCAAAGTAAATGAGTGGTTTTAAAAAGCAATCACTTCGAAACCAATAAAATGTTTTCAAAACCACAAACAACTTTCGACACATTTTTTTTCCCAAAATTGCTTCTAATGAGAATAGTAATAAAGGACCAAAACAACAAGAGTTTTATCTAGAAGCTTAAAAGTACAAGCAGCACTCCTCCTTACATCTGCACACCTGTGTCCAGCTGGCTGAAAGAAGGCAACTTATTACTGTTCACTAAAAGAAAAACTATGCCTATTATTGACCTAAAGTGGATCACTTCATGTCAACAGTCCTTTGGTGAAGCTTTTTTGCATTACCAACTATCAACAATTGTGAGCTTATCACAGAGGCGGAAAGCGGTGCTGTAGGCTTTTCACATTGTTCTGTTCATCTAACAAGTCTGAATTTTCACTAAGTCCAATAGTTTTTCACACTGTACAATGATGCTGACTGTAAAGAGGAAACTGTATTGGCTACTGCAGCTCCTAGTTTGTCTGGGTCATATCACCTACCCTACCCTGTCCTCAGATAACCGTAGACAGCTGACACTGAAAAGTGTCTGCTACTCTTTTCCCTCTCTTAGGAGAGGCAAATTTGCCTGTTGTGAGTAATTCCAGTTGTTAAGCACACAACAGTCATACGATTTAAACTAAAAGGGGACTTGTCAATCCTCAGCTGGAAATCTTCAGGTAACATATCTGTTAAGGTGCTGACTTTAATATCAGACTGGCTATTCTAAATTTTTGCTTAACTCTATATATAAAAATCAAATTAATAATAGCTAAATATAGCAGTTCAAAAATACATCATCATGCAAGCGCAATATTTGATTAGCTATAATAAAGTTGATTTTATAAAATATACCATATTCAGCAAATTTTATTTCATCTTCATTTGCATATTTTTTTACATAAAATGTGCATTTAAATCTGTGGGTGAGAATATTCTGCTGAAATAACGTAATTAGCAAATACAGACATGCACCTGTAATCTATTGAAACAAAAAAAGGAGAGAATTTATGTGTTTGTGTGTGGTTTTTTTTGTGGAAGTGGGTAGTTTGGCAGTTGGACTGTCTTCGTTTCCCACTGACAGACTGAGTGACAGGGGTACCAGTGATTTGTGAGCTGTCCCTGTGAGGCAAATCCTGCCACGTCTTGCTCTCTGCTGCTGACAAACACAACATGACACAGTGACTCCCATCTGCAGGGGGCTGCAGGGGTTGAGCATGCAGTGGCTAATAAGGATAATTGATTAGTGGGGTTTGCCAGTAAGCAATGATTATAATAATAATGCAGCCCTCTCCCCCTAAAAGCACTTAGAAATAAAGCAAAACACTTTGAAACTTTGCAGTAAAACACTCCTACATATATATATAATTGCAGAGATTCATATTTAGCAGAAGGAGAGATACTTGAACGGCGCAAACAAAAGTGAATTAAAACTTCAGGGTTGCCTTGGAAAAAAACAAAGTTTTGTACAAGTGAGAGATATTCTGAGGTTTACTATATTCTGACCTGTACAAACAATATTCCTGCCCTCTCTACCTCCCCGCAGAGACCTGGCCTGTTACCTTTTCATCTTGGTGTCATTGTCACTCATCATCAGTGTCCCCTATCTGATTACTGTTTGCATGGTGAGGGGGCAAAGGTGCACAGGCGGATGCAAAATGGAAGTGACATTGCAGAGGGTCAGCTGGGAACACTGTGGAGTGTTGCCCAGAAAGCACAGAGAGAAGGCGGGTAGAAGATGGAGAAATGAAAATGCCTTAAGGTGGCCTGTTGTGTGTTAATTCCATGTAAACCCTAAAGATAAGGCTCATTAAAGCCTGTTTAGAAACCATTCAGAATCATGGTTTTTCAGATGGTGACCACTATCAAAAACTTATATTGTGCTTACAGAAGAGAATCTGTCTGTTTATTTTTCTGACATTCCCAATTTTCTACTTTAAGCCGTTTGAGCATTCACATTGCTTTGGACCCTTTAAGCAAAGATACAAATCCCATGTCGTACAAGTAAAAAAAAAAAAAGATCCCAAAGGTTGGGTGGTGTTCAAAGACCCACGGTGATGAATCGTTTTCAGTGTTATTACGTGTAGCCCGCAATATCTTACAGTGGCTCTTCTGCATATCCATTATTTGTCACACCTACTCCTCCAGAGGGTTTGTTTTTATCATTTGACAAAATCACTCAATTTTAGTAAAAGTCCCAAAAGAGTTCGTCAAACTCCACATATATGTTTGTGATAGGACAGGAAAGGTTTATGGCATCACTAAAGAACCAGTTAATAAGTACAAAGCATGTAACTCTTCGATCAGCCTTATGTCCAAAGGCTGTTATGTCATATACATATGTTTAGGAAATAGTAGACAGCGAGGAATCATCAATTAGTAGCTTTTAGAAACTCTTATCAACTTAAAAAGTAATATACAAACTGGTAACCAGTAAGTTTGGCACCAGTGGTTTCGGTGAAGTGCATCATTTCTTAACATTAGGTAAATATAGTTGAATTAAAGGTTGGATCTTAATTCTTTTTGGATAAGACAATGTTTCTGCAAGTGAAAAACATTTTAAGACACATCTGAGTAAGGCGTACCAATAAAGATAACTTATAGTCCTCATGTTTATTCGATCAAGAAGAGTTCAAATAAGAAAGGGGGGATTCCTAAAAGCTCCCATGTCCTGTTTATGCCAGTGAGGGAGATCTCTGGTTGCTGGTGATTTCATTAAAGCTTTGATTACAGTCGGCAAGCGGAAATGGACTGATTTACACTTACTTGACTTTCCTTTGGCCCTCATTTGAGGACACAAGACCCGTGGTTAGGGTGGGCTTCCTCTTCCTTGGACGTCCAGGCCCTCGCCTTGCAGGACTTCGAGGTGTTTCCTCCTTCCTGTGTACACAAGAGGATGTAAACACACAAGAAGGGAGAGGAACTTGCATCCAAACCATAAGGTGCTATTTGTGAAACACTAAATATAATCCTCTCTAAAGCTGGAAGCATGCTACCTTAAGTTTTAACTAAGTTGACCGTGTTTGCTTGAAAAGCCATGAAGCTTTATGGAAAAAACTCACTGATGATCGTGCTTCCTCTGAAGTTTGGCCAGCTCCTTTTGTTTCTCTTTGTAGCGGCGTTGTATATCAGCCAGTTTTACACGCATTTCAAGCTCAGGACCATCCATTGTTTCCATGCTAACTTTAGCTGGGCATACCTGAAGTATACAGAGTAAAAAAGCAAATATTAGAGATAAAGCTTGGTATTTGTTTCATTGCTGATTTTTCAACAGAGAAAAACAAATCTGTGAAAAGAGTGTGACTACGTAATCGGATAAATTTTCTTATGTAGAAAGCCTTTTAACTAATTTGAATAAATAACTTAATTTCGCTGCATTGTTTGATATCTAGGAGAAATCTGGAGTGTATTTAAATCTGTCTATTAGATAGATTTCTTCTGAAAAGTGCTTCAAGATGACAGTTGTAATGAGTTGGCTCTATATAAATAATGTCAATTGGAAACTGAAAGAATTTAAATGAATGATCTCCTCTCATCAGTTTCAGCCTTACCGGCTCATTACGAGGAGCCCAGCTGAACTTTCTTCGTAAATTGAAGATCCGACGAGCTGAAAAGCTTTGCTGTGGGCCAGTTTTACTGCTCTCCTGTGATCCCGCCTCCAAGGCACGGGCTGTCGCCAAGGTGGCAAGACTGTGGAGATCAAACATGAGCAGGTCCTCCTCTGTAAGAAAACAAAGGACGAATGTTTAAGCTTATTACAATAACAGTCATATTTTTATAGATAGCCATGATCATGGCGTATCGTAGCATGTTGCATAAAGGCTACCTCTAGCGGTCATTGAGAGAGAGGCAGGGTACACACTGGACAAACAACTGGGAATAATAAAACTCATTGACAAATGTAAATTAATCATGTTTTTGAACAACAGGAAGAATGGCATAGAGAAAACCAATGTATGGATGGAGAAAACATGCATGAAACTCAGGACCCTCTTACTGCAATATTACAGTACTAACAACTGAGCCATTTGCAGCCTGCTGCCAAATATAAATGAATAAAAAAGACAATTTACTAATTTTTTGCTTTTTTTATTTCTTTCCTTGGTAAAGAATGTTTTGTGCCTCTAAACTGACTTAAACTGTTAGTGTTCTATCATAGAAATGATGTTCCTTATTCTGTAATCGTGATTTTATTTTTTATTTTTTTCTGAACCCTCATAAGGGAGCAGTTGCACGTATTTATGTTGTGGTAAATACAAAACATTCTTTTGTATTAATTAAAAAAACACAGTGCTTTGAACAGTGAGAATGCTTTTAAAGCCACTTTAAACAATAGGCTCTAATTAGCGAGGCAATGCTCAACGACTTGAAATCATGTACTGCCTTTGGGACTGCAAATAAGACTTTTGATAACATGTTGTGTTTGGGAGGAATGGAAAAGAAACTGATGTGCCTCCTTTTTGATTTAACTGCGTGTGCACTTGTGGATCAAACAGCTGCCGAATGGTTAGACAGTGAGATAGCTTCCTCGACTGGACATAAGAGAGAGGCATCAAGAAAGGGGGTGCACACCCTTTCCTGAGAGTTCAGCACTGCAGTGCTTCTTCTCCTTCCTCTCTTGAGGCTTCTGCATCTTTAAAACCAAGTTTTAGAAAATAAAAAGTGCTTCTAACATGCAATAGATGAGCAACACAAGGCAAGCATGAAAGGAGCCTCTCTGGGGACATGTTAAAGTCCATCAAATGCTCCTGAGATCAGCATGAAGAGATGAGTAACTGGGAGGGAGCTTGCAGGATAGTCTCAATAGAAAGAGAAAAAGGAGGAAGGGTAAGAAGTGTGTTGCTCTTTCTATGTCAATACAACAACTTGAACTTTTTCACATTCTGTCATGTTTCAGCCACAAACTTCCATTTATTCTGCTAGAGTTTTATGTACCAGACCAACAAACGGTAGCATGCAATTGTTGACTGAGAGGAAAATGGTGCAGGATTTTTAAAGAAGATTTTTAAAGGCATTTATATTCAGTTTATTTTGCAGCAGCTACAGCTGCAAGTATTTTGCAGTGTGTCTCAACCACCACTGCACATTTAAAGAGAAAGTTTTTTGTTTGTTTGTTTGTTTTCCCCAAGCAGTTCATGCTCACTCAGATTAGGATGATTGGATAACTTGGTGTTCAAGTCATGTCACAGACTTACAATTGAATTTAGGTTTGGGCTTTGACTGGGCCAATCCAACACATGAATGTTTTGAACTAAACTCTTCCAATGTAACAACAAAAATGAAAAATGTATAATTTTCTTTTGCTTTAAAGTTATAGGCTATGCCTATAAAAATTCATTAGCATGTGTGATTGTACCAAAATCAAAACAGAAGTACTGAGTGAATCATGCAAGACGCACTGTCACTCACCAGGGGTTTTTCCACAGATATGCTTCATCTGCTGCAGCTCCAGATCTGCCAGCTCACTTAGAAGCTCCATGCCCTTGTTGGGGGCGCATTGTGATAGCACAGTTGATGGTGTGCTACTGGAGAACAAGGGAAATGGGGGTACATCTGTGCAAAAAGCAGCAGCAATCAGCAGCTCCAGACTCCAGTAGCAGGGCACATAAGGTTTGCAGGGCACAGCAACAGCTTCTTCGCCATTGCTGCAGACAGAGGTTGAGGCGGGCGAAGGACACAGAAATTCTACTGCGGCGTCTTCTGGGGTCATCTTATTCTCATGCTCACTCTTCTTTGCTGCCTCTGGCTGGGAGCATGGTGACTCATAGACAGCAGGGGAAACGGGGTCAAGCTCTATGATGGCAGGCAGCTCTGACTCCTGCTCTGCATGTAGGTTGACCTTTTGATCATGTAGCACCTGACTCTCCTCACCTACCGCCTCCTCATCGTCTTCCTCCTCTAAAGTAATGACAGCAAGTGGCCCACTGGGCTGCTCTGTCACAAGGGGAACTGGGCAGGAAGCCATCTCACAGACTGAGTTCACAACTGGGGGGCAAGAAAGCACATCTGCCTCAGCTGAACACTGTTCGTCGGCCCCCTCCTCTTCAGGCACATAGTTGGCTGCCGTCACCGCGGTGACCTCCACCTCCTCCCTCAGTTGTAGGGCTCTCTCATTCATGCTTTCCTCCTCTCCTGGCTCCACTTCCTTGAGTGGGAGCGGCTCTGTCAGGGGTATGACTGGGACCTGGCAGTCTAACTCCTCCCCTAGACCAGCAAGAGACTGGGGAGCGTGCTCTGAAGGTTCTGCTTGGACCGCTTCCAGGTCGGCCGGTTGAGCCAGGCGAACATCCTGAGGGGATGGTCCATTTCTGTATCCCAGGGCGATGGCTGGGTATGTATATCCTGGAGGCAAATCTAAAAGCAGACAGAATTATGAATAATAGGTGCTGAGGACAATTATTGCAAGCTTTTATTTTTGTGTGCAGAGTTTTAAGAAGTGAATAACAGCTTAATGAAGATGCTCTTGGCTCTATCTCCCAGCAGCAGAAAGGGGCTCAAAGAAATCTGTATGTGTTTAATTTAAAGTCTGCCAGGCCTTTGGTTTATCCGCTACACTAAAAATTCCTCTGGCATGCAGTAAACATTAGCCAGACATCATAATGATGAAAAGAGAGTAATGGCTGAGCTAGGTGGGGGACATGGCTGAGGTATTTCTTGGTGATCACCAAGGAAACGATGTCCCAAATGCAGCCGTCACAGACGGCAGCCATTTTCCTGAGCTCTGAGTTGGTTAGTCAGTTGGGGGCTTTCCAGAAGAGCCACCCACACATTTTTAGCACAACACCAGCTGAAATAAGAGATCACTGAATGCCGATTACCATTCAGTGTATTTTCAGCGTGGTACTTAATCCTTGAGAACTTTTCCTTTGTTAGCAAATTGACTTATTTTAGTTTAGATATATAGTTATATATATATTTGAATATTCTCTAAAAGTTAATTAATTTTGATATTTATGTTTTATGAAGGAAAACTTGCAATGTCAAGTATATATTGGTAGTAATTTTGATAATATCACCCATCAATGGCTTATCAAAGTTTCGTGGCATGGAGTCAGACTGTTGAGTCCTCCAACAGTCTGACTCCATGACTGTTGGACAACAGGACAATAGTTATATTGTCCTGATGATTATCTCAAAGATTCAGGCCAGGTGACTGGCCAGTCAATGATGATGATACCATTGTCACTAAAGTAGATACTTTTGTTTTGGGTGTAAGTGCTAGACCAACACCAGTAAAAACATTGAAATCACTCTTTATATCATTAACTTTGGAAACTTCACACTTGTCCATTAGCAACTTGGATTCTGCACCTCTGCTTTTCTACTTTAAGTTCTGGGACACGCATTTCCAGATTAATTGTAACATGTACTTGTTTTTTAAAGCATGACTTTGGACCAATGTGCAACAGTCCAGTCCTTTCTCTCATTAACTCGGGCAAGACTCTTCAGAAATTGTCTCTGGTTCGGTAGTGGCTTAACGTAACCAAAGTAGCTCTTGAAGCACTGACTCATGCTTACATCTTGTGAAATAAAACTTCCCAGTCAGTCTTTTGTAATATCCATCTTTTCAAAGAAAGTGGATTTTAGGCTTTCATCAGTCATTATCATCAGTATGGACAGAAGTGGATGAAATGACCATGTTTAATGACCAGTTAAAGATTGAAATTATTTTGAAGATTATTTTGAGATTCACTTGGATCCAATAAAGACTTTTTTCCCTGTTGCTTACCAGGCTCCAGAGATTCTGGGTAATCTTGAGGGGCTTGTCCTTCGCCCCTCTTATCCTGGGATTCAGGACCCTTGAGCATCTGAGGTGGTGCAGGACTGATTGCAGGAGAGTGAGGGGTTGCCGCCATGGGGCTGGGTGCTGGGCAGGGTGTAGAAGGAGTGCTTCTGGGATGTTGGCGCAGTGAGGGGGATTGGTAACAAGGGGACAAGTGAGTGGCACAGGCTCCAGGGGGTGAGTTGCTTCTTTGTGGGGGGTTATATGAGTAGTTCTTAGCAGGTTTGGATGGTCTTGGCTCTGTAATCAGTTCTTCTAGTTCATCTGACGGCTCGTCTGGTCTCTTGTGTATCTACCATATCAAAAAGTTTAGTTTTATATACATATCATGTGTGTCTTTAAAATACGATAAACACACACCAAATCTTAATACCCACCTGTTCGTTATGCGTGGGTTGATGCTGCATGGTATGTGCAGCCCTGTGTTGCTGTTGAGGCTGAGGAGGTAGCTGCAGCTGCTGCGACTGGTGATTCTGGTGCTGATGTTGGAGCTGTTGGTGCTGCTGGAACGCGTACAGCTCCTGTTGCCGTAGAAACTGAGATCGGGAGTACACAGCAGGATGTTGCATGTGGGAGGGTGGACCCCGCGCGCTATACACAGGGGGCCACAGCCCTTGCTGCTCGATCACATCTAATGAGAAAAAGGAAAGAGGAATTCAATGAGGGGACTCTTCGCTTCAACAAAAGATCTTGCATGCACATGCATGAACACATTCTTTTTTCATATCACCATGTATAGCACTCTACAATACATTGCCATGCAGATAACAATTGTTTTCTCTTTTTCTATCATAATGTACCTGTCAGAAGACAATTGTCAAACAGCAAAAACCATTAGGGATCATTTAAAAACCATTGTATTCACATTTCATAGAAACATCGATCCTTTCAAAAATGATTTTTTGACTTCACTGCACAAGATCTCCCCAGGCAGCAAAAATCCCACACTCTCCCTCCTTTGTTTAAAACAAAAAGCACTTTCTTACAATCTGCTCTGAGAATTTTGGAATGTAGGAGGAAAGTTTTAACAATGGTAAAATGACACCAGATGATTATTGTTGTTAGGTTGATTAGAGGTCAAGCTCCAGGCTGAAAATAGAACTATGTCCCTTCAGGGAACTCAGAAATGTCCCACCTGCTCAATCAAACCTCAATGAAAAGGGGTATTTCATAAATCCTAATTCCCATGTCTCAAAGTGTACTTCCTCTCTTATACCAGATGTTATGCTCAAGGAACCACACAGCAACCTTATTTTCCCTTTCCCTCCCTGTGTGACTTTATTATGCATTTCCGATTAACAGGTTCATCTTCTTTTTTCTTAATTCCTTCTTTTGTCATACCCCAACAATTAGAGTCAGACTTGAATATGCAAATGTTTCCCTGTAGGGTAGTTTGTGTTGATCCATTTCCTTCTCAGTTGTTAGTCCTGCAGAGCAACGACTAAACTGCAGGTTCTAAGCCTGAGCAGGCAGATTAAAGTTGTCTGTCTACTGACTAAATATGTGTATATGGTGGCTTACAAAAAGCAATCATTCTGTCACATCTGTTATTTTTTTCTCTCCTGAGCAGTCAAAGTTTATTGTAGTGCACATGATGTGCAAAAAAATTTATACTACTTGAATTTTTTGTCATATTACAGACAAAAACGTCAATATATCAATATAGGGTTTTATGCTCAAAATCCTAATCAAAATCAATAGAGCATAAAATATATATCAATATATCAATATATCAATATAGGGTTTTATGCTCAAAATCCTAATCAAAATCAATAGAGCATAAAATTCTCAGGATTTTTGAAGTGGAAAAATGAGACAATTTTATATTTAACAAATCAAAATCTAAAACGAGGGGCAAGCATTTGTACATAGCTCCTCTGAGTGTGTTGATCAAATGTTTTTTGGAGTATATTTACCAGTTCACACATTAAGGTATTGAAATGCTTCACCATTCCTCTTTAGCTTTAGGGGACTTGATGGGGACATTCTGACACATAAATATAACTTGATCCCAACCATTCAGTTGCAGCTCTGCAAGTTAAATCTTTTTGTCCGGAAGGATGTTGAGTTTCCTTCTAAAGTCTTTTGTTGTTTCTATTACATTTTCTTACAAGATCACCACTAATTCTTTAAATTTATTGTGATCAAACAAACACTAAAACACACTGGAGTGTATTTAAAAAGACATCTGAATGTCTGCTTCAAACATTCAAACAAGTAAACATTATTTATTTATTATTTATACACTGTTTTTTTGTTTTTTTTTTTACATTTGATAGCGTAAAATTATGGCATACCCAAGTGATGTGGCGCTGGATGGGGTGTAGGCTCAGAGGGGAGGACCACTAACTGGGCTGAGGGGTCCTGTGGTAGAGGAAGGACTGGCTGCAGAGGGCCTGGCATGGCTGAAGAAAAACCTGGAGGCAGGTTCTGATGCAAGGGTGTATGACCTATACCTGCTGTACAAAAATTATTACAACAGAGATTACAAAACTAATATATGAATGTGATTACTAGTTTCAAAACCCCGAAGAATAAAAAGGCCATTTGAAATAGCTTAATTTAAAACAAAATGGTAACAAAAAGCAAGGAGGGAATTTGTTCTTTGCATTTTCAAAACGTATATTTTAAATTGAAACTGGTGCAAACAAGACGTGTGTTACAGTAGATAGTTTTTTTTGTTGTTTTTTTTTACCATAAGAATGTCCTGTCATCCAAAGGGACGGACTTCCAGTTCTTGGCATCCAATGATGGTGAGCAGAATGTGCAGCAGGGTCTCCTAACTGACCAGACTGGAGGGATGTCCCACCAGGGACCATCAGATGAGAAGTGAGGTCTCCATGGCAGCTGGTGGAAGGGTGGATCCTTGCAAACTCCACACGGTCCTTATTATCCCTGTCATTATAAAATAGAGGAATACAGTACATGTTTTTTTGTTTGTTTTTTCAAAGCAAATTTGTGTAGCCTTGGGATTTACATTTACATACCTGATGTATGGATCTCTATCTCTATCCAGACAATTGAGACCCATTTGTTCTTCATTTATCCTTTTCCTTTCCTCCTCATTGGGATCCACAGGATACATGGAGCGAGGCAATCCTGTGAGACGAACATTACATATAAGGCAGATACTCCTAATAGTCTTCTCATCGCGAAACTATGAATTAAAAATATGAATTCATGCTGATACAAGTTACAAGTTTTTTAAAGTTCTGAAACATGGACACGTGCAATTCATTTATACTATCAATGCAAATAAAAAAAGGACTTTCTGTTTGTTTGCAAAACCCGATAGTTGAGGCTGGATATAGTATAAAAAAATATTAATTGAACGAATATTTACAATAAAATTCAACAGTAATCAGCAATATTCATCAAAATTTGAGTTAAATTTGTGTTTAAAAAAAAACCCTGAAAAAGGTGACCAAATAACAAAACTAAATAAAAAATTATTTTGAATTCTATTGACCATAACAATTTATTTACATTTTAGCCTTCTAAAATTTTATCTTTGTTTCAACAATTTCTTACACTTTACTTTGTTGTGCATTGCTCTATCCTACCTTTCACAGAGTTATGTACTCGTCCCTGCCGGCTGTTGGGGTGACTGTCTCCTGAACGACATGGCGGCTCCCTTTGTCTGGCGACTGCTACTGCAATTCCCACTGGTGGCTGCCGCACCTCGTTTTCCACATGACCCGCCTCCCCCGTTTCTCTGCTCCTTACACTGTAATCAGGGCGCTCACCATCAGCAGGCCCCTTCCTGGAAGGGAGAGTCTGCTTGTTGCCCTGAAGAGCACAGCTACCCCCTGATGGACCCGATTTGAGACTTCCCAGCCCCCCAAATGGGCTCTTCTGAGAAAGAAGCAATGGTTGATGCTGGTTGCTGTACTTCAGCAGGCTCTTCATGGCACTGCTCTCGCCCTGAGTTGGACCTTGGGCGTCCGGTTGCTGCTGTGGCTGTTGCTGACTGAGAGTGGGTGCAGGTGGGGGCTGTTGAGGAGGGAGCACTAATCCTTGCTGTTGTTGCTGCTGTTGCCGTTGTGAGTGTTGTGCACCAGAGCCTCCTAACTCCATGTATGACCTCCTCTGCTCCTCCTCAGGTTGTGACATGTGATGTGGAGGCCTCATTCCCCATGGAGGTACAGGAGGTTGCTGATGATGATGTTGCCCACTGTTGTTGTTATACCCATAAGGAGACATGTCCATCTTTCTCTTAAGCTCCTGATTGTTACTCTGGTTCAGCTCAGATGGAGAAGGAGCATCAGGGCCAGGTCTCCCATGCTGCTGATGACGAATCCTAGCTACCTTTTGGCCTTCCCTCTGTAATGAGCAGCTGCCTCCGGAAGCATGGGATGCTCCAGCCCCTGCATGTTGTCCCATGTTTTTGTTTCCAAGTGGGGAAGAATTAGGTGGAGGTCCCTGATGGGAACAGTCTCTGTAAGGAGAGGAATTGACAGAATGAGGGACAGAATGCCCCGCCTTTGGTCCCTGGGAAAGCGAAGGTCTGAACACATCCATGTCCACCGAACTATTAATACACTCTGCGCTACGTGATCGTACAACTTGGTGCTGTTGTTGAGAATGGGGAGTTTTTTGTTGTTGCTGTTGGGGTTGCGGAGGAAGCTGTGAGGGCTGAACATGTTGGTGGTGAGATTGCATCCAGTCTAGAGACTTCTCTGTCTTTCTGTATGGATGCTGCTGTTGCTGTTTTCTCTGCCAGTTACTGTGGTGCCCAGTGCCACCTTTTTCAATTGCTTTGTCCTTGGAGGTGCTGCCTCCTCCGTTTACCACACCCTGGCAATCAGGGTTACCAAGCTGGAATGGTCCATTTGATTTGTCCCCTAGATCTGCCACAGACGGTACAAATGTTGGCCCTGTGACTTTAGGCTCCCGTCCTACATTGATTGTCCCTCTGTCTTGTGAGGCAGGGTTGGCCAAAGGAGCAGGTGGGGGGGGACAAAAAAAATCTGGATGGTGGTGGGTATGGTGGGAATGATGTGGGTGGTGTGGATGGCTGGGGTGGAGCTGAAGGCAATGGAATCCCCCTGGATGAGGATGTGAATGGGGGTGAGCATGAGGATGGGGATGACTATGTGCCCCTCCAGCAGCAGAGCCCATGTGTAAGGGTGTTGGTACTGAGTAGGGCAGAGAGTGATGAAGTGGTGCCTGACCCCTTTCCAGACAATCAGAAGGCTGTTCACTAATCCTCATCTCACCACTTACCCCTTCTTTGGTGCAGCGACCATTGACATTGGACCCTATAAGCCTGCCCTGGCTGCTCCCCCCGTCTACCATAGATCGAAGGCCTGTGCCCTCTCCACCACAGCTTGGCAAGGAGACTTTCGACCCTGTTGTCGTTCCTGGATCTCCATTTGGCATCTTGCCATTATGTAAACAAGCACTAAGGGGCTTGCTCATAGTCTGATGGTGATCTTTAGTGTACTCCATAGTGAGTGATGCTTTATGTCTCTCCAGTGCTCGACTATTGACCTCCTCTAATGGCAGTGGGTGCTGTGGATAGATAGACTGCTGCTGATGGGTGTGGGAATGGTGGTGGTGTGTGGTCTGAGGCGTCTGGTGATTCTGGTGTTGTTGTTGCTGCTGCTGTCGCTCTTTAGCATCTTGTTTTCCACTGGATCTTTCCTTGTCCTTGATAGGTACTACCCCTCTCTCTAGTGATCCCTCTTTAAGACCCTTATGTATACCAGTCCCCAAGCCTGGATCTCTGTCCCTGCTGCAGGACCCCTGAGAGTGTCCTGAACCTGTCCTAGACATTGATGGCAGGCTGTGATTGGCTGAAATGAGTGATGGCTGGGATGGGAGACCCCGCAGGTAAAAGTTTTCTAGAACAGAAAAGAAGGCATGTAAGCAAAGAAGGTTACATTTGATGAATAAATGTGTTCTCAACTATCTTCTTATTAGCACGTCTTACCTTTTTGTGTGTCATAGAAACGGTGCTGCCCATACAAAACACCACTGTTGGCATGGTGATCTAAGTGGCTCATTGGAAGGAAAGTGTGGGCCAGACTCCCTGAAAATCGAGGGTATCCTGGACCTACAAGAGACAGGGAAAGAGATGGTTGATAAAACGACACCCACTACTGTGATGGAGTTATATGCAGTAATCCTTCAGGCCCAGTGCAGCTGCTGGTGTTCATACGCAAATAAGTACTGGCTGTGATTCTAATGTTTGCTTTTCCTGCCTGAGTTTAGCATTTAGATAATGAAAGAAAAGCTCTGGGATTGGTGTAATATGACATTTTTCTTTGAGACATACGGCTTATTCTTCATCACACCGTGAGAACCAACAGCAGCACCTATACTCATCTGAGTGTAGCGATGAGGGTGGATTTTAGGCTTGTGTGAACAGAGAGCTCGTCTGAGTAACCTAGTTTAGAGGTAAAAGGATGCTTGGATTTTGGGCCTATAAGCCAGTACACCTGCGCTCTTTAAATCAAGGCCATCTGTGGTACATTCATACCAATACCACAGAAAAACATAATCATTATGAAATAGGACACTGGAGAGCACAAAGGACTTTGAGGGTGGAGAAGAGAGAGAATGTGGACTGAGATGAAAGCCTAGACAGGCATCACTATGACAACACCACTGCAACTGGGTAACTATGGCCTCTAAACACGTGAATGCAAATTAAACTACCCTATTTACACGAATGTATAAATAATTTTCAAAGAAGATTAAAATATAAGGTCTAAGGAGTGCTAGAAAGATAATGTAGCATGCCTGGCCATTTTTATTTATTTTTAAGGTTGGATACATGTAAGTAAATAATATTTAAAAACCCTAACATGACATAGTGAGCCTGCTTTTTCTGGGATTCCTGTGCAATGCCAGTGACTGAAACGTCCACTCATCAATGATATGAATGTCATAATTTGGGAGTTTTTAATGATACAAATAAACCATTCTTATTTGCATAGCAAGCAACCAGCAACCTCAATACATTTGTGAAATCAGAACAGATTGCACAAGTTTCTAATTATTGTGGATTTCTGTTAATCCTATTAGGAACAAATATATAGACATAGATTAAATTGTATACATACAACCCCAATCCATTTGAATAAATTAAAGATAGGTTGCAGCCCAACCAGACACTGACTGTATCTCTAAGCAACCTCCTGGCATCACAACAAGGTCTGAGGGAGTGCCAACCAAAAAAGGAGCCCAAGCGACAAAACCAATATCTTCAAGCAAAACCAACATCTTCAAACAAAACCAACCACTTCAGTGCCCATATGAACAAGTCAAATTCCTTCTTCAGAAAGGTTTTACGGTCAAGCAGGAGAAGAATGTTCTGATGTTTAGATGAGTGAAGGCGGTTTATTGCACTAGGGCAATAGATTAATCAAGGGCTACCTCCAAGTTCTTCAACTCCCCCCTCGATTTAATTGACAGATGGTTGAAACTTGGATACCCTTTTGGGTGTTCCAAAAGGACCCTGAAGCCAAATTAGTATCAGAACTAAATTTGGCATGGTATAGATAAAACAGGGTAGCACTAAGCTTCTGGAATGCCCCAACGTCCACTCTATGAAGAATCTACATTAAAGTCTAACCTATCATCCACAATTGGAAATTAACTAATTTCAACCAAGTTTATGAATTGATGTATTAGTTCATCAGTTTACCAATCAGTTTACCGCTGATAAAAAGAACGGTAAAATTTCTAGTCAGAAATATACCAGAAGATTAGTGCCCACAAAAAGGCACATTAATTCTTCCAATGTAACTTTCCAACACAAAGAAAATATAGACAATGACAAAAGGAACAGAGTACTATACAGTTTACAGTACTCTGTAGATTAAATTAAAGACAAACATGCAACTTCTTTCAGGAAAGCACTAATGCACTCCGTGTGGCCTTGTCCTTATCTGATGATATATATATTTTTTCCTTTTAAATTCATCCCTGGTTGTTGAGTCAATTCTTTCTTGACAATGCAGCTGGAGCTGAGAGCTGGCTCAGGAGAGGGAGGAGTGTTGTGGTGGGCTTAATGACCTTGCCTCATTGCAGCCCCTGCTTCCTCCAATCTTAATTAATGAAATGCACAGAGAGGGCAAACAGCATGGCAGTAACACAGGAGGTGTGGCTTTCTATGCAGGGTAACAGGGCGATAATTGCATACTGTTGTTTTTTCTTTAATTTTTCCTCTGTTTCACAGCTTTTTCTACCTCAAATACTCTTTTCCCATCCCCACTTTGTCTTTTTTTACTGTGATGATTAATAAGCATTCAGATTTATGCCAATTCACCAACTGAGGTGGGGGCAGAGGGATCCTTTGTTTAAGCAAGACATTTTTCTCAGATTTTCAAGGGGGAGAAAAGCAGAGCGCAGTTCGACAGTCTTTATCCAAGAGAGCGCCTTTTTTTCTCCAGCAGCATGTTGTTTGTGAGCGTGACGATTGACAGCGTAATCCCTTTTCACAGTGTGGTCTGGCTGTGCCCGATAATGCCAGCCTGCTCAGTTTCAACGTGCCCTCCGATGGGACAACACGGGGGAGACTGCTGGGCATGGCGGAGCCCATTCAGCCATTAATCTCTGCTGCTGCTCCAGCAGGTGACTTGAGAAAGGTCTTAGTGCAGTCTGCTGACTGCACAACAGCCAGGCTCTCTCCGCATACACAGGGACGCACAGAGACATGTCAGCATCAGCAAGTAAATGACAGAGGAGTGTTAACAGTGCATGCCTTTAATTCTGAGGGAGGAGCAGAGGCAAGAGACAGAGCACACAGAGTTGAATTTCTTTTCTGAATATCCAAAAGGTAATACTTATTACAACAGAAAACGAAAAGAGAGGAAGTGTCTGGATGGAAAACAAAGAAAAGAGTTAGTACTCCCCAGCCCAATCAATTACTTATGAAGTTTATCTAAAATAAATAATGAATAAATGAATTAATATACAATTTCTGCTTGTATAAGGCTGTCAGTATGTTAAGTTCTCCACAATTTTCTATGTAAAACAAAGTTATCAAGTACATTTGTTGCGTATATATATATATATAAGAGTCAGATGTTTGCTAGGATATTACTTTCTACTTCAATTATTACTTTTAAAACTGGCAATCTCTCTGATTTCTCAAATCTTCAAAATTTTTCAAACCATCACTATCTGATATCATGATATCGCTCACCCAAATGCACATGGCTGCAAAAATTCATAGCTAGGTAAATTGATGGACAGTGCCGGGCAAATGAAGACCAAGAGAAGAGGAGGAGCAGCCTAAGTTGGCTGTCATGGCCGCTAATTGATAAAAAATGACAGAACCATCAAGACACAGAAGGGGTGGAGAAGTGCAGAGGAGGCGAGAGATACTTGGCAGAGGAGGGGCAGTACTGTGATGTATCTCCTCAGGTTTGACTAATTGAGAGGAAGGGATGCAGGCCGGCAAGAGAGAGAAAGAGAGCATGAAAGAAGCAGACTTGTGCTTGGGAAAGTTGGGTGGTTGAAGGATGCATGTTGGGGTGGGAGGAGGGTGGGTAGTGCTGCTTAAATCCTTCTACAGGAAAACCGACAGGAAGGACCCACAGGAGGAAAAGAAGAACAACTGAAGATAGGCTTGGAAAGGTGTATCAAACAGGAGTGGATTAGACAAGCAGTGTGCAGGCGATCGATGCATTCATGTATGTCTATAAGTGTAAACTGAGTTATGAGAGAGATTCTTTTTGGCACAAGGTGAATCATTTGAACCACATTCAGCTGGCCTCAGGCCTGTATCAGGTTTGATTCAAAGATGTTTTCTATTTTTTTTCACTCAGCTACCAAGCTGACTGAAAAAGGTTATGCGAATTAACATGACATTTCACACAAAGGCCTGATATATAATAAACAAATAAAGTACCTATTATAATGGTCTCTATAGTTCTATACAAGGTAGTGCTTCCCCACAGACAGGTTAAGTCAGTAAAGGAATAACAAAAAGTTTCATTTTGTATTTTGTCCAATATCCTTTAGAAGCATGTCTTGCAAAGCTGGGTTTCTCAAAATAGTTTTTGCAACAAACAGCTAATTACAAAGCCAAATATATTAAAACTTTTTTTTTATTTGTGAAATGCAAGAGAAATAAAAGCTGCTTCTGATAATAGTGAATTTGGATATTTATAGCAATCTAAAATAGTTAAAATCCTATAGAAAGGCATATCACAAGTGCATGTAATGAGAAATAAAATATTTGGCATTTTTAAAAGAAAATTGCTCTGTTCAGACCTCAGACATTTCTGTTTTGCTTCTGAATGTTAAAATGAGAATTTACACTATGATAAAATCCTTACAAGACTGTAAGGGTATTGAAGAGGTCTCAAGAGAACTTTAAATCAGCCATTTCACTGTCTTGAAAATAGCTTACATTTGTAGATTTAAAGTAACACCCAAACATGCCTAGCTCTGGTCATCTATACAAGTTCACCCTGAAAGTAGACCACAAGACCATAACTAAAGTCTTAGAATCCTAAACTGTCATCACAAAATTTACAGCAGGCCCTACTCTTAATGTGAAAGTGTATGCCTATACAATCAGAAAGAATTAAAGTATACTAATTGATATGTAGAACGATTTGTATGTGAAAGAAGCATCTTAAAGTCACATATCTGAAAGGGAAGAGTGAGGAATGTTGATTGGAGGATCAGCATAAAATCTTGATTTTACAAAATGTTGATGTTTGTTTGGACAGGACATTATGTTTTTTGTTGCTATAATATTCACTGGACATGAGGTTCCAGACCAAACAGAGTGAAATGTTCAAACTAATCTGAGACTAAATATAAACTTAGCAAGATACAACAGTTTTCTCGGACTCAAATCAGCTCTTCAGAAATAAATGGTGTGAAATATTGTTACATCACCAAATTAACAGTAAAGGACACCATGTGCGTATTTAAGAGATGCCATCAGCTTTGACAAAACAGCAACATTTGACGGCTTGAAAGTGAGAACAAGTGCATCTGACAGAGTGTGTTTTGATTACTGTGGGCTTTGCATGTCTAGTGAGATTTAACATTTACATTCTTTTTCTTTTACCAAAGCAAAACTTGGAGAAGTATTTCTGTAGACCCTGCACATTGCTTAAGCTTTTTTTTAATTTCACTTTTAAATACATTATATGCCAATCAGAACATAAGAATTCACTTCAAAGTAAGGAAGACTGGAAAAGCATTATGCGAAATTACATTTCCAGTTAAAAAACAACATTTTAATCTTTTCGAGAGGATTTGGGGGCCTTTCATTAATTTTATTAAGGACTTAGACTTCGTTTGAGTTCTGATTTGCTGGAACCTGTGGTGTGCCATGTTGTATAGATGTGTACATTCATATCTGACCAATTTGTAATCTGTGTGAATACCCCTGTTTTTGAGAAGCTGTGTTTTTTTCTTTTTTTGTTTTTCCTTTATTTCTTAGATTTTTATTTCTCTGAGTTGAGTGAAATAATTACTGTCATGTAATAACTACAAAGAGAACCTGTTCAGATAATTACATGCTTGTATTTCCAAAGTGAAAAATCTCAATAAAAATATATTGGTAATAAAAAAAATAAAAAGATTTTACATACAATGTACAAGCCCACCTCCCCCCCACATAACTGTTTCTCCTCACTGTTTGACATTAAATCATACTAGTCATTTCCCAAATTAACTCAGGATTACCAAGATGATATGGACTAGCTAAATTATACGATCATGAAATCATTTTTTATAGATGTTTTATTGATTGCTTGCTTCAAATTTAGGAGTTTATATACACTGAGTTTATCCTTTTTAACTATTTGGGAAAGCCCAGGTGTTGATTACAGTTTGCAAATACACTCAAATAAGACAGGTGCATTTGGAGGAAGACTTGGTAACTTTGAAAACATTAGAACACAATCCCAACTCTAAAGCGCGGTGGTGGCAGCACCTTGCTATATGGGGGAGTTTTGTTGCACGGGGTACTAGTGAAATTCACAGAATACATGACATCACAAGAAGACATCATGTGGAAAATAATAAAGCCCAGCTTACACTTAGTGTGCAATAAGGTGAAGGTGAAAAGGCAAGAAGATGAAAAATAAATTAAATATAATTTTTTTTTTACCAGTATTTTGCAAAAAAGAAAAAAAAAAAGAGATCCCAATTTACCTTAATCAGAAAAAATTACAGTTTAATGTCAGAAAGTGAGGGGGGGGGGGGATAGTTTAGTTCTTTTTTTAAATAATGTTAATATCTGGTTTAAGCTGTCTATACCTTAAACGTGAATCGTAAACGAGTAGCTGACTTTAAATTTCAACTACTACATTTGAATTTGCATGTAAGTACTCTGTTTATAAGGACACTTGGAGACAAGGAAAAAAATATCCGCGGAGTATCTCAGAGCACACAAGTGAGACACTAATGCGGCGACACATGCAGAAGTCAGAGCTTGCTCTGCTGCCGGCGGGGGGCTGCTGACACCCAGAGAGAAGAGGCGAGAGTCTGGGTAATTGTGCCGCTCATTTTGATGACTTGCTTTTTATGCAAAACAGGAAAAAGACAATGTGCAATTATGTCGAGGAGGGAACAGCTGAATGTGGTTGATGAACAGTCTGGATTCAATCATGCTCTTAGTGCGTTATATGCAATTAAACTGCAATAGAGATAATGGCCTCCATTGCCAACTGAGTAATAATCCCAGTCATAATCACCTCCATTACTTTTATTAGGGTTGGCATTGCCATCATCACTCCTAATATTATTTTTCTTTTCCACAAAAGAAAGTGCTTGACGATGAAACCTTAAGAGCGTAAGGTAAGGCAAACAGAGAGGCTTCATAAAATGAACCTGGAGGGAGAATGTATCTAAGTGAGCCGATATTGAAGTTTATTTTTCAGCTGAGATTTTCTCCATGAATTGGAGCAACTGTTAACTGACTGAATCAATGATGTCTTGGCTGAAAGAAGCATTCGGTGTTTCAACAAACACACACGTCGTCTGTGGGTTCGAGGAAGTAAAGTCTGAAGTTCAGAAGATACCATAGTATTCTGTGGTTGTACCTTAAGCATTTTAATAATGGTGGTACACTAGTTTAAAGAGTTCTTGTAGTTGTTTCTGTTGTTGATCTACTTCTAAAACACTTTTATGTCTTTGAAGAGTTCTTGTGTTGATGCGTGAAACATCTGCTCATACAGAGATTATTCAGAATGTTTTTTATGACGGAAACTGTGTTAATGTAGAAAGTTCATCGCCTCACCAGATGTACAAAGCCAGGCAAAAAGATTTTCTCTAAAATTCATTCAGTCACTCACACACCACAAACTCCCACATTACAACCCCAAACGTCAATGTGTTTTACTTGGATTTTATGTGACAGACTAACAAAAAGAAGTACATGTGGTTTTCAAGCATTTGTTTTACAAATAAAGGTATCTGAAAGGTTTGGTCACCATTTGTTTTACTCTTTTTTTTTTTTTTCTCTTTTGCTCTTACATAAAACCAACAGTTGCCAAAATACATATAATCAGCAAATAAGGTCAGCCTGTATGAAATGAGATGAGGTAAAAATTTAACTGCTTGGTCCAAATGCAAAACACAATATGTGATGGAAAACTAACACCACACATCACATTAAGCCTACCATTGCCACACGGTGGTGACTGATTTATGTTGTGGGGATGATTTTGTTAAGCAGGGGCAGGGAAGCTGCTAAAGAAGGCTACGCTACTCAGATCTTTATTTGAATAAGTTTTTGTTTATATTTCCTCTCTTAGCCTGGATGTAAATATTCAAAAACAAAAAAAAATATCAATGTCATCCTTCTCTGACTTTCTGATGAAACTAACATTGGGAGTATGAAACCCTCAATGTACTTATTTTGGGTGTCTGAGCACATGTTTGTGCAGTTAGGATGTTATAATGCTGAGTGTTGGGTGGGACCGCCCCTTTGTTAAGCTGCAATTGAGGCAATGGCAGAAAGCTTTGCAATCTCTGCAACTTTTTATTGGCCCAAGTTTCCTTGTGCTGCTACGCGCAGCCTGGGGCGACATTCTTGCTGACATGAATTGAATACCGCAAGATTCCTTGGCTGAACTATTGACCCTGCATCCTTATCCAGACAATTGAACCACAGCACTCTGTTCTTTTTTCTATTTTTGGTGCAAAACTATAGTTGAAGTACTGCAAATTTTAGCAGAAGCCTTATACAAATCCCCAGAATAGGAAATGTCAGGACAACAATACACCAGCCAAACCTGTGTCTCCAGAACTGCCAAGATACAAGTATCACCTTTTACTGACGATGTGATGAAGTGATGGAATAACTACATGAGCGTGTATATGCTCGTGTTATGTAAGGTACCTTCATGGGAATGGGGAAACCAGATCTGTGAGGTGCTGGAGTGGGGTCCGCCTCGGAAGGATGGCGAAGAGGGGGAGGAGGGCGCCCTGGAGGGGTGAGGCGGGTGAGAAGGCGGGGAACCCAAACTACTGGCCAGGAAGGTCCCCATGAAAGAGGCTGACGAATTGCCCATCAATCCACTGCCTGCATCATGGATGGGACAAAAGGGGAAAAAAGAAAGTGAAGATTAGATTTAGAAGAGTGGACTATTGCCATGATTTTGACCAACCTATCTAGGAAGTACCTTAACCCTATCTAGTTGTATACTCACTGTTTAGCTTGAATTGTTAAGCCTTGGAGAGGATGAGAGCTTGTGTGTTCATATATTTGTGTGTGTGTGAGAGAGAGAAAGAGTGTGAGACTCTCCTCCCCTTCGCTGTCAGCGGAGTCCTCTCCCCTCACAGCACCTCTCCCCATGGGCAGACAGAGGTCTCATCTCACAGCTGAGTACACACTTTCTCAGGCTCTCTCCCTCTCGCTCTCACACACTTTTGCTCCTGCTCCCCAGCGTCCCTTTCTCAATTTCTCTCCCTCTCTCCATTATCTTGCTCTCTCCATCTCTCACTTTCATGCCCTCAATCTATTTTATTGCTTTGCTCCATTTCACCTCCGCTCTCTCTTTTCTGTCTTTCACTCTTGCATTTCTCAGCATGACTATAACAGTTCTATCTTTCACTCTTTTTCAGTTCCATTTTTGGTTTTCCGTCTTCCTTCCTCTTTGTTTTTTGTCACAACAGCCATTTCCGTTATTCTCTGATGAGCAGAAATACACTATGTCCGTGCCTTTTCAAATTCCTATTGTCTCTTCTTTCCCTTCCTCTCTCACGATTTCTTTCTGACTCATAACGTTGCTTTGCTTTGTTCTTCCCAATAATAATGGCACCAGCAGAGCAATCTGTCCCTGGCTGGCTGAACCTTGTGTTTAACAAGACTATGATGAGTAATTGACCATTTGTAGCAACGCCCATGTGACTGGGGGCTGATTGTCTATTATGCATTGCTGGGCAAGCTGGTGAAAACACACTGATTAACCACTGCTTAAATTGCATTCCCATTACGCGCCCGCCAGTGCACTTGAGTGAGGGGCCCGGGAGCCCAGTTCTTTACACATTCATTTCCCCCAAGTGACACAACCATGAGGTCTCATGCATATGTATGAAGTTGCCCATATGAGACCTCACTTGCACACCCATGCACACATGTGTGTATCATACATGCAAAGCTATAAAAATATAGACATAGGGTTAAGAAACACCATGAAAGTTAATCATCTTTGTCCAAGGACGGTTGATCTTGCAAAATGTGTAACGTGACATGCATAATTTTCTTCCACCTTTAATCAATCCAAACGTGAGTGAGTCCCTTCCACTGACTGCGAGAACAAAATGTCTGGAAGTTTTAATCTGGTAAGCAGGGAATGAGTTCCTCCTCAAGGCAGACAGAAGGCCTGAACTCACCAGTTTGCTCAACAGCAAACAGGCGTGTGGCTAAAAGGTCAAAACAAAAGGGTTAACAGAGGAGGTCACACACATCTATTGTAGGTCAGGATATACATTTTGAAAAATCTGAGCCACATTTTCTACCATACCATAAGACAGGAGGAAGTGCTCCGGGACCTCCAAATTTTCCTAACTTACAGTTAAAAATAAAAAATAGACTTCCATAAAATTAGCCTTTCATGTCATCTCACAAATTTAGTTAATAGATGCATAGGGAAACGTCGTGCAAAGGTGTCATCTCCTTTTAGGTTTTTTTTTCTTTTTTTTTGTAAAAGACCCATAAAAGTGGATAATATTGAACTGCAGAAAACTGGTTTTCAAAGGTTTTACAAACTTTATATTGAGCCTCCTTCACTCTGATGCCACTAAATAAAATTCACATGAATTTAATTTAAATTAAATACTGTAAAAATATAATTGTTTTGTATAATACATTATTACATTAATAGCTTTATGAAGTAAAGAAGACACAGCAACTCCAAAACAAAACAACAAAATGGCTATTCATCTGCTTTAAAATGCTAAGAAGGAGTGATAGAATGATTGAGTCTATGGCAAGACTTAAAAATATATATTCACAAATGCTCTCCATTCAATCTGGCCATGTTTGAGCTGTTGAAAATGGGCAAAAGTTCTTGCATACAGATGTGGAAAGATAGGAGAGGTGTAGCCCAAAAGAGCAAAACCCCAAAAAGCGTATTGCAGTTTTTGGTTTCATAATGAGAGATGAAACAATACAAAGTGTGTAAATAGGGTTGCAAGCATATGATGCTGTTTTTGTGAAGATAAATAAACTCAGATGTAAAAATAACCCAATTGAGCTGCTAACAGGTCCACAATTGCAATAACCCGAAAGAACACCATCATTTCTTTAACTATTTAGAGAATGTAACTTATAGAAGCAGAGAAGAGGATTCTTCAGTTGTAGGAGCATTGTGTGTGTTGATGCAACATATTATAAACTACCACAAAAGCCATTGTTGTTCTGCTCTCTGGTGCCACCTCATATCACCCTGTCTCCATGGAGGGCTCCTGGCACAGCTCTCCAAACTACAGGGCAAAGCGGGTCGGGCGGGTGGGATTATGGCCAGCGTGCTCACCAGGCACGCATCCAGCTTCCGTCATCCAGGCACCTAGGGCTCCTATGTGCCGCCGCATTTCACACAGCACACACTCGTCCCCTTTGCCTGTTGCCCCCAGGAACCCCAGCTTTCCTCATCGCCTCCAGCTCACATAGATCAGCTAATCCTCCTGCATTATTAACAGCTTTACATCAGAGAGAGAAAGACAGAGAGGGGGAGAGAGAAAGAGAGAGCGAGAGAGAGACTATGAAGGTGACAGAATGAACGAAGCCTCTTGTAACCATCTGAGAGGAGAGTTGGTGGTGTTAGAGAGACGAGTAAAGAAGAAAGAGGAGATGAGAAAAGAGGATGCCAAGGAAGTAGATTTTAAATGACTAAACTAGATTTAAGGCCGATTTAAAATTATATTGAGGCAGAGGGCCAGGGGGGTTTAGGAGGGATACCTAAGGCCTTCCCCACAACTATTACATCAGACCTTCACATCTATTCCAGAGAGGATAACAATAAGTTTTCCAATATCAGCCGCAGAAGAAAATATGGCTTCATAACATACCGACCTTTACATCAGGTTACTGGCTTGCTGACTCAGCAGTAATGAACATATCTAATAGTTTGTCATTTCATTTTGTTTTATTAAAAGAAGCAATAGTGCAATATCATACCGTATTTTACCCGCTACACCCTGATAAACTGGAAATGAAAGTGAAACAGCAAATTTCTGGGGGACTTTCATATAGGATACTATTATAGAGTTAGGGTAAGGGGGAAACAAATGAATTGAGGAATAATAGCGTTCTTCTTTTAAGCCTAAAACTTAATAAGAGCAATGCCTGCTCTTATTAATGTCTTGTATAAAGGTTGAAATGTGAAAGCAGAAAAAAAAATAAATGAAAAGAGGGTCTAACAGATTCCACAGCAGCTCTTGAACTGGAGGTGTTAACTAGTTTTCAACGTAGGTATGCAAGATGACGGCGGAACAAAACTTAACAACTGTGCATGTGAGGTAACGTGGGCCAAGGCAAAGGCCCACGAGGATGCAAAGGAGCAAGTAGCAGGCTGGGAGGCGGAGCAAAAGAATGAAGGCCCAGTTGTCATGGGAACAAAAGAGAAACAGCGCTCAAGGCAAGTAGGCTTTACAACAAGCGATGGACTGATGCACTCAGTCAGCCTGCTGCTCAGCAACAACAGCCTCCACAGCCTACCATGAAGCCCCAGATCTTGTATTCACACACACACACACACACACCTCACCAAGAAATTTTATCTGGTTTTAATTGTTTGGATCCTGGGAGGGAGGCCCCACCTCTTTGTACTTTTTGGGTAACTAATCTGGTCTGTTAGCAACCCTGCTGATTAATATTACTCAAGGTTGTGCTGTTGCTTGGTGTCCAAACAAGGCATTGCACAATAATAGGATGTTAACAGATTTACGTGGTTCAAGAAGTAATCTGGGAAATAAAAACGGTGGAGACGACAATGAGCACCCACCCATGGCATGTTGTCCTTTTGAATGCTGGACTCACACCAACATTTTCTCCTTAGGAAATGCACACTCATTCACACACTGTCCATGATTATTTCCCAGTGCATCACATTTCCTTCTCTGCTTTTGATAAATGAACCCAGGAAGTCTTTGGTTCTCAGTCTTGTTTTCAGACAGCTGCCTAAAGGGACGGATAGACGTATCGTCTAGACAAGGACACTCGACAGACAATGAGAGGTGAGAGTGACAGTGACGAGAGAAGGGAGACAAAGAGAAAATTGCAGGTGTGACTGCATAAACCTGCTCGCCACTGCTCAGTGATCCGGGAGCGCCGCAGAAAATGGGCCAAAAGAAGCAGACCACGTATCTTTGGAAACAGTCAAGACACACAAAAAGGCGAAGTGTGTGAAGAAGACAGTCACTGTGGTGTAAAATTTTTGTTCTTTATAATTACAGCAAACATTCTCTACCTGTGTTATTATGGAGTGACTCTCACACGTGTATGCAGTTAGCCCTGTTAAGCAATAGAAGCATGCACGACTTCAGAGCTCAGAATGAAAAGAAAAATAGAAGGAAAAAAAACAGTGTGCAGTGTGCTTTCATTCAATTTCATTACTCACTGTTCATTGGCAGGAGTTGATTAGCATCCCACATTTTGGTTTGACAATGTTTGCCCATTCTACTTTGCAAGCCTTCTCAAAATCTTTTGAATTGTGAGGACATCTACTATTCACAATCTGCCTCAGATATGCACACTGATTTGCTGCTGAATTTAGTTCTGAACAAAGCCATTTCAAATCTTTGATTTGTCCCATCTGCACATGTGGATTTTACACATTACAGTACATTAAGATATTGGTGATCTTAATGACCTTTGGCTTCGGTCAAAGGTTGCAAATATATATATATATAAAAAATAATAATAATAATTTTAAAATATATAATAATAATAATAATAATAATAATAATAATAATAATAATAATAATAATAATAATAATAATAATAATAATAATAATAATAATAATAATAATTAAAAACTCTGAAAAATTTGTTGTTTACTTGTTTTCAAGTAAATCAGATTTTTATAGAATTAATGGGAAGTGAGTTCTCCAGAAGAATGAATGCAGAATTTACAGCATCACTTAAAGAGTATACACACTTTTTCAACCAAGTTATTACACCTTTAGTACAATGTAAATTCTATAAATTAGGATAAATGCAACGTTACATGTATTTTTTTTATATAACTTATCATTCTCCCATTTATTTGACATTACACAAACCCTGTATTTCAACAGAAGTGTGCAAACTTTTCAGAGCCACTGTTTATGTAAAAGAAAATAATTACAACGAAATAATCACTGGTGGTTCAGTCAATTGTGGCATGTATTCTTGGGACAATTCCAAAACAAACTCACTCTGAAACCAAGTGAAAGGAATATTGACTTACCAAGTAAAAACATATTGAGCAGGATGCCTGTTGGTACAAAAATTTGACCTCCAATTTCTTTCCTACCAGACTTTCCTAACGAGCAAATTCCAAGTTCTGTCCAGGAATTTAGATGTCCATGAAAAATCAAGACAAACTTTCCACACCAGCGTTCACTCCTAAATACATAACTGGGCTTTTTAAACTTTTAAAAGCTGGACTGGAGTGAGGGACTGTACACACCAGCAGCTACAGCCAGACTGCATATGCTATCCCAAAGGGCCACTGACTAACCCAGCGCCTACTTCCTCACAATAAAACCCAGTAGGAATTTGAAATGGCTACTAAAGTGGGGGGGATTTCCTTCAAACAGTCAAAGCCATATTGAAAGCATTTGTGCAACTGGTAGCCAAATTCCTTCTCAGAAACAATTGTTGCAAATATTTTCTTCTTTTTTTTTTCTTTTTGTTCAAGAGGGGAGTTGATGGTAACATCTATCTAGTGAGAAGCTGGGCTGATCAAGAAGTATACTGAAGCAAGAGCGAGAAATAGAGAGCAATCAGGCAGTCCAGCGCTGGAGCCGTGCCCAGTGCAGGGGTGGGGGAAAGTGCCAGCAGCGCACGCCTCCGACACTCTCCACACTGCGTGCCTGTGGAGTGAGCTTAGTGGATGTGGTCAGCGCGGGGGTGGGAGAAGTGGAAAGCGAGAAGCAGTTGGAAGGATAGGTGGATAGATGCACGGAGGAAGAGAGTGAGAAGGACTCTTTTGACACAGGGCAGCATCCAGTGGGGGACAGAAAGGGGGTAAGAGTGGAGAGTTTAGAGCAGATAAGTGTGAGAGCAACTGTGAGAAAGTTTCAATGTGAAAGAGCATGTGGGAGCTGCCGAGCATATGCGAGCATCTGTGTGCGCGATTGTGAGTCCATATGGCAGCCGTCTTGCTGAAGTTGACAGCCTGTGTTTGCAAAGTGGGGCTGGTGGTCAGCCACTTGTTCACTATCAGAACGATGATAGGGTAAAGACAGCGAAGGCAGACTAGAAATCCTTTTGGAGCAGTACAAACCAAATACAATTTATTTGGAGAGGTCATATGATTTATCTACAAACTTTGAACAAGTGTTTACACGACATGCAAGAGGACATGACTGGGATTAGAGGTTCTTATCCTAAATAAATTAACCCAAATGGCTTACTGTAATTTGGCAGGAATTCTGAAAATAACAGTGAGCGAACTCAGGCCCGAACAGAAACACAAAGAAATGCTTCTTCTGAGACGTATTTAGAGGTAAAATCAAAGCTTTTACCTCTACCTCTGTCATTTTGCAGTGTCATTTTGACACTGCAAAATGACACGTATTTTGCAGTGTCAAAAATATTTTTAACACTTTGACTCCACAAAAGTACAACAAAGAAAGCAGTCATCTTGCATCAATACTGCTCTCACTCTATGTGTACAGATGCTTAAGGTTATTTGCAAAATTATTAATGCTTATTGACCTTTTTCACATTTTGTCACGGTACATCAACAACTTCAATCCTTTGGGCTTTGCGTGACACACCAACACAACCAACTATGTCAATGTTAAGTAAAAGGAAAAGTGATTAATTGAATATCTGAAGAGTTTGACCAGCATCCATACAATCTCGGACTCAATACGTTACAGAACCCTATTCTGCTGCAAGCACAATTTCGCGTATTTTTGTCTTCCAGCATTTAGTGAAACTCTCAATTAGATTTAGATCTAGACTTTGACTTGGCCATTCTAACCTTTGAATTATCTTTGATCCAAACATGGCATCTCAAAATACAGTCCTCAAGGCATGCTGCCTTGAACTTTAAAATGCATCCTTAGTGGAAGAAACCTGAATCAAATATGTAACTAATTTCTAAAGAAGTCTTCTTATGACCTAAATATTGGCTCAGATGTACTGAATTAGAAACATATCTAAATGTGCTTGAGGGACATTTAGTTTGAGACTCCTGATTTGAACATTTTATTGTACTTCTCACTGTACTGCTTTGTTATGCATGCTAAAAGATTAATCTATGCCCCATTTTAAAATTTTTGCAGCACATTTTCTAACAGGATTGCAGTGTATGTATCTCCAAACATCTCTCACTAGCTTCTATGCCTGCTCTAGCTCATTATCAAACCATAATTCAGCTTCCAGCATAAGAGATTGCTGTGTACAGGGTGCATCTAGGCCAACTGTTTAATTTTTAACTGACCGTAATACCTTTTCCAACTTGACTGTGCCATCAAGATGACGTTTCATCAACGATGGCTTTCTTCTTCCACAAAAAGTCTGATTTGGAACTAATAGCTGTCCTCGTCCACTTCAGCACCTAGTAAAGCCTTCAGTTATTTAAACCATTAATGCAAACTAACTTCTCTTTGCTCCCCTCCACAGATATTCTGTTGCTTTTGCTTTCTAGATTATTTTGATTGTAAATTACAAAACTTCCACATATATCCTCCATCCATGCACACCAGAGTCCTTTTGTCGCCAAAGTCACACTTCATATTAGAAACTTTAAGCATAGCTTGTGTTGAACATATTTATAGGAATTTTAGAACAGGCCTCTTCATTTGCTGTGGTCTTTGAGCCAGATCAGAACATAATGTAATAGGATGTTATACTGAACAATGTCTCATGACAACCTATCACCACTTTTGGCTCTCTCTGCTAAAGAAAAGCATTTTCAGACGATGATCCCACCACCATTTGTCACCGTGACTTATAGTTTATTATTGTAGTTTCTGTAATATTAGTTTCTTTCTATTTCCAGAGATTGAACAGTCAGGAAAAAAAACAAAGGCCAGCGTAGATTTTATGCTGGTCTATCAAACAAAAATCCCAAAACATTTTCTGGTCCCTACAAAATGTGAATAAGTTCATGGAGTATGAATAAATTCAGAGGAAATTGTCACTAATCTTTTCAGTGTATACTTGACCTCGGTGTTACAGCAATTATCAATAATAAAGTAATTATTCAGAGAGTTTTATTGCCGCCATCACCAATCTTGATGAGGAGCGGATGGGGAGTGGCCGGTGAGCAAGTGAAAGCAATGTCTGGAAGAGTTCCAGCTGAAGAGATATTTTATTGGTACATTAAATAAAGAGGACATGCAGGACATTTGCAGCTTTACAGAGGAGCAGGCTAGAGAGAGACTTCCATTTAAGAATAAAAAACATTTCTGACTGTAGTGATAGGAGCTGAGTGATGAGGGAGAGCGTGGATTTGAGAAGGGCCAGGTAGAAATAAAGTTTAAGAACTACGGTGAAAATAAATGTAAAGCAGCAGCATCAGATGGCACATTAACTGGGCTTAGTAAAAGGTTTGGGCTCACTTAGGTGTGCTGGCTATGATTCGTGTCGAAGTGCAGATGTTTGCCGAGTCACTGGGACAAATCTGAGAAGAACGGTGAATTCCAGACCGGGGCGCCAAAGGTGGGAGGACAGATTTGAAACAGCACCAGGTCGAGGACAACAATCTGGACAACCAAGATTCCAAACTCATCACTCTCCCGTAACACCCACCAGTGAAATCATCCACGTTCCTGCTTCCCACAAAACAGACATAACAGCACACAGAGTGAAAATAATGTTGCAACACACAGTAGGCAAACTGCCCCTTAAATTTCCAAGATGTATTAGGAAGGGAATTACAGGCTGCTCCAATCTAGTTTATTTTTTCATTGCAATGTGATTTTTCTCTGCAAGTGCCTCAATGTTTCCTTTAGCATTTTACTAAATCAGTAGGGTTATTTGTCTTTTGGTTAAACCTTTTCTTTTAGACTGGGCACAAGAAGAGACATGATTTTATGGAAAGGTTACAGGGGTTTAACAAGTATGCTTGCTATCTGACCCTTTGTTACATGAGATTAATTTAGGGCCACGTGTCGAGTCCCGACTCTGCATTTTCACGGCATTGAATGGTAATTCAATGCAAACGTTTATCCACATGTGCATGATATCGTCCTCATTTAGCTGTCTCTTACTCACACACCATCTCTCGTTTTTCAACCCTTCTCTTTTACACACACTTAAACTTATGAGCAAACACAGACGCGCGCGCACAGCAAAGCGCCCAAACACAAAAAAGAGCCGCCCACAGCTGCGTCAGGCCATCGCTCTAACAATCCAATCTGTTTTCTTTCCCATGATGTTTCCCATTGGCACAGGGAGGAGAAAATCAGATTTACTCCCCCACAGGGCCCATGCAGTTGCACTGATATGGAAAATGATTTCAGTGCTGCTTGAGCCCATAAACATTATTTTGGTCTCTCCCCCCTCCCCGTTAATGACACATTTCTTCCCAGCATTGTGGAGCTCACAGAGGAAGGGGTGAGTGTAAGAGAGGGAGAGGGAGGAGGAAGGGGAGATGAATCCTCCAGGGCCTCACATACAACAGGGGAGTCCTTCACCTCTCAGACTGCATCCTGGCTGTTCTCACTCCCACCTCTTTCACACACATGAACACGCCGGCAAGAACACAAACTGCTAATCAACCACTTCGGAGTTTTTAAGAGCCGGCTGTTGGGAAACAAACTGAATCAAAGAGATATTTCTCACCTCTCTGTATGCAGAACCTTTTTCATGTTATCATGTTGCAACCACAAAGTGTGCGTGCATATGTATTCAGCACCCATGAGTCGATACACTTTTTGCTGAAATTACAGCAGCAAGTCTTTTAGGTTTTGTCGCTAGCAGCTTTGTCGATACTGACGCCTAACGTTTTGCTGCTTTGTTTCAAAATAGCTCAAGGTAAATCACTTTGGATCATGGTGATATCAGTTTTATGTCTTGCTAGAGTTTGTCCATTGATCTAGGTTAGGATTTTGACGGGGCCATTCTAAAACATAACAACTTTTTGATCTAAACTTTTCCATTGTAGCTATGTATGTTTGGTTTGGAATTTATGCAAATCTGCACCCCAGTCTCCAGTATTTTGTAGCCTACAACAGGGTTTCCTAAAACTCTGCTTGAAAAAAAAAAGGAAAAATGTTCCCACAGCATGATGCTGCCACCACCATGTCACGTTTGTAATGGAGAGTTAAAGAGCTATAGATGTTTAACTTTGATCTCATGTACTCAAAGCATATTCTCCCAACAGAATATGGAAGAATAGAAGATTGTCACTACTAGACTGCTATAAGTGACAAACATTAAAACGGATCTTTTATGGTTGATATTTAACCATTGGCTTATGACAAACTCCAGGTGTATTTGGTCAAGTTGCAACTCCATACAGGTGATTCGGTTGCTTCTGAAAGTAACTGGCTGCACTGGATAAACTTGATTATTAAGGTTTCAAAATGACAGGGCTATCTATTATGCAAAATACTTTTTTTCTGATGTTTACTTATTTGACGAATACTTATTTTTCATTTCACAATTAAGAGCTACTTTGGGTTGGTCTATAAAATAATAATTCAATAAAATACATGCAACTACAGCGATGAAATATATTAGCTATATCATCATCGCCTTATCATTCTGTGCCATATTAATATAGCAAATGACTGTTTAGAAGAAAAGTAATTATTGACCAACTTACTCCAAATGTCAGAAATTCAAATTTTGCAATGATCTATTATTCAGCCAGTAGGATCGACTGTTCCTGCAGTAAATTCTGATGCTCGACACAAAAGACGTAGGTTAATCAATAACATCTCGCATTGATTGATTTTCTAATACAATGAATTCAATGATGAAATGTGAAATTGTTCAAAGGATGGAAATAACTTTGTGAGGGCCTGTATGTGGATGTCAGCTTAAATCTAAACACATTTGGCTTAAAGCAGCCCGACTACAATCCTGTCATCCCGCCTTCATATATTTCTTCATTGAAAGCCTCAGTCTAGCTGCGCCGGTTCTCCTCTTTAGCAAAAAATATAAAATTTTTCTGCTGGAGGCATATTGTCAGAGATGGGAACATGATCCAGCCTCAAGCTTTAAAAGCAAGTCATTGTTCTGAGTATGATGAGGTAAAATGGCCCAATAACAGCGCTCTAAACCTCTCATTTGGCGTCTAATAAAACCCATCTGCAGGGCTAAAAACGAAAAGGCAAACAGAAAATACCCACGGTGTACATGACTAAAAGGTTATATTTTGATGATTTCCTCATCGCTATAATTGCAAACTCTAAAACTAGATTCTCACAATCAGCTAGTTTCGTTGGAATCAAACAATGGATCTGGTTTATTTTACAGACAATGACTGATCTGTCTGAAACTGCAGGGTTCATATTTAAGGCTCCGACCATAGATGGGTGACTAACAGTAGGTTGCGTGCCAGCGAGGTCACGGACAGATTTGCCTGGTGAACGGAAAAAAAAAAGGCAGATTAAAACAAGTACTCAGCATTATACTCTCTAATTAGTCCCCTGTTAACTTTTGAACTTAATTGCTTAATTGAGATGTGGTTAGACTGGGCAGGTTTCCCCTCCCTGAGGGCGACCATACGGCTCCAGTTTTTCAGCCCTGCACTGCCTGGCACAGTAGGTGGCTGTTTCTCTCTCTCGTTCTGCTTCTTTGTCTTCTGAAGCATCCCACCACTCTAGCAACGAGGCACGGCGATGCGGCGCAGGAGGCAGTAAAACTGTGTTTTGTGAGTGTGTTTTGGCTGTGATTGTACCACATATGCTGGTGCCACATCAAAGCAGAGTTTTGACTACCCGGTCCTGGGTGGTCTAAACCGCTTTTCTTTAGACCAGCACCAGCAAGGTAGGTAAGCTTTGGGGGGGAAAAAAATAAAATGGTGTTTGGATGTGGGTGGATGTTGCCTCACCACAGGCGAGTGCTTTCTGCAAAACTCAGAAGTCAGTTTGCTTTGGAGGAGGCATAAACTGCATGCAGAGGAAGAATAAAAGTGTGCCGCAATACATACACAAATAAACACACACATACACGCACGCAACCTCACAGCCGTCACATTAGTTGAGTCTTTGCATCCACTCGGGTTGATGTATAATGATACACAGAACAGCACATAAATCTGCAAGCAGTTCAAGTCATTGGAGCAGATTTTGCCTGCTGTCTTTTCCTTTTTCACTTTTATCCTCATGTCTCCTTCTGCTCCTTTGAGCCCCATCACTCATTCCGCTTCTCAGTTTTCCCTTTCCGTCCTCACACCCTCTCCATCACTCTGCCTCTTTCTCCTGATGCTCAGCTCCATATTTCTGTCCTCCCTCGTCACCTCGCTCTCTTCTCTTTCTTGGTGTTGTTCAAATACTTCAAAATGAAAACACTTCATATTTTGGGGGCCTTTTTTAAAAAAAAAAAAAAAATTCACACTCCCTTCCTTTCGCTTGTCCCACTTGCGTGCTGTTTCCTTACTCTTGCTTGTCTGGGAGTGCAATGAATGTCTTATTTTATGGATAGTCATAAGTTCATCCTCCCTCTATTAGATAAATCAACATTGGAGCACTCAACAAGCAAACCATGACTTGTCAGAATGTCATGTTCCCCGTTTGTCCTCCCATCCTCTACCTTACTCTGTAATCTGCAGCTCGGCGCCTCCTTTAGGTCATGAGGAGCAGTGCTGGACATCAAGGCCTTGCCTCACTGCTGTCCTCTGAGTTGTCTTGGAGCGGCTTGTAATATGATAAACTCCTGGAGTTGCGTGCTCGAGAAACAGAAGGCAGCTCCCTGCTCTGGCTTCTCTCTGTCTGATGTAGCCTGTCAGAGCCACAGAGGCAGAACAGTGCAGATAACAAGTCGGGAGCCGCCACGCCAGCAAGTCCAAGGTCTTTCTGCGGCCATGAGTGTAATTTGCTGTGAGGTTCACAAGGGGAACAAAGGAGAAATGTTTAATTCTTGTAGCTCTGGCCAAAACGAATGCAAGGCGTTTTTGCTCTGATAACCTGTACAGACGAAGCACCTGGGAAGCCAAGGCCAAGCATTACACAGTATTACCTTGTAAAGAACACACAGTACAGTGCCTGTTCCAACCAAAAACTTCAGTGTTTTTGATAGAGGACTTAACAAATCAGTATAAAGTAGTGTCTAATTATGAACTGGAGAAAACATAATGATGGTTTGAAATTAGTTTCAGAGGATAATCTGAGGAATCTGGTCAGCATTTGTATTCAAGTCCCTTTGCTCGGACGTCATTAAATAAAATTCAGCTCATCAATTATCTAAACAGTAAAGACAGTACATGTGTGTAAGTAAATCTGAATGTCTACACAGCTGTGAAGGCCTTAAGAGTTTGTTAAAAAAAAAAAAAAGATCAGAGAACAAACAGCGTCACAAAGATCAGGGAGCACAGAAGACGGGTCAGGGATGCAGCTTAAAGCAGGTCAAGGTTATCAAAGAATATCCCAAACGTCGACCCAATGATTGCACAAGCAGCCAAGAAATCAATCGGATCTCTGGGAGAGCTGCAGAGATCCACAGCTCAGGTGGGAGAGTATATTGACCAGACAATTTTTGGTCATGTACTCTGCAAAATGTGGCCTTTATGGAAGAATGGCGATTAAAAAAAAGACATCAATAAAAGAAAAACTATAAGCTGTCTGATTTGTCTGATTTGTAGTTTTCCACCCGCTCTGTAATTGACAAGCCAGGCATGTGGAAGAAGGTAGTGCAGTCAGATGAGACCGCAGGTAAAACTTTGAACTATGTGAAAAATACTGTGTACAGAAAACCACTGATCGTCAGCCAAAATACACCAAATACACCATCCCCACAGTTAAGATATAGTGGTGGCAAAATCATGTTGTGGGGAGACTTTAATTAAGAAGAAAACAGGTGGTTATGCAATGTTGATGGGTTGAATACAAGGTAATATTAAAGTAAAGATTTCAGAGGCTGTAAAAAACCTGAGAGTGATGTGGAGGTTTCACTTTCCACCAGGACAACCCTAAACATACAGCAAGAGGTGCAGTTACCTTGTTTAGATCGAAGGTCATTTTATTAAGTATCTGTTCACTGGGACTTAACACAAATGCAAGATGTTTTTGCAGATTTTGTTTGTAAAAACATGGAAAACGATCATTTTCCTTCCACTTCACAAATATGCACAATTTGTATTGGTCCACTGCGCAAAAATTCAACATTAAATACACTAAGGTTTCTGGTTTAAAATGAAAAACTTGAAAGAATATATGCTTTTACAAAGATCTACATAAATATGTTTGCCTCTCCTTGGCATCTTATGACGCAAATCCTCAAAATCAAACTGACTCTACTTCTGGACTCAAAACAAATAGCTGCTTTCCTTCCACCTGTGGTAACTCATCTTCTCAAATGTATACAAGTCCAGCTCAATTGTACATTAAAAAGATTTATGAATCACTCCTGACAAACCAGGATTTAAAGTTGAGGAATGCCTTCCGACCACTGACGCTGGTTCTCCATGGAATGCTTCCCCGACATCTGTAGCCATATATTCAGGCAGGGATGAGCAAAATTGGAAACATTTCCTGCAATCTATAGCAATGACAGCTGGTCATCTTTATGAAAAGTAAAACATTTTTAAGAAACAAAGAAGCAGTGGTTGTCTCTCTCCTTCTAGCAGCTAGAAGGAAAGAGAAAGAGCATTTCATCACCAGCTACTCATTAAATCTTGTTTGCATGATAAGGCCGCTCTATTAATACACTTTATTAACTTTCTCTACGATTGCATTACGCCACCAGAATGCCTCCTCTTCACTCATTTTAAACTTAGTATAAATTGAAGGGCTTAAACCACAACCTTAAAAAAACGATTATGGTGAGAAGTTACTAAAACCTGGCTCTGTTTTGAAGGCATGGAACTCTGCTGCAGGCGGGGAATGCATCCTGGTGAGTATGCAGGTATAAAACAGCAAGCGGAAGAATGAAGCAGCATTTTAATTTAATGCTTCTAATTTTCTGTTTTTGTCAGAAGACATATGAACAGAATCAGCAATTTACCGGTGAACAAAAACAAACCTCACTGTGCTTCAAAGGTGGCTGCAATTACAAAGATAGGATTAATGTTCTTTTTATTTCAGATTTAACAGAGAAATTTTGTAAATGAGAGCAGCTAGGTTGATAATTAAGAAGTAATTAAGAGGTAAAAAATGGTTGAAGACTAACATTTTGCATAAAAAAATCTGCGTCTAAAAACTGTATTTATAAGGAAAATATCTAAAACAACAATAAAATATTTCAAAATTAAACGCAAACTGATATATAAAAATAATTTTTAAATTAGGACTGAAGGAAATAATGAAAATGTTAATCGTAATTAACTTGCATTTTCCATACTTTTTTTCCTAACATTACAATGGACCCATCATTTTCTAGGATTTTTACCATTTCAACCTGAAGACTAAACTTGTACATCTGTTGCATGTGTTACGGCCAATTAGTCCACTGCACTCGCAATATTAACTTCTAGAACCCGACGGACCCACCGGTGGGTCCGTCGGGTTCTAGAGGTTAAAAAGATCAATATTGCAACGACAATAGCACAGATTTTGCAGTTTCAAATTATTAAAATATAATTGTTGTGAGAGAAGAAGAAAATCCGACACAAGTAAGTTTGGCAAATCCGACATTATAATCTAAGGAATGACATCAATTTCTGAATTGACCCGTGACCAGAGAATTTTTCTTTTCTTTTTTTAACTTGATTTTACAATTAATGAACAAGAACTACTTGATATGGGGAAAGCAAAGTTACTTCACGATGTTTACAGGGTGACCTTTTTAACCTTTGTGAAGTAAAAGTTAGAACTAGTCCTCGATAAGTGTGAACTTATGTGTGTTTGCCTCCTCCTCTAGCTAGCCATTTGGAAATGGAAAAGACGGAGCACTTGCAGGGTTACATGAGGATTGCACCATTTGATCGAATTTAACAGATGTGCTGCAGCTGCTCATTTGATCTGTTTTTGCATATCCTCAAAAAAGAGCACAAGCACAAAGACTCAAAAATACCACACACATGCACACATAGTAAAATTAAAACTATGTATTTTCCTAATGGCAATGCTCAATAGCACCACAGAGGATCTGAAATAATAACTCAAAATCCCATAGTAGCTATTTAACTATCTTTAAGCTGTTTACTTATTCTTTCACATGGATGTGAGCTTTAACTTTGCACCAAGTGGTAGCACTATGCTTTATGTCGGGCAGAGAGAGTATACCAATATCATATGTTGAACAATTCAGAGACTCTGTGAAATGAAACAGCAATTTAAAGGAAAAGAGCGACATAAACCTCAGTTAGGAGACTGCATATTCACGGGAGAGCAACAGCTTTCAACAGGTTATCACATGCCAGAGAGCCAAGCTCAGTCTTAGAGCTGGCAGAGACCATAATGGAGAGAAAAGAGACGGAGGCAAAGGAGGACGGGGACAGGCGGGGGAAGGAGACTAAAGAAGAGTTATTAAGGTGATGTGAGGCAATGAGGGGAAGAAGCTCCACTGAAATGTTTTGACACAGAAAAAAGCAAATGTGACACAGGTACTTATACACATGTTTAAAAGCGGGCCAGTGACATCTCTCTCTCCATGTGTGTGTCTTGTGTCTCTTTGGGCTTGCTTTGACATACACACACACACACACACACACACACAAGTGGTAATTGATGCTCCAACCTAAGCTGTTCATCCATTATGGCTTTGATGGAATAACTTTCCTTCAGGCCGTAAGGTTGGCCTTACATATTTTTTACTTGATTGCACCGCTTTGTCATGGATCTACAGCCATCTTTAATGCGTTGTCCTTGGACACACTGCATTAGCAGCAGTGGCTTTAACTCGTGCCGCCAATGCATTCCCTATCAGCCGCGGTGTGCTAGAATCGCTTTGTGTGTAGTTTTGCAACTCTTACTGTATTTGCTCTGGCACAGTGTTCTATTGTGGCGCTCGGCTCAGATAAGAGAGAAGTTATGTCAACAGTGGACGCTGTGAAGGAGCCGCCTGGTCATGTTGACATTCTCCGACACTGCTTATTTACTCTGACCACAGAGTTCGGCCGTCATTGAGGCCTTATTCACTGATGGCCAGCGGACTCTGAGAGTGGAGCCTCCTGCTGGATCATACTGGTACTGGTTTTGTTATTGTCGGGTGAGAAAAGAAAAAAAAGTGGCATTCAAAAAATTCTGAGTTTCAAGATTTTTCTCACACCACACACACACACACACACACACACACACACACACAGAACCTCATTGAGTCAGACAGCATGAGTCTGCATATTGACTTGTGCTGAGCAGTGCTATCAGTACAGTAAAGAGCCAGTGGAGCAATCTACTTATAATTAGGGTAGGAAGAGGGGGGCTAAATTGACTTCTTTGAGAAAGATCTTGATTTTTATCAGCCAATCCCATAATCATGGCATCCAGGTCTTTCATTAAGCCTCTTTATGTTTTTTATGCGCCTTGCAAAAGTATTCCTATCACATTTTATTACATTTTATCATGTTAAAACTAACAACAGTGAATATTACTGGGATTGTAAATGATAGAGAAACACAAAATACTGCAAAATTGTGAATCTACCTCCTCATTTTTTTTTTTACCCCAAAGTAAATTGCAACCAGAAGCCTTCAGATTTTATTTAGAGATAACTGAGTAGATTGGGCTAAAAGCAAAAGCACAATGATAAATCAGCTTAAAGTACATAATCTGTATTTAGCTCAAGATGATAATATTTTAACGACCTATTTTGCAGCCCTACAACACGTTTTTCAAAATGTATTTAAAAATACTGCTATTTTTTTCCTGTTGATAATCATGCACTATTTTGTGATCTATCTCATTAAGAAAATAAAATACACTAAAATTTATAGTTGCAGCACAACAAAATTTCTGAAGGTTTTTAGAATATTGGTAGTTGTTAAAGAAACTGTATTTTAATTTTTTCTTAGTTTTTCCTCCAATCCATTCCTCTTCTCCTCACACATCTTTCCTCCCCTACTTTCACATAGGAGTGAAACTTCCACTGCTCCAGCGTTACCCTCAGCAAACCAGAAAAAGGCAGATTTATAGCTTCCACCTGAGTGTGGAAGAAGCGACATGAAATTTAAACACTTACCCACTACTATTTCAAATGCATACAAACACGCACAAAGAGAGAGACACTTCAGATTAAATCTGACCTCAGTATGAACTCAGTATCAAACTGTGATGACTGTTTACCAGGTATTTGAACCAAACCTGGTTAAAAGGTTTTGTTCTGACCAGAAATAACTGCATAATGTAACAATGCTGAAATATTATAGTTACAAGGGGTTTCAAATATTTAGAAGTATTGGATAAATGCCACACAATGACACACATTCTTACCTCAAACAAAATGATGTGTGAATATTAACTAAAACGTAGCCACAAAAACAAGTATTTTATTTGCCCTGGCTGAAAAAAATTGCACATTAAAGCTTTTATTTCTTCCTTTCTGTTAGGAATCATCTCAACATTTGGTATAAGAGCAAAAATTTAGGAATAAAAAAAATGAAGGATAAGTTAGGGAAAAGAAATGAAAAGTGACAAATGGGAGATTTCCTACACAAGCCCATAAATCAAGAGGAACATGCAGGGAAGTCTGAGGCCTCACTTACAAAGCCAAACTCCTTTTTTTCCTAACAGCCAAAGCTAACCACCTTCCTCCTATTACATGCACACAAACACCAACATGAACATGTGTGTTCTGCCCTCATAGTTGCACAGCACAGTCCCCCCCAGATGTTGTGTGCTGCAATGGCATCTCTAAAGCTCTCCATTCGCCCTGGCTCCTGCACAGCAGCCTGGCTTAATGGCACAGAAGCTAGTCTCATAAAATCACATACAGTTAGGACCAGCGCAGGCTTCCAAAGCAAGCATGGAACAAACAGGCATGCATAAGTAAATCCTGTTCCTTTGCCCACATAAAAGCACACACCCATTGCCAAGGACAGAATAGTGCAGCTGTTTCTACAGGTAAGTAGGACAGGGAGATCTGGAGAAAGTGGTCCATAAAGAATTTGGTAATCACTAAAGAAGAGTAGAACCCAAAGTGAACAGTTTGCTTTGAAGTATTTCCTCAAAACTAACAGCATGGCCAATAGGAGAAACTGTCAGCAGGTAATATTTCTAATGTATATGTATATGCTCTATGGAAAGCTGAGTTGTTCTACTGTAGGGCTGCAGAGCTAAAAAGGTTGACTTAGAGCTGGAGAAACATGAGCTGCTGTTCACAACAGATCCAGAGACCAGTGGACTGATGAAGATCCAAAAGGACTTAGGATCTGCTTTCATTCTGAGTGTTCACCATCTGCTTGGAGGAAAAGAGAGCCCATAGAGTAGCAGAAAACTCTGTCAAGTGACAGATGAGACAGTGCAGCAGAAGTGTGTGCGGGTGTGTTTTATGTGTGTACTGATGCATACAGTGTTTCAGTATTGATCCTCAAAGCAGCTCCACTTTCTGAAAGAAGATCTGTCTAATGAGAAAACACACATTTACCCATACACACTCAAAACAGAACACAAAGTAGTTAAAATACTAAAAAAAAAGCCAAAATCATAATTATTCCAGGCAGCTGCATAGTTTACTTATGTGTAAATCAAATTATCCATCCAGTTTCCATCATTACATAGTTCTACCCAGGCAACGTCCAGGAACCAAGGATGACCAATCCTCTCATCATACCTCACTGCTTTGTCACACATAAGCCTGAGAGGTCTAGACTTTCCACATCACCAAAATAACTCAAAGACATGTTGTTTAGTTTCCGAACAACCGTAAAATGAAACAAGATGTCAGCAACTGATATAACTGCCAAATTACATGCTAAGTCTGAAAACCTTCCAGTATTATTATCACTTATACACAGTCTAATTATATGTAAATTATGTCTAAATAATAAAAAAAAGTATGCTATTTTTTCATTAACTATAACTAATTAACTAATCTTGGTTTTTATGCCATTAGGTCGAAAGGTGGCTTGTACACTAGCATCAATGAAGCTAGCTATAGTAGCACTAGTCAATTGCGTTAGATGATAGTACAATTTTAAAATATTCCACAAACAGCCACAGTATTGTTTGAACAGTCATTAAAAGCTGCTATTAATTTGATGTTGGTTACAATTGTGTCACATTACTGTGCTTCCTGTTTATCTTCTTTTACTGCTGTTGCTGTTGTGTAAAAACATTTTGTCAACATTGATGCCATAAGTGAAAGGAATTTCTGCTCCATAAAAACTCTACAATGCTGTTGCTTTATCTACCAATGGGCAATTAAGTTTCACATAGCCTGTTAAATTGTTTTGACAAATAATGGCCTCGATATGTCTTTATTGACAGACTTTCTATTTCTTATTATGGATGAGTTGTGTGTATTTCAGTAAGGGTGCAAGCAAAAACAGCCTTTAAAGTCAACAACAGGAAGGCTAAATGGAGTACAGCCAAGCTGCTCTGTTTTTTTCTTCCCTTTGAGCTTTCGACTTGTGTTATAAAACATGCTTTATTTGGAAATATTGACATCCTTTTGGAAATCTGAGAGTTAAGGCAATAACTCTCCATTCACAAGGGGAAAAAAAGACTAATTTTTGTAATGCTAAATGTGTTAACCGCTAAAATTGGATGATGCTGGCAAAATGTAATGTTTTTTGTCAAAATATTATGAAATAATATATACACCAGCAACTGCTTTGTCAGACACAAAACGTGAAATCACCTCTTCTCTTAATATCAATAATGAATGACCAATTATACTGTAATTTCAAGGCTAGAAAACTGTTTTGAATCTTTATATGTTCTTAAAATAAAGTTCTTAAAGTGAAATCTAAATAGGCCAATATTTAGTATTGGGAGGCAAAAGCTAAGAACCAGAAATTAGAAATCTGCCACCAAATTCTGACTGTTGTAAGAGTTTCGTCTTCTTGATATTGTAACATTTAATTGTCCAAACCTTCTGTTCACAAGACATAAGAAAACCTTAGGAGGACAGAAATGAGTCACCATGGTTATACAAACGAGGATGATGGAGGACCATCATCAGCATAGCTATTTTGTTTTGTTCATGCTTATGTTAACATGCAAAGTAATCATAAATTTACTTGTTTGGTAAGCTGAATGTTTTTATTTTTTTATTATTATTTCTCCAGCGATGCAGTTTTCCTCAAACACACCTAATGTGTAACTTTAACACTTATATAAAACACCTTGAAGTGCATGTAAGAACGAAGAAACCTTAGGGTTTTAGTGAACCCTGACTAACCTAGTAAGCAATCAGCGAAGAAAAATGACAAAATTCCAGGAAATTCCTGTCAATGATTTCTCTGACCTTCTGACTGCTGGTGAAACTTGCAAGGACGTCTGTATTACAGCCCAAACAAAAACAGAAAATATATTTGTGCCGCATTCCATATTTCGGCATTTTGATAAGACGTGTATAGACAGAAAATATCCAAGTAATTCTATTGAATTCTATTGACACTGGATTAAGTGTTTCTGTTTGTTATTATATGAATTGCAGTCAAAGACTTACAAGCATTGTTGTAACTGAAGCAGGTGGATCTACAACACCAACAGACAAGTACAGCAGTTGAGACAAGATGGACGGCTGCAATGCAAATGCCCAGGGATGAGGTAGAATTAGGCACCTGCATCATCCCACTCCATCCCCGCACCCCCACATGCTGCCCTCTCATCTGCCTGCCACTCTGTTTCCTCTCTCGTTTCTTTCATACAATCTCTCCACCACACAACTCCTTTGATTGCCGTTTCCCGTGGGCATGCACGCTCACACACACACATACAAAAACAAATACAACACATGCATGCATAAAATCTCAAATGCAGCCCTTCCCCACTGCTCAGAGACAGTTGTGCCAGCTGAGTTTTGATTTAGGAAGAAAAGTTGCCTCTACAACAAATAATGACAGCCACTCGAGGAACAGGCGGCGCACCATTATCACACGAAAACACACACACACAGTATAAGGGAAATGCTAAACTTTAAAAATAAAACATGCAAAAAAGAAGTCTTTATAGCAAGTTTAATCACATATACACACAGGCAGCCACCCACACATAGCCAACACGAGCGCACAAGTGTGTTCACACACCCTCCCATTATGCTGTATAACCAAAAGGCATTCAGCCATTTCAGCAGCGTTCTGAGAGGCAGCCAAGTAAGAGGTCTGTCAGTGCATTAGCCAGCATGTAATCATAGCCCAACCTCACTGCAATTAGAACTGGTTCTAATTCTTCACTGGAAGCACTGCCTTGTCCCACCGCTAATAGTTTACTTTACTCCAACAGCTGACAGACCCAACCCTGCCTCTCCTGGCATGGCTTTTTAAACTCGCACACACTCAAGCACCCACGTACGAGCTAGCTCGCAAACACATCCACAACTGTGGCTTGTCTGTCACCACGGGAGATCAAAATGGATCCTGGTAATAGTCCCCCAGCCGTGTCCCACTTGTGCCACATCAACCCTGTGAGTGTGGACCACAATTCACTTCTTAAAGTATGGTGCTTTGCAAAAACTCTCGTACTCCTGGAGGTTTTCCACATTTTGCTATGTCCACAAATGCAAACTTCCAACAGATTTGCAAAGTTTTGTGTGATCATGAAATGGAAGGAGAATAGCATGTTTTAAAATGATATTTACATATAAGAATTTGTTTGCAATGCATATGTGCTAAAGACTGTAAGTGTCCCCTTTTATGTTTTTTCTAATGGTTTTAAATTGTAGTTAAGCATGGACTTCGGCTAGGCTATTGAAGAGAATGACCAGACTTCAATTTCCTGTATTTACATTTATGTCTAACTTGGACCAGAGTCCCTGATGTGCTTAAGAAATCCCCACGCCAACCATGATTTTCTGATTGTTTTGTTGCATTTTCAATATGACCCAAAAATTAAATTTTGTTCTTATCTGAACAGAACCCCTCATTCTGCCGGTTTGTTGCAAATCTACAAACTCTGACGCAAGATTTCTGCCATATAGGCCAAAACTAGTATTTGTTCTGTGAACAAATTCTCCCATTTGAGCAAGGACTCTCTGTATTTCTCTTAAGTAACTGTGACTTATTCTCTGAATATCACATAAAATTTCAATAAAACCCTATTAAGTTTATAGAGGCAACGTCACAAAATGGGGCAAATTTTCAAGGCTTGTAAGAACTTTATTGGCAAGAAACTGTAAATGTTTCACAAACATGACAAAGAGAAACAACCTCAAATCATGAAACAATTACAAAATAAGTGAAAGTCTGAAAACTCCCGGAAGTTCCTCGCAGAAAGAGGCAGGTGTGAGGGGGCCAGGTGGTAAGAAAGAGCCGCACTGGGAAATTGTCTAATGAAGACTGAGGAAGAGGGAATGCTCCAAATACTGATGGTATTGCTATTAGCCTGTGAGCGTGAGGACTTGGGTGTCACTTCAAAGCATTCCCCACTATTAATCAGAAGCTATCCAGCCCTCCAGAATAGGCCCTGCTGGCTCTGCTGCTAAACACCCCTCTTAACATCAACACAATGGAGCTATCATCGCGCCCGTTACGCTACGCCTTGGCCAGACAGCACACCTTTATCTCGGCATTTACATTAGAACCTCACAGCCAATTAATTTACCTGCCACGTCTCAGCCTTAAGCACGTGGAGTTGGCAGTGGCAAGGTAGCACACACAAGTGTACATTTCAGTGGTGCGCTGGTTTGTGTGTTACAAAGGGAATGGGGGGAAGGGGGAGTCCACCTGGCTCAGGTTGCACCCAGCAGGCTGTGGGTTTGGCCTTGGGGGATCTTTATGAAAGCACCTGCAAGAAGCTGCAACCACAACACCACCAGCCCAATCCCTTCCTGAGCTGGCTCTCACCTGCCATCCCTAGGCCGTGGCTTAGCTTCTCCCCCACCCCCCGCCCCCTTAATGTTTCCCCTCCAGGCAGCCCTGGCAGACAACAGCAACTCAGCAACTCAGCTGGATATCAGCAACCAAGACTGAAGATTAATTTCCACCTTGGCACTGTCTCTTTAGCACTAGATACATTAGATACAATGCTAATCCATAACTTCTACTCATTCTCTTTTACTTATGGCTGCTGCAAGGGACAGTACTTTCTCTCTGTTTCTGGAAGCAAAGTAAGAGCCCACAGGACAGAGGTGAAGTATTTCTTTTCTTTTAATCAGGGTAGTTGCCTATTGGCTCTCTAATAAAGGAAGTGTCATCTTGTAAATCTGCACATTCATGTTATACAAAGATGAGAGGGTTTACAACACAAGCTGCTCTCCCCCTCTAAGTGTCCTCTTGTACTGTACTGAGAGACTGCAGACTTTAGCGGCGCTGAAGGGATGAGATAACTGCTCACTGTTGTGAGAAAGGGCTGTCAAAGCTTTGTTTTTTTCCTCCTTTTCCTTTTTTTCTCATTCTCTCTAAAGGATATAAAAAAGCTGGAGCGGCATTTGCAGAAATAGTCCTGTTTCTATAATTAGAAGTAAACAGATGAACCAAACTCTCAAGCTTTCTCTGTCCCACTGGCCCCACGGCCTCCTGGGAGGCAAGATGTGTGAATCTGTGTGACATGCTTGTGCAGAGTGCAAGTGTGTGTGTGTGCATGTGTATGCGTGTGTGCCCGTGTGCATCTTTTCTGTTGAGATGCACCAGTAAGTATATAACAGCATGTGACAGTGTGCATCTAGTCTTGATGTCGCTTTGCACTGTCTGTCTGTCAGTCTGGTTGCATGTCTGTGATTTTTCTCCGTCTTCACCACACACACACACACACACATGCATATGCGCAACCCCCCCCCACCCCCCGCACACACACACACACACGCACACACCCACACACACACAAGAGTCTATCCCATCCCCCCACCTCGATTCTTTCTCCCATCCCCCTATAGGTCACTGGATAGGCACAGCAAGACGAGCTAATATGAGCTAATATGCATGAACCAACAGCAGACAAACACACATCTGTTGCAGCAGAGCCAGTTGTTTGCCCCACATCTCATGCTGTATTACAGAGAGGATGCAGTGTAGCCTAGTGGTCATAACAGGCAAAGAGGTCCAGATGAAAGAGAAATGCAAATCGGTGCTAAAAGTTATCATTGAAGGACCCTTTTTTCTGACATATAGCTTCAGTAAAAACAAAGTATCTGTTTCCTTGTTTCTAGACTAGAATTTTAGGGGGTTTTTATACAGCTAATATTTACCAGGTTTAAAGTAGTTTTAATCCATAATCTTCATCCATGACTACAGTTTTGAGAACTTTGGACAGGGTAAAAGAGAATGTGGACATAACTGGAGGTTAAAGATAGGGGTAATCAAAACATATCTTAGTTAATAAAAGTTAAAGAAGCTGAAGAAATCTGTGAAAACTGTCAAGTTTCCTTTCATTTGACATCCAGGCATCTGGCTCGATGGTTTCAGGGCACGTATTACACTGGAATTCCTGATGTTAATCATCTCAATATGGAATAAAGGCCTTCCACACCCTTATTAAGTATGATGCATCTTGATTTGATGGCAAATCTTTGTACATTTGCAGCAGTACTTTCCAAGGTTCCCATGACAGTGCAATTATCCAATTATCAATGCAATTATAAGATTAACATCTGTACACACACTTTCTACTTACTGTTAGCAGTAAAGATAAACAGATAAATTGACTAGAATCAGTTGACTTTCAGCTTGACTTGACAGGCATCCATCCAAGTGAAAACTCAAGAATTCAACTTTTTTATTGCTGAATAAAAAGTAGAATTTGTATTCAACTTACAGGCTATACAATATTGCCTGTATTGTATTTACAGGCAATACCTAAGTGCTAAAAGGATGCACCAACCCTTTTCAGACTGGATGTCTATTACTGACTGAAGAAGACTCAAAATTAGATATTTTATGTATCAGTGAGGTGTTGTAATATAAAGTTGGGAGAAGAACAATGGGCATAAAAAGTAAACTGTGCTTATGTTGGCTTTTCATTTAGACTGCTACAATGATAATTTTCCCTTTAGTGTTTTGTATTTTTGCAAATTTGATCACTTTGTACCTCAAACCTTTTGTTGCACTGGCAATGGTGTGAATTGGCATAAGGTCAATTGCAGCAGATACTTATAAAGGTGGAGTCACAACAAAGTTGCTTTAATTTATCGGTTGGTCATGTATCATGCTGTGTGTTAAAATGTTGGATGCATTTTTTGATATCTTGGTTAGGATAACTTTCTACATTATCAAAGAAATACACACAATAACTGTTGTTTACATTTCGTAACATTAACCACTGTTAACTGACTGAGACAGTTTAAGATGTCTCCATAATATAGGAATCCTAAAATTCAGGCCTCAAGGGCTGGTGTCCTGCAGGTTCAAATCAAATGCTGAGGTCATTAGCAGGACTCTGGAAAACTTGACTGTAAGGTGGGGAAATAATTCAGCCATTTGATTGAGGTGCTTGAACCAATGTCTACAAGTTGCTGGACACCAACCATTGAGGCATGGATTTGATGAACCTTGCCATAATTGCCTTTTCTCTATTTTACAATATTAGCAAAACTCAGTTTTACAGCAAATGTGATGTCAAATTTGCTTCTAATACAAAAAAAGAAATGTTTGGAGCATCAAGGCCAGAAATAAATACTGCGAATGCCTCGGGATTCTGTGAATGTTTTCTTTTTCAAACAAAATTCTGTACGATAATAAAAATTCAAGCCTGCAACAATGATCCACACTAACATTTTTCCAGAAAGTAAAAAAAAAACAAAAACTAATTTTTCAGAAAATACTTGCATTTGTTTGAGGTGCATTTCTTGTTAATTTTAATAGCATATTTCAACTTCAGCAGAGACAAACTCGGCCGTTGGAGGGTTTAACAGTGCACCTGTCCCCGCCTCACAACCAACCACAGGGTGTCTCAGCTGTGGAAAAGGAGGCTGGACATCTGGAAAAACCCAAGACACAGACACACACACACATGCAATCCCACCCACCCACAAACCCAAACACTGCCACACATTTATTCATCCACTAACAACACCTACACTAACAAAGGTGTTGTTACACTGACAATAAAGTGACAAAAATGAAGCCATTGCCCCCTTTTTTGTTTTTTTTTTCTTTTTCTTCTTTTCATTGAGCATTCACATTAACAAAATTGGGGAAAAAAAGTAATCTGGATTTTACGCATGAGCCGTTAATGATGTCTAACAGCTGTCACATGCAATACAGCAACGCACTGAGGTGGGCCTGGGGCGGCTTGATGAGAAGCCGCCTGATGTTGGGAGAGGGTCAGAGAAGGAGGAGTAAAAAGAAAAAGGAAACACAGAACTAACTTAGTTGATTTGGGGTAAATGAATCGGTCTATATGCCATTTAGTCAGAGGAAGTGAAATAAAACTACTGAATTCCTAATTCAGCTTCTCGCTTCCTTATATTTAGTTCATAATAGATGAGAGGGCTTTGAAATCCAATGCTCTGAAACCCAATAAAGGAAGGTATTTTCATGTCCGTCACTCTCACCTGTAGATATTCTTTGTGTTGGACCTGTGTGCACGCCCTACGCTCGAGGCGAGGGATGTGTTGCACTGTGCCACATGGTGTAACTTTGGGGAGGAAGCAGTTTGAAGAGCAAGTATCTGTTTTAACATGGCTGCTGAAATTCTCTCTGAAAGACAGATCGCAAACAGTTGGAGAAGTTTTCCTGATGACCCGAGAATTTTCTGAAACAGAGGCAGAATACATTTTTTGATTTGATTTATAAACATACTAGAATGGAAAGAAAAAAATGTGTACTGAAAAAAATGTCCATGGCTTCATGGATACTTGAGTATACTGAAAACATTTTACTCTTGTAGAAAAAAGCTATTCACGATTATGTCAAGGGCTATATGCCATTTAGTCATTGTTGAGAGGGTTACCTCTCAACAATACCTAACCAGACTTGCCAAACGTTACAGTTTGCAAGAGTGTAGTGTTATGGGGAAGGGGACAGATGGTACCAGCAGTAGCAGCTCCAGGCAAGGTGCTATTTTAGCCAGGTATAGGATGCCAAGCAACGGCGGACTCCAGTGACTGCCCTCCCTGAGCCGCGTCATCTCACAAGGATCCACAAATGAGTCTAACAACAGGCCATGGAGGAGACCAAGTTAAATGAGTGACCTACATCCTGTCATAGCACCTTCTCCAGTTCATCTTACCAAGTTGCCTTTTGAGAACATCCACAAGTCTTTAGAAAGACAGACTTGGAACACTTTTTAGTAAATGTTGGTGTTAGGAAGCTACATAAATATGTTGGACAAGAAAAAAAGTGATGGCATCTTCAACGTGTTATATGGCTAGGAGTTAGTCAGATATGAGGCCATCATTTTAAATAACAGATTGCTGCAGGCTTTTAATACTACCTTAACCACACAAAGTTCAAATTCCTTCAGGTTTACACATGACATTATGTCCTTTTGGCACATGCACCCAGGGAAGCCTAGACCAATGTTCTCTCTGATCCCAACTCCCCAAATGATAAAAAGGAATCCTTTAGTGTCTTATCAATGCAGTTTTTTTGCATTGGTTTACATTACTGAAAGGTGTTATGGTTTGGTTTCAAGGTTTTGATTGGGCTTATGCATCAGAGCCTGACAGCAAAGAATTTAAGGAACCTGAAAAGGACCGAGACTGGTTAGGCCTGAGAATGACAGGGGTTGCAAGCCAACCTTACCAGTGGATACTTGTTCCTGTTTTTGCTAATTCTAGCAATTTAAAACAACCAACTATGGCAAAATTCATAGCCTTGAGATACAATGGTATAATAAATGCAATAAATGTTTGCTCTTTTGTAAGTTCGAAGACAGCTAAGTTTGTAGCTGTTTTCTCATTGTTGTGAAGTAACAATGACTGGGTTACTTCACAAAGTTTTGTCAGTTGAAGTTGTAAAATGAAGATTAGAGTTGGAGACTTGGAGAAGCGTTTGATAGTGCACATGGATGAATGGGACAGTGTTTTCATTGCTTGGCATGACAAAGAAAGTTCTTCGTCATTTAAGTCCATCTACTGAAAGCCGATGAGGCAGGCAAAGGAATCTGGGACCCTCAACCGACGTTACTTTGAATAGTAAAACAATTGCGACTCAGCAGGGAAATAAGCAACAACTAACTTAACGTTTTTTTGCGTGACAGTTAAACCATTTGGCAAGGTTTTACAACAGAATTATTATTATTATTATTATTATTATTATTATTATTATTATTATTATTATTATTATTATTATTATTTTTTTATTTATTTTTTTTTTTTACCATAAAAGTCCACTTTGTTTCTCTGATCTGGAAAAACATGCAAGCTCTTGAAAACAGAGGTCACGATTTATTACCAAGTGAACCCAACTGTGATTCACGTGAGAGAGATTGAAAGTGAACTCAATGGTGAAAGTGACACATGATTTATTGACACATAGGTGATCTAAAAACTTATAAATTGTTGCAATTCCTCGCTCTGAGTCTGTGCAACACCAGCATGTCATACTCTCTTTTTCTTTGCCATTTTTATCTCTACTGCTGCATTCTTGGCTTGTATACAGAAAAACAAGTCTGGATAAGTCACTGACTGGCATGCTGCTCATACTGGGCAGCTTCTTGTGATAAAAGCCAAAATGAGCAGTTGACGTAGCTACATGCCATTGTCCGGACAGTTTGGTCCACCTTCAAAAATAATGCCATGAACATGGATCAAATCAAAATAAAAGTATGACATTTTTCACCATTTCTCTCCTGTTTGCAGCAAGTCCCCTGGACTGCCCCGATCTGAAAGAAACTCTTAATATTCATTAGTACACCATTGTATCCCACTGATATGAAACGTCTCAGTTTGAGTTGCTAAAATCATCTTTAAATAAATCCAATGGATAGCCTTTCACTTCTCTGAGGATGTTTTCCCCTTCCTTCTCCAAACTCATGCCATAAGACATTTTGTCTATTACAGGTAAGATAATTGTTACTGATATCTACTTCACAGAAACTCACTTAAAAAAAATCTGAGCTATGCCTTTGAACAGCACAGCCAAGGATCCTCAAGGACATAAGGTGGGTATAGGGTATGGCACAATCTTTTAAATGCTCACAAAACATGAGCACCAAGGCCTTGAAACAGAAACCTCTCTCTCCTTGAAAAACTGTTAACCACTCACCGAGGTTTGCTAACTCCACCAGAGACACCTATGTTTGTTTTTGAAGGGTCTCCTCAACAATCACAAACCATGGGATAGTCCTGCAATGAGACGTTCAATAAAACTCTCTGTAAAGTTATTTATTCTTCTTCGGGGGGGCAAAAGAAGACAAGACGGCTAACATTTGAAGGGAGTGTATGGAGGCGGGGAGGGTCTAAGATATCCAGCTAGGACATAAAAACCAAGGGAATGACAGGGACATCCTACCAGTAAACAATAAAGGGGGTGGAAGGGACTGTTTTTTATCTTTAACAGCAGCTGTAAAACACACACCAAGCTGGGGTCTGCAACAATGGCCCAGAGGCAGAGAAGGGTAGCTAAAACAGAAGTGGCAGGAAGACCACTGCTTCCCAGACACGAGGGTCTTCCTGCTGGAAAGAAAGGAGACTGAAAAATTGGAGGGCAAGAGACTGGGAGGAAAGCCTATGGAAAGAGGGAAGGACAGATGTAAAGGAAGGAGAGGCCGACGGAAGAAGATGACACAAATATGACCTTTGATTATATGGGGTGTTTAGAGCAGAGCTCTGAACCCCCACGCTGCTTTCACACAGCCACACCTCAGCCAGAGTGGCCTGATCAGAACAATATGGCTGAAAGATGAACCCACAGCCATAAATGCCAGCAGTGGAAGACAGCCCCACTGTGTCTCTGCGCACTGACACTGCCCAACATCTGAATCCAGGGTTTACAGCCAAAGACAAGTCTGTCTCCAACTTTTGCACTGGAGCCAATGGGAGATAAAATTTCTATTTCAAAGTCCTTGTAAAGGAACAGGCCAAATTAAACAGCATTAGATGCATTTAAAGGTCTTACTGTTTCAGGGAGTACACAAAGAGAGGAGCCGCTCCAATGTCACATTCCCAGAACACAGTGCAAGTGAAAACTATAAATCGACCACCTGGCGTGCGTTACAAATGACCGACTTGTAGTAGGTGAAGATGGACAGAGGCAAATGGGAGCTGACAGAATCTCCATCGGCTCTAAGCAACACGGTTCAGCGAGTAAGAAGGTAGAACTGCATGCCGGCGCCCGCTGTAGCCTAATTACCGCCAAACTTACAAGTCTGCGCAACTGAAAAAAAAAAAAAAAAAAAAAGAATATTTTCTCCCATAATATGTTTAAAATTCTGCAACCCTGCTGGGAACGATGCCAAGGGAGAGTGTTGCAGCTGCCGTCACTCTTTTCAACAGCAAAAGGTGTCGGAAGCGCTCGCGATAAATACCTCTGCAAAGTCAGACGAGGCCTTTCATGGAGCCACATCACAAACCTGCCTCTCAGTGCATTTTTACATCAACCCTGAAATATTCATGCTCTTTGTAAAGTATTCATGTGAACTAGTGTGCAAGTTAGTCCCCAGGGAAAGAAAGTGCAGAGAAACTGAACACACTCAGCAAACACCACACACAGTTTGTGTTGTTATGTTGCTTCCACACAGGTCACTCAAAGGAACGCTAATGACCTGGCCCATCAAGATGAACAACCCTCAACCAGTTTGACATCCTAAAACTCCAGACTTGCTCATATTAATTAAGGAGAAATACGTAAAAAGATAAATAAAAATCCAATAAAGTAGATGAAATACAATAGACAGGCTCCAATAAAAAGACATCTCTATTTTCTTTTAATATTATTACTTGAGATGGAACTTGTAATTTGATTAAGACATTCAGATAATTTGCAATTCCTTCACTTTTTGTTGTATTCTAAATGTTCTGAATGGTGATGAGAGGGTCAAATACTAATAGGTCAAATATTTTTTCCTATTTAAGACATGCATCCCAACTAAGAACTCAAAATCTTTGGTCTAGATACATACATTAACAAGAGAATATGCTCTGCTATATCCATTTTCTGTTGAATTCAAAATTACTGTCTCTATAAAAGAACCTGCAGCACGTCGTCTTTTTTTTCCTTCTTTTATTTTGTGACCCAAAGAATAAAAAGTCTGACTCAGTCAAAATTGGAAATGGCAGGTCAGTCCTTAAAGAAAATTGGAAATCGATATTGGAGAGAAAAGGCGTAATTGGTGTATTTCTAATTACTCTTAAATAAATAAATATGTCCGAAAACAAAACAAAACAAAATTATTTTCAGCTTTGAGTTCAAATTACTTCAAAGTAATAAAGAGAACCAGTTTCACAAAAATGCTTATAGTCCACTGAAAACATGAACTTATAAACGAGAACAGTCTGTTTCAACATAATACATCTATTGTTTCAGTGCATCACCACCTGAAAAATGAAAATCATGAATAATTTCAAATTAAGCTCCATCCCTCATCCACCCATTTGCATTATGATGCAAATGTCAAGTGCTTGACATTTTCATATAATATTAAAACAATAAATCAAATAGTGCAAATCAGCTGAATGTAATAGCAAAATAATTTTCATAGAACCCAGTACAGGTTTTGAAATCTTGTGAAGTTATGTCAGGCTGTCCTGTAAGTTAATTTAATCAAATGCAGAAAATGTAAATAATGAAATCATATTTATGTGCAGGATAACAGGGCCGCTTTTCAGTCCCTCCCCATGTGTTGATGACGAAACAAGAAGAACAATAAAGCACCTCTGCTGCTCATTGAACAGTGATGACATTTGGAGGATAGGTCTGCATGTTGATGTTGTTCAATAGGCACGCAACGTCTGATTGGTGTAAGCACCTGCAACAACGTTAGCCTTCATGTTTCCAATGAAACATCTGCATGCAGAAGAAAAAAAAAAAAGATGCACAAATGCAGCAGGCTCTCCGTGGATACATGAGCAATGCCAAAAGCAAACATGTGTGGTGAGAGATGAATGGTGAACAGCACCCATTAATTCTCCTGAATGACTAATTATGCTTCTTGTTTATCTGGATTTATTTATTTTTTAGAATTAACTCACAACCTTCACAAACATTTGATTTGAAAAAATATATATATCTTTAGTCAGCCTGCCACAACACTGTGTACAAGAAATAGATAAACTGATATCTAAAATGTTTGGAAAGATGAGACAAAATACATATAGGAGGTTCATGGTGTTCTTATCCAACTGAACCAGCTACACAAATATTTAATTTTGTATAGTTACAGCCCTTAAAATTACTTTTAAGTGGCTAAATATGTATCCATTTTTTTTATAGAGCTGAGAACCACTCAGATGCATCATAAGCGTCTTTTTAGAAGCTTCATTAGCATATTATCACAGAACAGCATTTTAGAAGGGAAACTGTTTGATGCACTAAATGCATGCTTGACATAAACACAATCTACCTGCAAAATAAAAGCAATTACAACAGCTGCAAAATTTGCTTTTTTCATATACTTTTGTGTATTTTTCATGATAATGCCAAGCTTAAATTAATCTAATGACTAAGATGTGTCAATTGTGGCCCTGAAGTGTTAAAAAATTAATTGAAGCTATAAATATATAGATTTGTTAATGTCTGCTTGGTTGGCGCTATAGTGTGGAATTGTTTTTCTTATGTTTTTTTCCTAATAAATCTGCAGTGTGCAGTCTGAGAGCTACATTTGGACTCTTTTCATGCTCTCCTGTTTGTAAACGTGCTCATTTGGGTTCAGATGATACCTAAGTCACTTGTTAAACCTGACGCATGCACTGTGAACACATTTGCACCCAGACACTTCAAAGCCCAATACAGAATGGGATTTTTCCCCCAGCATTGCTTGTATTCCTTTAACACCCCCATTAGCTTGCATTGTAGAGCAAAGACCTTTCCACCCGAGCTTTATACTTTTAATGTTTGACCTATAGAGGTTTTGGTTAAGCAATGGCGCTGGGGTGACACCTATGCGTTTTACGTGAAGTGGCAGATTCTCCTCAATGCATGCAAGATAGAGAAAACCAGTCCACACATATTGTGTATAAAAACCAGGCCAGGTTCTAGACGGATTCTTTTCTCTCTTTTTTTAATTGCATGGCATTTTAAAATCAAATCACTATTTGTTTCATTATCTTTTGGAATAAGCTTATTCAAGTGTAGATTTAGATTATTCAAAAATCGTCCAATTAGGAGCTTAATGCAAATTTAATTTTATTATATCATTAGTTTATGTTTGAGCAGTTAATTTCTGTCGAAAGTTACTCGCGAGAAGCAAAATCTAATGTTTTTTTTCTGCTTTGCACGACACCACACAATGCCCATATCACATACGCTGAGGTTCCATTCGAAACAAGAGAAACCCCCCATCAAGAGCAGAGAATAATGTCAAAACCTCCGTGGATATTCCACTGACCTGAGTGGGGAGCCATCGGTATGTGTGACGGGTAGTACTTCCCCGGTGGGAAATGACCGGCGTGCTGCACGGAGCTGTGGCCCGAGGGAGCGATCCGAGAGGCGGCTCGGTGCACCAGGGCGCCCCGCTCCGAAAGGAGGTGCGCCGGAGCAGCAAAATCCCGTCCTTCCATTCCGCGGGAATGTTTAGTAATCCGAAATCCGGACGGGGAAGGTCAGTGAAATCGGATGCAAACCCATAAAATAATCCTTTCCCTTCGTTGTCTATGTGTTGCATTCGGTCGATCGCAGGCTTCTCCAGCCAAAAGCGCAGCTCCCGATCATCTTTTCTGTCAGGACAGAGAAATTCAAAGCGACTGTCACAATCAGGAAAATTAAAAACTCAACCACGATGCAACACTCTTACGTTGCACTCTGATTTTATATTTTTAAAAAGGCTCAGTGCCTATATGATAAAATGATTATTTATTTAATTAAAATCTTTCCACTCGTCTTTGCATTAAAGCTTTTGCGAAAAAACAAACAAACTACCAGTTCGAGTGAAATCTCCTTGGCAAAGAAGCCACAATGCATGCAGGCGGCTAGCGAGGCGTCACTGCAGGCTCAGCTTCAGCTCTATTGATCAGCCTGGGATGCATAGACCGATATGGCGAAGTACACGCAAACACATACACGCACACGCACGTGCACAACAAGCTTCTAGTCTTAAAATTTTATATTCTGCACCATCTTTTCAGATAACCAATCCAAATGACATGTCTGCAAATATCACTCCAAAACAATAACAATATTAATATATAATGTGTATTTTTTTTATATAAATTGATTTGCAAAAAATAAAAAAAATTAAAAAAACTACCAGATGATTGTGTTTTAAGAGGGGGAAGATATTGTTTATCCATTTGGGTTAAAATGATGGTACTCAGTCTACATCCCGAGGTAAACAACGCTGCCTTCCGTCTCATGCTCCTTCCATTGTCTCGACTTGATGCAGACGATCTTTCCTGCTTCTGTTATCTCCAATCCCAAACTGTCCACGTTTTACTGCAAATTAATTTTAATCAACGTGAATGGAAAAAAAATATATCTAATATTTTCCTATTTATTTTAATAAAAGATTTTTTAACAAATCTGGTGGATTGGAAAAGAATTAAAAAATATATATTTTAGATATTGTTTCAACTGGAGGGATATTGACGCCTAAATGAACATGAACAGAGTTCATAAGGTAAAAGGACATGTCACAAAGCAAGATAAATATTTATTGTGAAAAAATATCCCTGCTATACATTTGGTAAGATATGCAGCAGCTCTGCATGTGAGTGTGTAGGTGTGTGTGTGTGTATGTGTGTGTTTGCGTGCACACACATATGCACACCCCTGCTAGAGTGTGTGTGTGTGTGTGTGCCTGTATGCGTTGGTGTGTGTGTGTGTGTGTGTGTGAATAACTGCACTCTCACTGTCTTTATCTGACTTGACCTATTTCAGGTCAGGTAATCAAATTGAGTAGTAAATACATTATAGTGACATCCTCTGACACAAAACAAAAAAAAAATGCATTATTTGGTTTAAATTGGAAAACAGTCTTCATAAAATGACAATAAAATATATTTTGCTGTTAAATATGGGAATTAGACATGTCATTCCCTCAGAGAACATTGCCGGTAATTAAAAAGTAAAGCAGGTAATCAGAAGGCAGATGTGGGTTGTATTACCAAATTATTAGGAATATAAACAAGTTGTTTTGTTTTGTTTTGTTTTTTGTCATGGTGTCACTCTGAGGACCCATAGGGCTACTTCTTCAGAAAAAAAAATCCTCTTGCAATAAATTTAGTTATAAAAAATACATTTATGACATTTGTAGCATATGTGAATGACCAAGTATATTGTTATTATAATGACCATTTCATTTCAGTTCTATCATTACTGTCTCCAGGTGGAGTTCACAATTCAGAGCTAATGCAACAATAAAATCGCTCCAAATGCAAGGGGAGGAAAAATCCGTCTCAGCTGAGAGGTTCCTCTGTTAATTTGTGTGCATGCATGTGATTTCACAAGGTGAGACGTTTACCAATAAAAAAAAGGCCACGCTGCAGCATTTAGGTCGTAGGTTTGTGGTCTGGAAGGGGGAATCCAAGGTGAATGGCCGCCCGTCAGGGAGGACTGCCTTTGTCTTCACACTGAGAAAGCGCTTTGCAGTCGGCCATTACCTCCCCCCTCGCCATGCTGTTCCTTCCATCCTGTATTCCCCAGGAATGAGCGAGGAATAAAATAGTTGACGCATTTACGAGAATTATGAGCAGCTACACCTTTATGCGGTTCAAAATCTGAATTTATCAGTGTTTTGGTTTGGTCCGTTTTTCAAACGAGACGATACGGCTTCGCTTACCAAATAAATAAATGTTTCGTTTTTATTTTTAAATTTTCAAAAATTAAAAGTGTAGAATTTTGACGACTGTCAGCTGCATTTACAGATTACCCGCGTGTGCTAAACAAATTATGATTTATGGGTCGGGTCTTGAGAAAACAAGCCGACCTCCGCGGATGAGCTGGCCGGCAGAGAGTGCTCCTTAGCCGGTCGCGTTTGGGCATGCATTCCGCTCTCCTCCCCGGTAAAACCTAGCCTCTCGGAATTTGTAACAACCTATCGCAATTTACGAACACCACAATTTAGTATAATTTACAAATAGATTATATAAATTCAAAATCCTTCTTACAAACCTTTATTTTTAACTATTATCCCCCCTAAACTATAGATGAGTAAATGACAAATACGTAGGTGAAAAAATCTCTAAGAAAATGGATGGTAATTACAGAAACTGTATCATGCAATAATAATAATAGTAATAATAAATTTAATAATAAATTAATGGCTATTCCAGAGGATGGACACATCCTGCTTTGTTATTTGGAAAATTGTAACAATGTGCTGTGTGTAATGCACAGCATGTCACATCCAGAAAATTTGGACAAAATACAGCCTCAGTCATCTCATAGCGAGGGGCCAGGCCCTAAAATGTTTTTATTAAATTAAAATATAAAAAAAATATCAAGTATATAAAATTACTACTTACTGGTGTGTTAAATCCTTGCATAACAATAAATTCTAAAATCACAAAACTCTGGGACAGAAGGTGCAAGTGCGACGCCCATTTAAAAATCAGAATCTGAGATTAGTGTGGCTAGAGTGGAATATCTCCATCTGAGGCTGTGCAGTAGTCTGCTGCTTCAGTCTGTGAAAGCAGAGGCCAGTGGGACTGGGGCTTCCGGCCTGGCTGGATTGCGGCTCGGATCTCCAAGCAGCGGTTTCTCTCCCGATGCAACTGCGCACCTCGGCGTCTCTGGGGCAGGGTAAACACGCCCTCCCATTGGTTGGATAAGTGCATGTTAATGGATTCGTGCCGGCCGCCCTCAGATTCGGTGGCCTGCGATTGGCCCGCAGCGAAAGCCAATGCCGTGCTGACTGACGATGGCAAACTGAGTGAAAAGCGCCAGATTTAAAGCGTCGTAATGGTGAGACTGTTCACAATGACGCTCAGTGCATCAGACCACAACCTAAAATGAACTATGAGGTCAAGCAGAGGCAGGGAGGGAAGGGGGAGAGGAAGGGGAGTTGGATGAATGAGGCCAAAACACAGATTAGATATATTTTTGGATGTTTATTTTACAAAGAAAAATCTTGCAGTATAAAGAAAAAATAAACCAAGTAGATTTAACTCAACATGGCTCAGTGGGGGTGGGGAGGATTCATTTTTTTTAAGTAAATCTTGAATCTAATCAATATTCAGTCATTTGGAAATCAATTTGTGCATTTAATGTAAATAGAAAATGGATATGGCTGACTGCAAAATCCAAAGCGCTCACCACAACCCTGCCATTCTCCATAAACCTGCCCAAGGCATAAGCAAGCTAAGCTAGAGAACCCAGAGCAGCAGCGGCCCTCCTTTTCTCACAGAACTTACATCTCATACCTTCATATTTGTTGTGCTTATCAAGAATGAGGCTTTTTAAAATTTGCTGGGAAGAACATCAGTTTAAAAAGATTTTAAAAGTTTTATAAATTTAAAATTAGGATTTTGAGCTGGGTCTTGAAAAAAGATTCAAGAAAAACTGATTCGGATTATGACCAAAGAGGAATCATAGAGTAAAATCATCAGTTTGTAAATAAATCTGAATAAATAATTGACAGTTTGCTTGCAAGTACAACTAAATAAACAAACAAATTACTCCTCTCACACATTAGCGAGACCTGGTATTAAGTTGTACACCCAACATGACTGCAAGACCAAAATAGTAGTTCAGAGAAATAAAATGCCTGCACAGTTTATTTACTTCTATTTGTTTAAAGATTAATCTGACTAAGAGACTCAAGCAAAACTGATTCTGTGGTGTGGCCAATTTAAATGTTGGTTAACTGGTAAACCATAAAACTTGGGTGCTGTCCACAAAAGAACATTTTGTTAGTTTCAAAACCACCCACATCCACACGGAATCGTTTCCAGGTATGTTTTTAACCACCCTCAATCACTGAGAAGATCCCAAAACTTTCTTTTTACTTTATTTTGGAAATAGCACTAATCATGGACTATGGGGCAAGCACATAAAGCCTTAGTTTATTGGTAAACACAACAAGGAAACGCATCAGCCTTCTCGTTTCAGCCAAAATGTTTAACATACAGAGGATTACTTGAAGTTGAATAATGAGGTTCAGCAGCAGCTTCAGCACAACCATGAACATGTAATCCGCTATTGTTGTTGTTTGGTATGACACATACGATGTGTTTGGGGTTATAGGTCAGGTTAAATATTGAGCTAATATGTCAGTGTTTTCACAAAATATTTATTTTCTCTGTCCAGATCAAACTTTTACTCTGGAACCCATTAAAAATAAAAAAAATAAAAACAACATTTAGGATTCCCTATAACATTGTAACCTTGTGGAGTGAGGCACAGATAGAGAAAAACTATCCCATTTTTGAAAAAAATTTTGCCATATGGACGGGGATTGAGTCTACTGAATGCACAGCATAAATTTCCATCCACCCCATATTTGATTGGACATAAAATTTAAAAAAAGCATTTCTAACAAAAAAAACCCCAAAACATTTATTCAAATAATTGTGCCACCCTGTGACACAGTGGCACCCTAGGCATAGAGCCGTACCCATATCAAAATCTTTCTTGCTTTCTGAGCCGGCTGCATTTTGTTGCCAATCAAAAATAATTATAGAGCAATAGAGATAATGGCAATCATTAAAATAAAATGAAAATGTTAACTCCTTCCAACTTAATTTTACAGTCTAAATCATAGCCTTTATATTCTTTGGTACAGGATGATCTTTTTGTAAAATCCTTAAGTGGTGGCATTTTGGCTATCTTGTGGCTTCATTTTTTGCACTTGTAATATACTATTTAATAAACATTCATAGTTGTATGATGCATTTATTTTATATAACTTGCTTCACAATACAATCTTGTTTGCACAAACAGTACTCTCCATAATCCCCTTGTCTTTTATATTACTCTTTATTTTTCTTCCAAGCAATCAGACTTTCTAGTAATATTTTAAAGTGGATTTTTAGGCATTTTCCCATTTAAAGGTCATAACATTTTGCTTAAGTTTGATCTGGAGTTTTCTGGGAGTTCACCAGAGATAAATGCTGGGGCATATGCCTCAATAAAATAGGTCTGGCAACACTTATGGAGATATTCCAAGATTACTAGGAGGCTCTGTGGCCATTCCTGACTTGGATAAATCAAGCTTTATCTCTTTGCATAAAATGTATGCATATTGTGGAATTCTAAACAAATATATTGCTTAAGTGAAATATATATATATATATATATATATATATATATATATATATATATATATATATATATATATATATATATATATATATATATATAATTTTTTTTTCAGCTATTCTAGTAAATGGAGAGTTAAAGATGTTTCAAAATGTTGTTTTTTCATATGCTCAGGCACTGGGGGATTTTTGACAAATACTTTCTAAACTAATCTGCTTAAAGTCTGCGATGAATCATTCAGACAAGACAGCAAACCCAATATCTCTCGATATGTTATTACCATGGACTTTGGTTATTGCTCCTAATGTTTACAAATGAATCCCCGACTTTTGTATGTGGTGATCTGATTGGTTGGCATGGCGCCAGAGCATTGTCAGTCATAGATTGTAAACAAGACTGTGATTGGCTGTTAGCCAGTCCGCATTGGGCTGTCCGGGGAGGGGAAAAAAAGCAATAACTGGCCCCACCGTTTCAAGGCGTCCCTGGTTAGATGATGAAAGGGGATAAAATGGGACAGTTTCAAGGCGCCCTATAGGCGGACCCACATTGGCCCTGAAGCCATATGAGTCAAGCGTGAATCAAAGGGAATGCTGCATAGAGGGAGAATTTTTAGGTTGGATATTTAAAATAATCCAGGCTATAGTTTAAGTGTAAAGGTGGACCAGCAACGCTTTTATCTCTGTTTATATTTGTTTGAAAAAAAAAAGAGAAAAAAAAAGAAAGAGGTGAAGCGAAGAATTCAGGGCTAAAGGAGGCTTCACGTGAGGGCGCTGGGAGAGAAAACAACTCAGTCTGTGGATCGCCCTGCTTTAATGGAGGAAATCTGCATGGAGTCTTTTCACCGTGTTAAAATGGGTCTGCATGAGGTTTGTCGTTGTTTGGTCGGTGCGGTGAAAATAAAAACCAGCGCAATTTGTTAAAAGTCAGACTTTTTTTTCTCATGCAGTTAATCGGATGATGGCGTTGCATGCTGTTTGTAATAATAGTCGCGGTTTGGCTGTTTGTCCGTAATTTCGAGGGGTACAGAAAAGTAAATACTGTACTTTTTTGAAATGTGAGTTTTTGTCTATTTATTATTTTCATTGTGTATGACTTGATTGCTAAAATTATGAGGGTTTTAATGTGTTTGGAAAAGAAAAAGCTACATTATTGCATTTTGTTTTGGTTTCTGTGACGATGAATCACAAAATAAAAAAAAGTAGCCCAAAAAAATGTATATTATATATAGTTTAATTGTATAGGTGAAATCTGGGACAGCATTATTTGCTTTAAAAACCTCACAAGATGAAGTGAATAAATGCAGTGCAGGATCATGATGTGTGTTTGATTTCTGACATGTAATAGTATTATATTTATGTATTTAATTCTTCACTTCATTTGTTATTCACAGAACAAAATTATATATATATATATATATATATATATATATATATATATATATATATATATATATATATATATATGTATGTATGTATGTATGTGTGTGTGTGTGTGTGTGTGTGTGTGTGTGTAAAAGCCAGCATATAAATTAAATATTCCCCTTTTTTGCTCAAGATCCCCTCTATCTTCTCAAATGTTGGTTGAGATTTTTTTGTATTTGGAAGGTGCTGGAATTTTTTCAGCTGTCCATGAGCTCTTGTCAAATGAGTGAATGAGTGGATCCAGTGCAGAAGAGAAAAAGGAGGCGGTTAACCGGTTAGCTGCACATTTAGGAACACACAATGATGCGTATGCTTGCATGCACACCCACACGCAGCAGACTTGCTGATAATTAATACGAAGTGAGTGATTTCTTAAGAAAAAGACCAGTTTTATGACAAGGATTGTCCTTGATCAATGAAGCATTGATGACTGACAGTCTCTGCCTCCCACCCACATCTACACATGGATAAAGGGGACTTGGATGTTTAGGTGTAGACAAATTCATTGTCCTTGATTTCAAAGTATAAAATTACCTGTAAACTATTGGAGTATAATGAAAATGGTTGATTATATGTTACTTTTGACTACAAGGGGAATCTTCCTTGCCAATAGGGTTAGGATGAGGGTATGACTCATCATTCCAGTCTAAAACGCTTACCTGATTTTAGATAAAAATGACAAATGATTATCTGTCAAAATATAAAGAAATTAAAAGAATATCCACAATTGATTGTTTGACTAAATATATATATATATTTTTTTTATCAAGTTACATCCCCTATCTACACGAAGTCTGGAAAAGAAAGCGGATAACATTCGACATGATTGTGCTTGTGTGAGTGTTTGTGCATGAATTAAAGTGGTGTAATTTACTATGGAGAGATATATTTGGAGATTACGTAACACTGAGGAGAAATGTTTGTAAGATACACTAACTCTTTATTTGTTGCTATGCTTATTATGGATTGGCATAATCTAAATCTGTGCAATGGGAGGAGGTAAGTTCTTGGGCATTTGTGGGAGAGGAGGGGGGTCCTACACAATAACTGCTTGAATTGTAGTGGCATATGGTATAACCAGAAGCCTACCGAAGACCGGCAGTGTATTTAAAGCTGCGCCCTGCATGGATCTGCCTTCCCTTTATTTTATTCATTATTTTAAAAACATGATGATTTTATTTTTAGGTTATTATAACTTAAATGTAACACTTACAAAAGGGCATCTGTAATACATTGCTGTGTAGGTACTGTGCCAGAAGACAATTCGTTTATTCATATCATATGTCCTGTGACTGGAAACAAAAGATCATTGGAAGCATTGCCAGCACAGCCAATGTATACAATGGAAAGACAGATCAGGGCCTAGACACACTCGCACACGCACCCACACACTTGCACACACACATTAAACTAAACAGGAAATATTATTTAAGTAATATAACTTGTATTAATTATTTGCATTGCAGTTGATAGATATCTTCTCATTTGATTTTCAGTTTTAAGAAATAAACATTGTTTACTTAACCCCTAAATTACCAGAGTATTATATAGATTTCCCCTCTGTGGCATTGTTATGGGAATTTCCATGCAAATTTTCTATGCCTTTAACATAGCACTTTCATACACTCTTTTTTTCTGATCGTTTAAAGCCGTGCTAATAAAAGAGATGAGTTTTGCCACTTTGACAATATTTAGATCAACTTAACCTACAATCTTTAAGTCTGATCATGATGTCTTGCAGATGTTTTGCTACGATAAAAGCCTTGTTTTACAGAGGACAAGGCATTTTTGTGTGGAGTGATTGATTTCTCACACAGCTGTAGGTTGGAGAAGCGTTGCAAAGGCATCAGATAGCTGAACCAGCAGCAGCGATGAAGATCATCTTTGGACTCTTTGAAACAGGTCTGCTAATACTTAAGTATGCCTATGGAAAGCCAGATAAGTTGATTGGGCATCTTATTTTCAATTACCCAAGCTTCTGAACTTTTGCACAACAGCCTGGAGAATTATCAAGGCTGCTTATTTGCAAACTTCTCCAAAGATAAAGCAATACGACATTATTTTTGGGGCTGAAAGGTGCAAATAAACATGAAAGCACAAAATTTTCATGTTTGGAAATACATGAAAATTTCCAAACATGAAATTTAGTGCATAGCCTAAATTGCATAGTCAATTTAGGCTATGTACTCTTAATCTCCCTAAAACATATTAATGCAAATTTGATTTATTTGAAGGATTAACAAGATTATCAGAAAATTTCACACATATTTCACAAACCGAAATAGGGTTTCACCTTGAAACTATGATTTACAGCAACAGATAGAGGTCTTACATGTTAAATGCAACAAAAAAGCCGATGCAAATCTAGGGTAAGAAACATCACAAAAGGTTGGTATTAATAAAAAGTACCTTAATTGCTCCTTTGCTTGAAGAAATAAAAATTAAAATCTCAAAGAAGAGCATGTTTAATACTAGAAAATCAAATTAGAGCTAAGTAGTGGAAACAGTGCAAAACTCCAACCTCACTGAAAACTGTTGCTGAATCGCAGCCTCCCGAAGAATGATCAATATGTATTCAGTTATTTACGCCTTCCTGCACGGCAAGCTGTTGCTTTGATAACGTGTAGCTTGGTTGAGAAGTAATTAAAAGGCTTAGCGTGCACTGAAGTTGGGACATGTTAACATGTCATTGACTCTGAAAACAAGCAGAATAATCTGAATAAAATGAAGCATTCATGCAATGCCATCCAATTTAGGGGGTTAATGGTTAAAATAATAAAATGAACAACACACCTTCCCTTCTGTGTGTTTCTCCCTGTCTTTGTTTCAAGCTTCTATAAATCTAAACCCATCATCAGTACAACAAATCAGTTTATGTGACATGTATATTATTTTGCGAATGATGCATCCAATTAAAAATGTCCTCTGCAAGACCTAAACCAGTTTTTCTGGTAGCCATTGTGCCCCCCACTCCTCCCCAAACCCCACCCCTCTTCCAGCAGATGGCCCCTCTGTCATATTAATTTCACATCCCAATGGCCAATTGCGACTCCAACATAAAAGTGATGAGCCGTGTTTCAGCGCTCCGGCTGATACCCAGAAATCCCACAGATATGGTGGCCTTTAGTTTTATTTTTATTATGGATTTTCAACAATGCAGTCATCGTTCCCATCGTCTACCTGACAAGGCTGCGATGTCTGCCAAGAATAAAGGTTTAACTATGCCAGATCTTTGCAGCAAGCCATATGTGGAGGAAAACAACAGAACAAATATTGTCGCTTCAATAAGAAAAATATGCCCTGATAAGCCCAGTAACCCTTTGATATGAAAAGATTTAATAGGTCTAAATCATATTGCCTTTTGTACACATAGTATTTTAAAATCTTTGAATTAAGTGGACCTTTGATTCTGATCTGAACCAATCAGGCAATAAATGTCCAAACAAACATGACAAAGATTAAGCAGAAATTTAGAGGGTTGAGGGAGTATTATGCATTTTCCAGGCACATGGTTCCATTTTATAGCAAATCAAGCAACTATTTCACATTCAGCTCTTAAAAACATTGTATATGTCAACAGATACAACATATATGTATATATATGATTTCTTAATTGCAAAGACTTAAGAAATCTGTCTTTGCAATTTGACACCTTGAAATTGGCCTCTGTCATCAAAATCATGTTCCTTTATTTTACTGTTCACAACCATTCTTAGGAGCGTTGAACTGAAAAATAGTCCATATGATGAGCTAATTGCTGCTGCCACTTGTTTGGTGGAGCTGTGTGGGGAAAGCACAGAGGAGGGTGGAGCTCCAAGGAGGAAATTTGTGTAAATAGGTGGCGTTTTGCATAAATTGTCTGGAGATTCAAAGATTTGAAAGAATCAAGGCAACTCTTCAGCTACTTTTTTGGATGAAGAAATAATATTATAACATGATATAATGCTGAAGTTAGTCGACATTACAGAATACCTTCCTTTAAAGAGGGAATTTAGGAACGTTGAAATATCTCGGTCATGAACAAATGTTGAGTGCTGTACAACCTGGAAATCCTGAATGAGAATGAGACATTAATAAATCATAAATTGGCCTCTCCTAGCTAGCACTTTCTGAGAACAAAAGCCCATTGTAGCCACATCCTTTAAAAAAAAAATAATAAATGAGTATCATACGTTGTTTGTTAATGTGTAATCTGGATCAACAGTGTCCAATAAACTATTGTAGTTAGGACATGAACTGTTTTCTTGATAAAAATATATTTTTAATAAGAACTGGCTTACAGTTTTTGCTGCAAAACAAAAATAAATAAAATAAAAATATATAACAAATATAATATATATATATATATATATGTATAATTTCTTAATTGTCTTTTGTCAGTACAAACGTATGCTGATGCTCATATAACCATCCTTATTTAACAGCTCCATCGGAATCTTCAACTAAACAATTTTTTCTGTGTCTGAGCCAAATGAAAGCAAGACTATTGCTTAATCTGTATGATTATATATCAGTATTATACATTCAATTGTTTCACCACATATGCAGCCAGGATTGTAGTAAACTGTCTTTTTAGGAAGAAATAACATATTTGTGAAGAAACATGCTAGAGATTGACTCAAAAAGGTTAAAAGCACGACAGACTGATTCTCAGAAATAATAGTTTGCGATTTATTACTGTGGAGTAGTTGAATTCTCATGATTAAAACACAAACTGATTATGTGGATTAAGGTAAGAATCGCTAGTCATTTGGTGACAAAGTTGTTAGCAGGAGTTCATACTGATGCATACCTTTGTAGTTCAAAGTGACAATCCTGCTCAGAACTGGAGCAGTTATCACAATGTCTATCTGAATGCTGCAAAAATGATGCTATATCGAAGTACTGGTTTTGTAAATCGATTGTAAATTTGCTTCTATGGTGAATTACAGCCAGGGAACTTTTCTCCTGCATTCTCAGCTGTTCTATACTCACTTTTTCTTTTCATCCATACCTTTTTACATCTTTATTTTGTCATGGAAATGATAAGAAGTATCTTTACCAAGATCAATTTACACAATTGAAAATGAAAGCTTGTAAAAATTCTGAAATGTGATGTTCAATGAGTCTTCTACTTAAGATATCTGCAGACGAAAATTGCAACCACAAATAATCTACTTGCATACAAAAGGGTAACATGGTTTATGATGAAAATACATTTGTATTTCATTTGATGATATACTAAACAAGGCGTACAGAAAGACTGTATTTTTCTTGGCTGAGGATGACCAGGATTCAGTATTCTCTCTCTCTAGAGGACATTATACATGGCGTAGACAAGAGAGGATAGGATAACGTGTAGTGTTGAGTGAATGGCTGCACATGCTCATTAGAATCATTAATCACCAGGGACAGAAATGTCTAATGATAGAGGGAGGATGGACTTTGCCAAGGGAGGAGAAAAAAAATGTGTGACAGAGATGAAGGATTCCTCCAGAAAATTACATTTTGTAATAAAAAAAGAAAGAAAAATCTAAGCATCTTTCATATCTGTTTAAATTTACAGGATCTGTTCTGAGCACTCCTGGGTCTGGCAACTTTGTCTGAATTGCCTGAAACAAAAAGAACAGTGTAATTAATAACAACCTTCATTGTCATTTTAAATTGACATATAATTCTAATGTAATATGACATTCTCACTGGAGGTGTGAAAGAAAAGTGGGCTGGGCCAACTCCCTTATGTGGGAAGGGGAAGAAAATCCAATCTCTGTTGGAAATCAAATGGGTGTGTGACATTTCCTCACAAACATTTGATTGTGAGCTAAAGGATTCCTCTTAAGGGGCCTGCATTCACTGGATCGTTCCTTCGTCACCCACTGCTGATGGGAACAAACTGAGTCTCAGGCCTGTGGAGAGTTGGATGGAGCCCTGCAACACCAGATCTCATTCAGTGAGAGTAAAAGGCCCTGAGCATGGACGTCCCTTTGCGGCAGCAGAGGCTCTGGTGATTTTCGTGTAGGGCGAGGGTAGGCTGTTTGATCAGCACATATTTTTAATTGGCTCCAGGCCCCCCTGGAGTTTCAGCTCCGCCATGGAGCAGATTTCTCCTGCACCTTTCCTAATTAAAATTGTTACAAATTCTAGACGCATCATAAAGGGTTAAATGAGAGCTTTGTGTGTGTGAACCTATAGTAACGTGTGTTTTATCCCCTGGTATGTCTACATTGCCCTCCAATACACTACATGTATTATTCTCTCTTTCATTTTTATGGTTTTCTCAATCTAAAGTGTTTACTATGTGCCAAGAAAACATTGAAATGGGGTTTTGTGTTTTTGTGCCAGTGAGGTTTTCTGAATCTCAGTCTTAGATATAAACATCCTCATCTGTATCTAATCGTGCTTAAATTTCAATTTAAATATTTTATATTTTGAACGAGAAATGGTCAAAGGCAGCAGACAGTCCTTAAAAACAGTAAAACAACTCTTAAGGGTTGGACAATCTAAAGTTGTGGATTATGTACTAATTTTCTCTAAATTAATTCACCACATTGCAAAGCCACATACTCTTTGAGTTGACATGAAATTTAGCCATAAAAATGGTACCACCCCCCACAGAATACCACAATTTTGGGCATGCAGAAACGCTGTTTCAGTGCCTTGACAAAGAAGGCTTAAATCTCTTAAATATCTAACAGTGCCACTTTGGCCTGGGGGAGTAAGGAAACAAGAGAGTGATTCTTTGCTGTGACGCTGGAAGCTTAAGTTCATAGGACTGACCATAGAGGGGTTTTATGAGCGGGCTCTGTTCGAGAAAACATGTGGCTGAGGACTTTAACGCATGCCCCTGCTACAAACACTAAAAATCATATGACAGAAAAAGTTACTACTATTTGTGAAGCTAATAACCATATCTGATCACAGTTTAGAAGGAATGTCTCAGTTAGAGCAATTGTGAGAAACTCAGTCACATTCAGGGACTCTGTGGTGAATAACTGAAGAACATTTCACATCTATGCATTATATGAAGTGTTTGTTAAGGGTATCGGAAAGTGTAATTACTCATATTTGCTCCATGCAAGAGTGGTAGACAACAGAGAGGCACAGCAGGAAAAAAAAGCAAACAAAAAAAAAAAAAACACAAAGTGCCAAATAGATGGGAAAGATGAGTGAGGGTGGGGTGTCTCTTCAACCATCGCAGACAGCTTCCTGTCCGGAAAAAGTCTATTCATCATTTTCACATCTTAGCGTCGTGGCTTACTTTGGCAATAGCCAGAAATGTGGCAATGATGACACCGAGGATTGATGAGGTGCAGGTGGGGGTGGCTAGCAGGGGTTTTGAGGTGGAGATGGTCAAACCAGATGTGGCGTAAGTGGGGCTGGGGATGGACGGAGGGAAACCCGATGAAGGTCATGGTGTTACTCATTGCCCCCATTCCATTTGCACACACACATACACGCCCCCAGAGGCACACACACATGAATGTAGGCCATTTACAATGACCAGATTGTATATTCATGCAGACACATAAACACTGCTTTCCACATGCTGCTACCCTTCACAGCGCAGCCGTTCCCACAATGTAGACACTGGCCAGCAAAACTTCATTACACTACAACAGCATTACAAAGACAGAATGCTGTATTGAAATAATGCTAAAATTAAAATGAATGGGGCATATTGTGCTGCAGGAAGAAGGATAAAAAAATGAGTATGAGTCAAATATCTGTGTGGTAAATATGAGGTTACGGCTGGCAGTCAGCACTAGTCTAACTTTGGAGACTGGAGACTGCTTGTATTATAACTCCCAGTCCCTTTATACGCTTTACAATGAAATTATAAACTGAAGTGAATAAAGGTTTGAGCCAAAATAACAAGCTGCTGCTTGCAAATATCTTAAATGTGCTCAAATGTCCACATGCCAGAACTAGTGAAGTCATGAAGCAAAACTTTAAATTAATAATATTTTTTGCCTTTTTTATTTCTAGGAAATATTGCTAGAGCAAAACAGGGGACTAGGTAGTTAGAGAGAACATTGTAAGAAGACATGAATCTGTAATACGAAAATAAGCAACTGTAATGCAAATTGTCAATAATTAAAATGTTATTTTAATAATATATTTTTCAGCTGCAGTACACATGCGCAGCCTCTGATTCCACAGATCATATTAATAGTACTCATTGTGGTTTAATGCCTAAAACCTAAATATGCTATTTACAAATTACCAGAATGGAATATGTAAAACTAAAAAAAATACATATATATTTTTTATAGACTTACTGATAGTAAAATAAATAAAAAAATCTAAGTTATTGTCTGACAGTTTGACTGAAATGTAGTGTTTTATTATTTCCTCTGCAGTGACTGTTCTTGTATTAACGGTGCCCTGGGTGAGTCCCTACTTCACCACACGCTCCCTTCCTCACAACTGGACATTGTTCCTCTAAGCATTTTTAATTTTTTTTCCTGTTCATGTGCATTATTAGCAACAGAGAGTTTAGGTACAATGTGGGTCTCTATATGTTTTGAGAAGCTTGCCTACAGATGTCACATAATCCCATTTTATTATCAAGTTTCTGAAGTCATAGTGACAAATCTGTGACATGCTAAGGCTAAAACATTACAATAGCAGTGCTTACAGTAGCACTGCCTCTTCCTATAATGTTTCCAGACTGTTCTTTTCAAATTACCCTTTTTTAGGAGGGTAAAGTGCACCCAAACGTTCTCATTTGCATGGCACAATCTGTTTGTTGTAGCATTAAGGTACCTTGTAAACATACATTTGCATTTAAGTTTGCATTCAGACTTAAACTAGGAGAAAAGAACTATCAGAAAAAAGAGTGACAAGTAAACCACGAGGAATACATGAAAGAAAAAAGAGATGTTTTTAATTATCCAGAAGCCACTCCTTAACTGCAGATGCATTCTGCTGCTCACAAAAGCATATCTGTCTCATCAAGAAAAAAAGACAGAAAAAACAGTAAATATTTTTTTTTATATATATATAAATGGGTTACCGAAAATAGTTCCTGCATAGAATTTCCGCTCGTACTATATGATTTACTGTCAAAGGCTTATGAAAATCACAATCAGAGAAGGAATGTATGCTTCCAAAAATGTCATTAAAGTGTCTTTTTCAATGCAAATAATTACTTATCTGTAATACTTTTTATTACAGAAAATGCATCAAAGGACAAATCATAAAACAAAAATAATAAGTTCATTCTGATTCAGAATATGCAGCTATATACCTTATTAATTATTTGTTTGTTGTTTATCTTTTAACAATGTCGCTGATGCACCTCTGTGCAAAAACTTGATTGGTTAAGATGCATATATTTCCTTAAATGAGTTTTGAGTGGTACCACTCTTTCTATGTTGGGGAACACAAACCATACAGCATAGTTTGATTATTTTTGCAATTTAAACTGTCTTGCTGAATCAGTCAAAGTGGATATCACAATGGATGTCAAGTTAATCAGTATAAGTACAGAGTTTTACCAGGTACTCCACCAAAAATGTTCCAACTGGAAGGGAACTTCTTTTTTTTTACTGAGTTACAGCTTTCTTATGAAATATGAACATTATTTCCATTTGACAATATATTTATTCCTGTTAGGCAATCAAATTTTTGACATACTAAATAATCCTTCCAGGCTGTTCTAGAAACAACAATGTTGGAGTCACAATTGATGTTTGGTTCACTTTAAATAACCTGGTTTGGTATTCACATCATGTTTCTATTGAGAATTCAGATTTGAAGTTACACTGCACATAATCTGGTCCAGGATTTGGAGTCATTCCCTGTTCTTGATCACATTTGGGACATTACGTGAACTCTGAACTGAAAATATGAAGCACAAGTCTTAACCCCACATTAAGACTTGTGCTTAATGTGGGATTGGCCCAGTGTTGACTAACTTCACATGGAGAGAAGGTTCAGAAATTTGAATAGGTTTTTTTTTCATGCTGAAGCAAACAGGTAAAACAAGAAAAGCAATTTAAGATATTTCCTGAACTCCAATCATGAGTGGAATTCCACTGCACATGGAAATGCTCTCATTAACGGAGCAGAGAGTTAGAAATGATACACTTAAAGTGACCTGGACACATTTTGAACATGCACACTTTCAAAATTACTGCCAGACTCCCCCTTGTGGCAAAAGCGAACAACAGTCACAGAACACAGTCTAAACACAGGGACAGGCCACGCTTCAGAAAAGACAGCTGAACTGAAATTAGAACCAATTGTTATATCAAAACGTGTCCTTTCTTCCTTTTCTCTTCAGTCGGCTCTGTGTAGCGTATCCCTGCTGGCACGAGGCATACTCTGAAGAGTGTGCTTCTCCCAACTCGGTAGCTGATCAGAACCAGGTGGATGTGGCCTCCATGTGCTTTCCATTTGTGCAGGATGTAAATGGATTCAATTAGATCCAAATGCACAACCTGTCAGCCAGGAGGAAGTGGCAGACTTTCAAAGGCCATTAGATTATGGACAGGATTTGGAATGCAAACTTCACCGGCAGAGGACTGGGCCGTTAAAACTGCTGAAGATATTCAAGCTTGAATGCTGAGTCCGCAATATCTACGTGGATGCAAAGTGTGGACATTTCTTTTCCTCAACCCTATCTACCGCTGCCATGCACGTGCAATTACATATGCAAATGCAAACACACAAACAGTACACACAAAGCCGTATCATACCCTCAGATGTGTTACTGGTGGAGCCGTGAACATGCCTGCATTGCAAACTGGGACTCCCACTGCTTTAAACTCGCATGGCTCCATCAGTCATGGCTGTTAAAAAAAAGGCGAGCCATAAAAATTAAAGACTTTCAGCAGGCTGACCAACTGTAACACATTTCCTTTGTTTTGATAGGGTGGGATGATGGGATTTCTAAATTTAACATTCGGTTTCACAAGCTCATCTCTGTAATTGTGTAAAATACGACTTAATGTAACAGCGCTGAGGCTAGAAAGGTGCTGCAGAGAGGAGTGAATAAACTGTGATGTGTTTTCACACTGTTCTAAAGAAAGCTTTAAAAATGGATTTGCCCGGATAAAATGAGAAGGGAGGGCAGCTGCAACAGAGATTTTACCCACGAGAGAGGTCATACCACAATAGACAAGGTTCAGTGGAGGGCCTCAACTTTACCGGCCTGCTACAGACGTGAATCAGTGGGATATTTCAAAGCCATTATAATCCATCACTATTGCTTAAGACATCCTAATGAGCTCATTAGACAAAATGAGCATCAGATTGATCGCAAAATGGAGCAAGTGAAAAGCAAGACGTAGAGAAGCAGAAGGTGATGGAGGAGAAAGGAAATAGATCTCATGTATCTTCTTAGATAGAAGAAGCAGAGAGGGGGCTTTTATAAGGTAATTATTTGGGTTATTTTCTGTCTATTTCTGGGAGTAACACTGATCTGTCTTGGATCACATTCTTGTATTCACACAGGTGCATCTAAATACACTCAAAAAACACATTTTTAAAATTAAATTTCAAAAAGCTCCTGAAATATCCCTATAGTTGCTACTGGAATGTATAAGCACTCAATACTTGATTACAGTTTTATGTTTTGTTTTGTTTTGTTTTGTTTTTGCATGAATTACTGCATAAATGCTTTGTGTCAAGGTCACAATCAGCCTGTGGGACTCTTGAGCTGTTAAGGAAGCTCAGATTATTTTATTATCAGCCTTCAGTGTTTCTGTACTGTTTGGTCTGCCATCTCACATCTGCCAATTTCCTCCCCTGGTATTAATAAACCATTTTCAATTAATTAATTAATTAATTAATTAATTCATTCATTCATTCATTCATTCATTCATTCATTCATTCATTCATTCATGGGATTTAGGCCAGACCATTGTGCTGACAAATCAAATATAATGAAACTATGGTCATAAAACCAGGTTTGCTACTTTGGACAGTGAGGGCAGGAGCTACATCTAGCTGGTAAGTGAAATTGACATTTCCCTAAAGTTTGTCAGCACAGAATGAAGCAATTTAACATTTCCTGGTAGATACCTGCAGAGACTTTGGATTTGATAAAGCGCAACAGCAGCCAACATGACTTCCTAAATCACTGACTGAAAACGTTTTCCACTATTTGTACTTCCACTGAACTTTCCATTATTAATGTTCGCATTTGTGGACAGTTAGCTTCTCCACCATTCACCATTTTTGCTTTTCTTTTCTCATGGAGAGTTTCTGGAGGAACTGATGTTCATCTCAGAAGTCAGTGGTATTTCCCTGTTATTGTTTACCCCACAGCATCACATTTCTGCATTGAAATATTTTCAAGCGGTATTTTATAATATTCTGATTTTAAGAAACTCAATTTAGAAAAAAAAACCCCAACACTTAAAATATGTTGCTCTGTATAATTAGTTTCTGTAGATTAAGAATTTCACCTTTGTGAACTGGAAAAATGAAATAAATAAACTTTATATGGTATTCTAATATATTGCGATGGATGTGTACATAGTTCAATTTCCTACCCAATATTTTTGAAAGCAGGCTCGGCTGTATAAATTAATCAGACAGAAAACATCTGAAAATATAAAGCAAATAACGATAAAACAAATTATAAAATGAAAAAATATTACGAATTACGAGATTTCTGAAAACATTTCCTCCCAGAAAATTACATGAAGGGCTGCTAAAATATCAGTGATGTGAAAACACTACTGTCCCAAACTACATTGAAAAGTAAGAAACATGTACACAAAGGTCAAAACTAAAGCAGAAACAACGCACTCCGTTTCCACCTACAGTGGAACAGATGTCCTCGCACCTCCCAGCTGTTGCCAGATGTGGATTCAAAACCATCTGTGTGAGCTGTTGCTCGGTCTGTGCTTGTTCATGTGTGCGTTTGAAAGAAAAAAGGAAGAAGGAAGCCAGAGCAGAAATCTGTGTCAGATTGAGTAATGTTCCTGTTTTTTTTATTTTATTTTATTTTTTTTTAGGATTTGATCCTGACACCGTGGAGTTACAGAAGATCTTGATAGCTCCACTGTTCACGCTGGCTGTTTAATAAGGGGAAAATCTGTGAAAGGTTTAATTAGTGGAACATAGCTTCAAGTGTGTTCATAAACTTTCATGATCTTGTCACAGTTTAATCCAATTAAAATGCAGAACATAAACTAGAGCTGCACAGCAGAACTGCTGCTATTTATCATTCACATGAGGTAGGAATAGAAATAAAAGCATAGCTTTCTTTTTTAATAAATTAGTTTATTCATTGGAAATGTAAAGTTTCAACACTCATTGACTGTTACCATTTGTGCATAAAATTTAAAGTTTTATACATAAACAAGATAAACCAATAATAATCAAATTTACTTTCTTGTACTCACTAAGAAAGTATTCATACCCATGAACATTTCCACTTTTTGGAGAAAGAGCTTGGGGTTATGCCACACACCAACCCAAAATAGAACATCGTTTTAAATTTGAATAAGAATAATGTTTGATGTTCTAGTTTTGCATTTGAATTCAGAGCCCCTCAGTCAGTCAGAGGGTCTTAGTCATCTTTTCTCCAAGCCTTTTGGAGCACACCTCCTAAAGCTTTGTACAGAGACCCTAAAAGCTTAAATTTGATTTGTTTTTGTTTTTTTTGTTTTTTTTGTTTTTTTTTTAAAATAACTCTGGTTCAGTCAGGTTAAGTGAAATGAATCTATGAAGATTACATCTTGCTGCAGATTGAACTTTGACCAGATCATTCTGACACATGAATTATGCTGGGATCTGTGTGTTACAGTTACTGTCCTGCTGTAAAGTGAACCTTTGATCCAGGCTCAAGACTAGACCTAGAACAGGAATGTTTTTATATGTTCTAATGAATTTTACTTCAGTATTGCCTTGTATTTAGTCAGCTTTCCTGCAGCAGCTGAAAAATGTATCCTGACAGCATGATTACTTTTGGATCATATTGTTTTCTAGTCTATCTTCATTTAAGGCCAGATTAGTGGAGTGTGTGGCTAATAGTTGAGCTGACAGCAGATATTCCCTCTTCAGTTGTGGATCTCTGTAGCTCCTCCAGAGTTATCATGGGCCTTTTGGCTGCTTCTGTTTCATTGTCTTGTTCCACATGTCAGTTCAGTTGACAGCCATTTCCTGGTAAATTTGTAGTAGTGCCATGTTCATCACATTTCCAGATGACAGACCTGTACTTTATTACCATGAGATGTTCAAAGCTTGGGACATGTTTGACCTCACTTTAAGCCTCTCTACAGCTTTTCTCCTAACTTGTCTGGTGTGTTGGTTTTTATCATGCTGTTTGTTCACTGATGTTTTCTGACAAACCTCTGGCACTTTCAGAGGTTTGTCTCAGAAAAAAAAACTGAGAATAAATTACACACTGGTGTACTGTGGTTAGATGATGTCTGAAAGCAATTAGTTGCACTGGAGTTTAGTAAAAGCGGCTAAATACAAGCACGCTTTAAAAACACATTTTTGAACATTTTTGGAAACCATGTGTAATCTTCCCTCGATTTAACAATTACGGGCTACTCTGTATTGGTCTATCACATAAAATCCAAAGAAAATGCATTGAAGTTTGAGGCTGTAACATGACAAAATCTTGAAAAGTGAAGGATTGCGAACACTTTGGGAAATATAACGCTAGAATTCGGGGTGTTTAGTAAGTGGGATGAAGCTCAGTTCCAAAGGAGATTTTCCTTTTATTTCCCGTTATTTAGTTGTGGATGTTTAGTGATGACAGAAAAACCTTCCAAAATTTCTCAAAAAAAAGTTAAGGCAGTGTAAATTTCTGTTTCTTGAATCACTTAGAAACATGTTACAATGTGTAATTTAATGGAAAACATATGAAATAAATAGGACATGTCAAAAACAAACCAAAAAAAAAGTTTTAATTAAATATGCACATCAAGGATCAGATGAAAAAGCGTAATGACACTGAAAACTCAGGAAATGGCCGATTAAAAACTACAATTTAGACCAATAAAGGTGGAGACGGTGATTGCTTTACTGCTGTGCTCCGGCCAAAGAGGACGGTCTCAATAGAGTTCACCAACCTCCATAAAGCCACGTCTAAACCCACTTCACAAAAGGGAATGAAAACCAAAGCGATCAATTAATGCCCTTCTACAATAACGAGTACAGGCAGGGGGGGGGGGAGCGCTTTCAGAGCCGCTGCGCATGTCTGCAACTTGCTGGGCTTCCAGCGCGCTGTGGCCCGAAGCAGCAGAGTCAGACTCCGCTCTCTGCATGTCCATGGCTGCTTTCCTTTCTTGCTTTCTGTGTGTACATGCGTCTGTGTTCTAATGTGTCCGTGTTGAAAAGTTCAGTATTGAATGAGTACATTGAACAGCGCACCGTGCTCTTTAAATGCCAATGAAAATAAAGGGAAAGGAAAATGTAGACACTCTGAAGAAACAGGGGGAAAAAACCCAACAGAGCGAGGCAGAGAAAGCAAAACCTTACAGCGCCAGAAGGGACTTCACAAGGTTTTAGCACTCAGATATATAGGGGCCATAAATCCACCACTTAATGTCCTTTTGGCTCCACTTTTACGGTCAGTGGCAATGACATTGAGTGACTTGCGTTTAGAAATGTTAGTCAACACAGCAAATTTCAACAAGGCTGCCTAGAACAAGATTTTAGTCTTTAAATTAAGCAATTCCCAATCCATCAATAAAAGACAATTTATTGCTCCATTACAGAGCACAAGCTTTTCAAAGGGATGTGTGTGTTTCGACAGGAATTTTGTAATTCATGTAATTCACGAGAAAACAGTTCAAATGGCTCCTAAATGATCCAAAGACCACACTGGACGAATTACATCTGTTTCGTTTAGTTTTGTCCCTCCATCCATCTTTCATCTTCTAGAAGTTGCATTTAGTGTTACAAATCAGGTAGAAAATCACAAACAAAGCTGAAGGTAAGCGAAAGCATTGAAATTTATTTTAGGTTGGGGATCAAAAGGAGCAGTCATCTTTGTGAAGAACGACCCCATTCAGCGAGGTAAATTATTTATGCACAAAGCAGCAGGGAATATTTTAATATAGATGCCGCAAACTACTTTCTGCACTCTTGGGGAGTCTCAACCACTATTATCATTTGAAACAACTATAAAAAAATATTAAAATTGTTAAAACTTGAAAAAGGTATTTTGGAGAGATCTATAAAAAAATCACATTTCGGGGGTTTATACCTCTAAGGTGTTTAACCAGATTGCTTTGTTTCCTTCTGGTTTATATAAGTTTTGACTTGTAAAAACCAAAACCAACCAAAGAGCTCAGCTCCAATCAATAGAAATTGCTTTAATTTTGCTTCCACCTCCTAAAGTCTCTGTTTGCAGAAACATAAAAGTAAACAACATGCAAAAGTTTCTTTCTCTTGCTGAAAGTAAGCAAGATAATCCAAGGTCAGTTATTTATTTCTTTTTGAGCTCTCAAACAGAGGTGTTTAGCTGTCTTTCTGTCCTAAACGAAGCCACTATAGGAACCACAAGCTGCTCACACTGCTGGTTTGTTCCTTTTAATGGAAACTGTTGTCAAACACATGCTCAGTATGAAGTATTGCTGCAAAGTTAAGGACTCAGTAAAAATATTTAATTACTAAACCTTTAGAATCGGTTGGGAAGCAATTTTAAAGTATGTCTAATATGTCTGAAAAATGGTGTGTTTGGTTTCTCCTTTTTAAACGCTCAGCTTCAAAGATCACACTTTGAGTACAATCTAATTTAGATCTGCAAGTTATTTTCACAGATTTTCTTTATTCTACGTACTTTCTTAGCCCAGATGGGAGTTTTAATTATTTAATTGATTTAATTTTGACTGATAAATGTATGAAAACTAAGCTTCTTAAATTTTCCGCCCATGGGAACCTGATTTAATTTTCCTCGTATTTTTACACTCTTCACTTTGCAAGTGCTCCAGACACACAAGTGCGTCAAGAACTGGGAGCATTCTCCAGCATTACCCCAGCCAAAGATGGAAATTTTGAAGTCTTCCCACAGACTTCAAAATTTTCTTTGGAGAGGGGATTTGTTTTCTTTTGATTGAGTCTATATATCAATGACCTCAGATCCAATTTATCTGTTGTCAACTTTTTCTCTGAATAATTTTGAGTGTTCATAGTATCTCTTGATGCTCATCTGGTTGTCTTGGCCTTACAACATACATAGCCTTCATTTGTTTATAACAGAGTATTTTTACATCCTTGCTGTACCTGGTGTGAAACACTGTGTTGGTGTTGGAGGAGTTCTGACCTCCTGCAGATGTAAGTGTTTTTTTGGATATGGCCTACCTCTTTTTGGGGAAAGAATAGGAGCTCACATGCTTTAAATGCCTGATTTGAACTGTATATACAATAATTATTCTCCTTGAACATCATCACATTTTCTCATGATGCAATCACAGACTTCACTGTGTTCTATTAGTTTTTAATGTGACAGACCTATCAAAGTTATGGATAATTAAGCGTAAAAGAAAAACAATGTATTGCTTTTGACATTTTAACCAATAAAGAGCTGAAAAATGTGGCATGGATTTGCATTTAGCCCACTTTACTCTGAAGCAAGTAAAACCGACTGCCTTCGGATTACAAGTCTCTTGTGTACTTTAATCTCAGACATTTGTTGGAGAACATTAGAAAAAGAAAATGTGTCATGACATCCAAGAAACAAACCACACAGAGCTGGGAAGAAGCTATGGAGAAGTTTAAAGCTCAGTTTTGTTATATGACTGAGAAATTTAGCACACATGTTTTCTTCAGCAGGGACAGGGATGCTGGTCAAAGCTGAATGGAAAATGGGCGGAAATACTGGAAGTAAACCTGTTGGACACTGCTAAAGAGGCAACATTGGGTCAGAGGTTTGCCCTTCAGAAAGACTACGATCTTAAACATGAAGTAAAGGTTCATACAACAGCATATCCATGTGTTAGAATGGGCCAGCCAAAGTCTAGACCTTGGTTTAACTGACAATCTGTGGGAAGATTCAAAATTTCCATTAACACTCTTTATCCTATTTTATAACCTATTTTATCCTTTTACTCATGTGACAGAAAATGTCACATGAGAACTGACCTTTAGTTGAACTAATGATCAGTTCAACTAATCTTTAGTGATTTAGCAAAGAACAACTGGCTAAAAGTCAAACAAAATGAACAGAAAAAGGTGCTAATGCATGATATGTAGTCTGAAGGATGAACCACAGATCAATGGCACACACTTCATATTTTTGGTATCGGACAAAGGGAATACCATTTATTATTTCCCTTCCGCAATGTCATTAGGCAGTATTTCTATGGTTGTAACATGACGCTGAAATCTGGTGCTTTATCACAGTGGCCTTGGTTGCATGTTTAGAAGAGTCATCAGCAGTGACAAAAAGAGAAGGTGGGGTTGGTGAGTGAAAGGCTGCTTACTCAACAGATGTGATAGATGCCTTTAATAACCTTTGGCTGCTTTTTTCAGGGTCCTGCGGGATGTGTTGTTATTAGGAACTAGATCTCATTATGATGACCACCTCTTCTATTGTCTCCCACGTCTAGGAGAGCTTCAAAATAAACCCAAAGACAACACCTACCCCCCTGTACTAGAGCTGATGTAGCACTTGTAAATGGTGCCAGCATGTCTCAGTCCTGACTAAGGGCGATATAGCCTCACATTAATCAGCAATGATGAAAAAAAGAAGAAAAAAAAGAAAAGAAAAAAACATTCTGGTGGTTGATCACCTGTTGAATTGGTGAGAATCTGCATCTCAAAGCGTCATAGCTGCTGACCTAACAACAATGCATTAGAAGAAACTGCAGAAGCCTGCTTTGGTAAATGGTATTTGATGGCTTTAATAAGCATTTTCCATTATGCCCAGGAAGCGAGAAGAAGGAAAAAGAGCTCAATGGGAATACATGTGAGAGTGTGGGAGCCATCAGTGTTGAAAACAAAATAAAAGGATTTTATTGTGCCTCCATAACAATCGCAAACTCTCTTCCCTTTAAGTGTGTCTGAGTAGCTCCAAGCTGTATCCCAGACATGGAGCTGGTGAGGGCCCATGTTTTATTAATTTGCAGATGAGCTCAGCTTTTGATGGCGTTGGCTGCCCATGGGTTCAATTAGGATAATACAGGGAGAGGGGCAGATTATGGGATGCGATTTAAGTGAGGGTACATTATATCTCTTCCTGACAGTTATAGTCCAAATGCAACAAATTGCACCTTAGTGGCCGTAAGCGGCGCCGTATCAGTCCGATGGCGATGAAACATGGCAGTGTGGTTGGTCAGTTGCTGTAGAGACAACACAGGACAGCAATAGCTGAGTACCCTGTACTCTCTGAGCTAACAACACACTCCTGCAGTTCAACCTTTTCCCATTCAGTTATAAAAGCCATTTAGAAAACAGTGGTCTATACAATGAAGCTCTGAGTGCTCGCTCGACCCAGTGAAGCTGAAACCCTCCCATTTAGCACGGCTCTCTCTAAACTATTGCACTTCTTCAGCTCTGGGGCTAAAGCCTGAGAGTGTTAACCGCTCATTGGATCAAAACTGAACCACAAAGACATCACAGTTTTACCAAGATGATCCAGAGTGTGTGAGTGGAAAGGTGTGTATGTATGCATATTCCCCTTTAATAAGGTTTGGATCCAAGTTTAGCGGAAAGCCACCAATACAACCACAACAAAATTTGATCACACACCACATGTTCAAGTATTTCAAAGAAATGTTGACATACGGTATCAATATCAAATTGTGTGGTTTTTACAGGTGGACACCAAAGGATTACCTGGTGCTACACAGCTCAGTTATTGACAAGATGAAAAAGTTAGGACACCCTACCAACTAGCTATTATTTCCCTTTAGTTTGAAACAAATTTACTTGAGATATTTCTAGCAGTTATCTGCCGGTCCCTGACATCATACAAGGGAGGTTTGTCCCGATCTTGACTCTCAGCAGTGAGATGGCTTAGCTTCTAAATACATTAATAATCTTTTTCATTGCATCAACATTCCAAACCACTCAGGCCTTCTGGTTTAATTGTAGCTTACACTCCAACATGAGAACCAAACATAGAGAGGCAACATTCACTTCTCGTGTCTCTCTAATCTGGAACAAACTTCCAGAAAGCTGCAAACATGCTGAAATGCTGAGTTCCTTTAAATCAAGGCTCTCATGATGATTGTAAACAGAGTAATGGAAAGGCATTGGTGTGATAATGTGCTGAAGGTGGAGTGTTGTAAATAGCAGGAGCTTCTTAAAGAGACGCAGGCCAATTTCAAGGTTTCAAATTGCAAAAAAAGTCAATTTTTTTTGTTATGTTTAATAAATAAATAGTGTCATTTTATATTACCCTCAGTTGTTATCAAATATTCTATATGTACTTTACTGTAAGTATATAGTGTAAATACATCAATAGGAATGTTGTTTTGTTTATTTTTTTTGTTTATTTGTATCTGTGTATTTGTGTGTGTGTGTGAGAGAGAGCGATATTTGGTTATTGCATAAAAAACATGACTTTGCTTTTTTTGATTTTTCCTTTTTGCCCCCTGAATTGCACTGTTTGAATGAAAAGCATAGATCGGCCTGCTTGTCTGTACTTTTGCATATTTTAAAAAAATTTATTGTCCTTACCCTTTAAAGTAAGATGCAAAATAGTGTATGTGAAAATATAGAAACAGATTTGAACCGTTTGGCTCTGGAAACTGCTTCTAAGCTTGCTTTTGTTCCTGTTTTAGGAGGTGAACACTTACGATTACTGATTGGAGCCTCGACAGTAATTTTGCTCTGCAATAAAAACTGTAAATTGTCGCTGGAATGCATTGTGTGAAACTGAATAAGGCAGGCCATAAAGTGGAATTGGAGACAGTGACCTATGTATGCAGGACCTGATGTCTGTGTGGGTAGTCTGTTCATTCTGTGAAAGCACTAAAACTGAAGACAGCTGTATTGAGAGTAATTGGAATATCTCTGTCCAGAATCAGAGAAGCTAGCAACAGCGAGGGCGGTCAAATGAATTTTGTATTAACTGCACAGTTTAGCATTAAGTACAGATCTTGTTTAGCTCTCTGAGGTATGACAGATTTCACTACAACAGATCGACTCTAGCCGGGTCAATGTATATGGCGTGTCTCCATTCAAAGGTGGTTATGGGTGGCATCAGAGCTAGTGGGGTTTTGTCTAATATTGGCCAGGGCAAAGCAGATGTTTGCGTTGGCTAGGATGAGGAAATTGCTTACCTGATGCCAACTAAAGCCCCATTTCAAGCAAGGCAGCAGCTGTTCAAATACATTTCTGTCAAAGTTTAACAAAAAATATGTCAAGGTCAACCAGATCTTTTAACTTTTATTGTCACTGGTTTTAATTTCTGTCTTCTTCTTAAGAAATTACTGGACTTCAAGAACTATGAGCACTTTGTCTTAGGTCTTAATTTTATACTTATGAGTCTCTTAACTGAAAGAAAGATGGAAATATACTGTGATTGACTATAATTGGCACCTTTGTGTAAATATTGTATTTGGTGCTTATCCAGCTTTGTTTCCCATAGTTACAGCTGATTTAAACTTTTTTTAATATTGTACTGAAGATTCATTAAGCCTATTTTCTTGTATCAATTTTTTGATGTATGATGATAACACATATCTGACATAGTTCAATATTTTCTCTTATTTTTACTAGTTTGTTATCTGTTGTTATCTGTGTCATATTGTAACACACAGGGGGCATGAAGTCATTAATTATTAATTTACACTGATAAACTTTAAAAGGAAGGTTTATAATACACATTTTCAATCTAATAATTTTATATTATTCCACACAAAATATTAGGGATAGTTCACAGTTAAGAAAAAAAAAATAAGATCAGTATGCTCTATTTCAAAATATATCATTGTGAACTCATAAATAAGAGTAAAACATTAAATTGCTAATTATAGAAATGATATATATATATAAAGACAAAGTGTTTTTAAAACTTTGAGTGAACGTCAGTCAGTGAATTAAAAAAACAACAAAACATTACTGATGCCTGAAATGTTCAAAACTAGGTTGGGGGCAAAGACTAGCCATGTCATTTCATTGTAAAAAAACAAAAAACAAAAAAAAAAAAAAACAAAAGTGTAAAATTCATTGTATTGATTTTGGTGTAGATTTTTTTTGTCCCTTAGAAAAGAAAAAAAAGGCTGGGAAGCCAAATTTTTTGAATGCTCATTTTTCCCATATTTATCAAGACCTCAAGCATGATTCAAGCAAATTATCAGAATTTTTTAAGACTGTATTTATATAACAAAAATGGGTCAGCTTGATTTATAAGAATGGTCAGTGGTGCAAATAATGGTGCACAAGTGATGTTAAAAACAATTTTCGCTTACAGTAGATTTTTTCCACACTGAAGTATTGAAGTAAAATTTTGGATTTTTCTCTGATTTTTTTCATGTGTATTTCTGTTACCAGTTATGGCAATAATCATGTGGCAGAAAAAAGGAGACACGTCTGCGCATATGTACTCTTGCAACTCTTGCATGTTTTTTTTTTTTTTTTTTTTGTCCATTCATCTTCAAAGAAAAGGAAACAGCAGAGTAAACGAAGAAAACAAATCATCGGCCAACCCAGATCTGTTTCACTGGCCCTGGTAAAAATATAACAAAATATGCGCATACAAAGATCCAAGAACAAGGACAGTCCATTTAACTCTCTCTTGCCCCTGGACTCAGTTGAAACAAGCCATTCATCACCACCCACCATACTATCTGTTTTCTGAACAGAAAAGGATCTGGGTTTATTTCTGTGTGAGAAAACAGATTAAAGATAAATAATCTTTCACGAAGCCCACGCTGTTTTATCCCACTACAGAATGACCCAGCATGTGAGTTTTAGCTGTGAGGATTATCACGTTATGAAAGGCATGGGGTTTGCTGCCCCCTGTTGGGCATTTTCTGAACAGCGGCAAGGCAAACCAGCTATCTGCTTAGAATCACTTAAAATCTGCTTATCTAGTTGAATGAAAACTACTTGATGTCATAAAAATAAATGATACATCTATGTACATACGCAATAATATCTTGCGTGTGTTTTTTTTTTCTTAGGAACTTAAATCAATAAGAAAAAGTGACATTGATTCATTACTCACAGAGCCCTGTATTTCAAGATTATGGGTCAAAGCTATAAAAGGAAATAAAACAATGAAAAATAAAGTAAATTAAAAACTTTAAAAATTTGAAGATTAGAGTAATAAAAATTGCTGACTTTATACAACTTGTCCTTCAAAAGTGACTGACAAGATATTTCTACATAAGGTGGCTATTTACAGAGTGCTCAATACAAACATGTAATTGGAAAGTTGAGTGGAAGGAAAAAGTGTGGCACATGCAACAGCTGTAATGAGAGCTTTGTCGTATCTCAGATAAATAGAAAAATAACTGAGTTGTTCCTCAGTGGTCCAAAGTGATTTTTACATTTTATTCAGAAATCAGGGTCATGATTAATACCCCTGGCTGATTATATACCTGAATGACATAGGTTTTACTTTTTTAATTAAATTATTGAAATGAATTTACTTTACAAAATTGCTGCAAGATGTGGCACTCAAGACATTTCTTCAATCTCCAGGTCTGGTAATTGCATTTTCAGCCCTTTAATTAAACAGTGCAAGGTTCCAGTATTTATTTACTTGAACAAACACACTTGTTATTAGACTTTTCAAAGATCAAACCCTTAGAGGCCCTTGACACTTTCTTTATTTCACTCTGATAACAAGATGGTACTGATTAAAAGAGCTTTGTTGCAGCTGTGTAGGAGGCCTCTCGTGTATCATCGCCCATTTGTCATCTCAAATTTAGCAGAAGTTGAGTGGGGGATCGAAGCAGGCAGTAATGAGGACTCTGTGCCTCCGCCACGGTAACTGTGGTTACGAGCGGTGCATTAATGTATGTAATCTGTTACTATGTCTGTGACAAGGACACGTACTGTGCTAATTAAAGAAACCTTTCTTAGCTCCTCTTTGACACTTTGGTCATGTCTCATTAAAAAAGGGTCTCAGTTCATAGGGAACCATTCATTACTGGGCATTTGTGATGGTGGGGGTAGCGGAGGGGAATGCACAAAGAATATAATACATACCATCCAGCAGGTACATCATGACAGTGTGAAAAACCAGCAAATAAAGCTTGGAAAACTTTACATACTTTATCTCAAAGTACCGGTACTTGAAATACTTTGTGCTACGTGGTGGTCAGTAAATTGTAGATTTGCTAAGTTTTGTAATAGATATACATACTTTTTTTTAAGAATCAAATGAGACTGTTTCATTTTAAAATCAAATTTTATTTCTTTAAATGAGAGGATATCCACCGAAGCAGAGAGAGAAAAAAAAAAAAAAATCTGTCCTGTTAATATTTTACATTTCTAAATACAAAATATATATAATCCCCAAAAATAAATATGAACCACATCTCAAAAATGCTTTCATTTTTCACACATTGAATTCAAGTTTGTTGTTGAGGGAGAACAAATTAACAAAATACACTAATCCCACTTTAGCCGTTGCCGTTTTTACACTTTAGCAGTTGCTGTTCAGGATAGGTCAGGATAATCAGCTGGGGTACAGTGCACAGAGGCACACGCTTAGCAACCTTTGAGTCTGGCAGAAAGGCATGTGGTAATAAACTCTCAAAATAAAATTAAAAACCTTTTCTTTTGGCAAAATCAGTCAAAAAATGAGAAAAAAAAACAAAATCTGCAAAGAAACATTTGAGTGTGTTTTAGTTAAGACTGGTCAGGAAGAAAATTTGTGGTGAAATCTGATTTCATTTTTTAGGGTGTTTTCTGGATAATGACCCAAGATTTGGAAAAATGCAAGCAAACGGCCAGAAATCATTGGCTCTCATTTCCGCCATTACCCTGAATGCCCCTTATACTTTGCACACAATGCATCACACCTGACCTACATTAGAAGAATTAAGTAACTGGCCGGCAACTCTTGGAAATCTGGTTTAATGTGTGGAAGATCATGTACAAAAATAACTTTCTGATTGCTTCCCTAGACTCTCTTTTGCCAGACTTTGGATAATCAAGATCTAGAGCTTTTAGTAGCTGTTCTATAAATGGAGATGCATTTCCATACCAGCATTAGCATATCCTGTCCAACAATAAAAATGCAACACAGAAAGACTTAAAATGTATTATTAAAGCATGTGTAAATATTGTCAAAGCGTTACTGTACATTCCTTTGTACTTTTGGTGAAATGGAGGGGAGCACAGTCAAAAGACAGCCTTCTTCTTCCTACCTCAGCTCTTATAAAAATGAACATTTCTTTTTGTGAGGCCACAAAAGTACAGTGTGCTTATAAGATTCCAGGTGCAACCACAACAAAAATGACCCCGAGTTCTTATGCCAGGCAGCCATACTTTTAAAGTTGTAATGTTTGTTCCACCATGATCACTTCTGAGATTTATCAATGTGCATCTTATAGTTTCTAGTAAGATGACACTGACGTTGGAATGGAAACAAATAAGACTGAATCTGCCAGATAATGAGAGTCAGAGATGAATCCTCCCATTGATATAAAATACTACCATCTTAAACTGCCTCTTCTTTTGGTTGTAGTAGTGATCGTTTCTGCGTAACTAGTGTAAACTATGAAACACTGCATGACGATGATTCATTATTGCAAAGCAACAGGCAGCAGTGTGTCTACCTAAAACCAACGGGTGGCTTTCTGTGCCTTTCAAAAGTATTCATACCCCTTGAACCTTACCACATCTAGGTGTGTTATTTTTCCATAACCACTAATTTATTGGAATTTATTGAAATTTTGTGCTATAGACCAACATAAAATAGTGTATCTTTTTAAAGAATGTGATTTATTTTTTTTTTTAAAGAAGTAATTTCAGTATAAATCAGAGTTTTTGTTTATATAAGATTAATGAGCAAACTCTATCATGAAGACAAAACACATCAGGTCAGGATGAACCTTTTTTTTTTTTTCCCCCACCAGGGGGTCTTTTTGTGGGCTCTAGTGTCCCTTATATAACAGTAGGCTGATAGGAAAGGGGGAAGACATGCGGCAAATGTTGTCGGGTCCGGGAATTGAACCTGCGACGGCTGTGCCTAGGACTGAGGGCCTCCAAGCGTGGGGCGCGCTACCCTCTACGCCACCGGAGCACGCCCCATCAGGATGAAAGTTTAAAGAAGGTTCAATTATAAAACAATTTGCTTTGAACAAGCATGACGAATCACAACATTCTGTGTTGGAACAATTTCGATAATTATTAACAATCCAGTTTGTAAGAGTGCATTTGTACACGCAAACAGAATGGACAAGTCAAAGAGAGCATAATTAATAATTTTCTGATTTTCAAAACACAAATCCCTTAAGTATTGTGGTAAATTACGGATTATGAGTGAACAAGTAAAAAAAAAGAAAACACGCTCAACTAGCAATAAATAAATTGTTATACAAAAGCCGCTTGCAGTGCTGCTGAGGAGTGTGAACATGTCTGAGTATAAGTGTAAAGTACTCAAGTTTACATTATTAGTTGCAATCTCTTCGCCACCTTGTGAAAATGCTTAAGTAGTGGTGGCCGCAGGGATTGACTGCCAGGCCACATGTAGGGCCTGGCAGTCCAACTTCATTAACTGTTCCTCAATAAAGTATTATCATTGTTTTATTACCTGGCACTAAATGCAAAGAGCACAACTGCACACTAACTACAGTATTTCTGACTAAACCAACAGTGTGGGTAAGAGAAACGTTAATCTGAAAACTAGCCAAGAGGCCCATGCTAACTCTGGAGGAGCTTCCAGAAGTACTGAAACCTTTGGCGTGTCCTTATGTTTTATGACGTATAATATGTAGCTGATTGCAATACATTTGTGCTGTTTGGTTGTACAAATGCACTATTCAAAGTAATCGGAGTATAGAAAGGTAGCCGTTTTAGAGCAGTACATGCAATTAGAGATTTATAGCCAAAAAGCAATGTCATGAATTTTTGATCATTAGGTTTTTTGTTATTGTTTTAAATGCCAGAATGTCATCCTAAAATATTAGGTCCATCTTTACCCATCCCTAAAGCACCTTTTGATATTTTTATTTGCAAAACAAAACCAAAAAAAACAACATATTTGTTATTCATTTTTACGTTGATTGAATACTTTGTGTTGTTGTATCACAAAAGTAACTATAAAAAGCACTGAAATATCTTGGTTGTGGTGTTACAAAATGTCCAACAGGTATGAATATTTTTGCGAGGAACTTTATGTCTATGATCAGAAAATGTAGCTATTTTAAGGCAGTAAAGCGATTCTTACAACCAGCTCATCAAATTAGTCTTATTGAAATCCGGAGAAAGCAAAATCAAGTGACAAAAATGAACCCGTGGGATGTATAAAGTTCAAGAAAAATCCTGCAACAGTCAGGTCTGTTCACAAACTACAAAGTGTAAGAGAAAAATTCAAGCCCAAGAGGGATAAGTCTAATATATGATCAGAGACGATCCTGTAGTCTGTTGGAATGCTATCATAACAAACCCTATGTACTACGGCCTGACTTGTCTTCAACTAAATTGAATTCTAGTAGATAACATTGAAAGTCTTACTCACATTAACATTCCCCCCAAACCCCCAGTCAAAATATGAAAGCAAGAGAGCAGTCTAAGACATATCCTCCCTGAGACCGGTCCATTTACTCACACCTGTCAGAACCCTACTGTAAGACTAAACACTTCACGACTGGCCCAAAACTGCCGTTTGGTGCCACTTCAGCATCTCTACGGTTTTCATGTCGAATTTAACGAGAACACATAAGAACCCACAATCAGTCGCATACATTTTAAGGCTCTCAGAGCAGTTGGTAAACCAGATTGGTCGGAAAATAAGTGGAGTATAGAATGTTTTGAGTAGATCACAGTTATCAAAGTTGTTATTGCTCAACTGATAGATGAACTGCTCCTATAGATACTGCCATCCACCCAGAGATGTGTACAGCTGTGATATGTGTTGTAATGACTGAAGATGGGAGAGGAAGAGCCGAACGAAACGATCAGCGACATGTTTTCAGTCCTTTGGCGTCTCCGAGGACAGCGTCATTTCATCTGGGGTCTCTGAGCTGACCTCGGCTTTGCAGGCTATAGAAGTGGGCCTCCCTGAGGATGCGGTTGATCTGCAGGTACGACAGCTGATTTGCGGGGCCGCCCAGCTCCGACGAGAGGCCGGAGCTGGAGGGGCTGCAGGGGCCCAAAGCACACCGACTCCCAGCTGCATGTTCGGGACTGCTGATGTTGCTGCTGCTCTCGCTGTTGGATGTCTGTTTTGATAAATAACAAAGCCTGTAGTTGATGCATTTTACGGATAACGTGAAATGAGAAATCAGAGGCTTTCTATGCTTTGGAGAGAGAGTCATAAAGAAAGAGTACCTCTGAGTCCCAAGCATCCCGACCTGGCTCAGGGGAGAGAGGATGAGCACTGCTCTGCCTTTTGGCTTGAGGCACCAGGCGGCTACTCTCCTCATCACCACCGCTGTGCTGTCGCTTCCTGCAACAAAAACGGATAGTTCTCTTTGTTACAACATTTCAAGTTAACAACAGTGTTTGGAGATCTAAGAATTCATAGGGCAAACAAGGTTCAAGTCTTCTCATTTCAATCAATCCAGTTTATTTGTATAGCACACTTCAGCAACAAGGCAGTCCAAAGTTATTTACGTCATAAAAATACAAAGTCACAGAACACACCACACAGTCAACAACTGGGAAAGCCAGTGAACATGACATTTTGTCAGGTGCCATCATTTACATATCATAATGCTGGTCGGTGTTTCATTTATTATGGTTCAATAGCAACTCTGAGTTTTTAGTCAAGTTTAAAGGAACTCAGTGTTTCAGCTTTGTGATGCATAGTAGCTGAATGCTGCTTCTCTATGTTTGGTTCTGGTTCTGGGATGGAGAGCAGACCAGAACTTATACTGACACAAGGGTATACTTTGTTATGTCATAGCCAACACAATCTGTTTTCCGAGATTTTGCATCACAAATGTAGTGGAACAAAATTCACATGGTTTTTAAGTTGTTTCACAACAAAAACAAAAAAATAAAAGCCCTCTGTACTTGGATACCCCTAAATAAAGTCCAATGCAAAAGGGAGCTGGTAAAAGTTAACAGTGAAAATGGATGAAGTTCTGTAGAAGGAAATCCTTGAAGAAAACATTTAGGATGCTGAAAATAGATTCAACTGGGGAAGATTGCTCTTCCAGCTGGACAGCATCCCTAAAAAAACATGTTGAGATGAAATTTGGGTCAAATGGGCTTAAAAGTCATATTTTAAAGAATACATAAAGACAGAAAGTGAACCAACCTTTAACAGTCATATAAAATGATCTAAATAGCTGTCCAGTATTCTGGGTGTAACTATTTAGCCAAACTGAAAGTGAATATTTCATATTAAGCAAATTTAAGAATAATTTCAATGAGAATCAGTGGAAGGACAGGACAGGTGATATTCACAGATACTCCTCATTCTGTCTGAGAGGTTGAAAGAAGAGCCAAATATCCTTTAGCTTACACAACATAATTACGCACCAAGTTTGTATTTCACATTAAACAGATTTAAATTTTGTGGGTGTAAATACTACAAAATGTGAAAAAGTTCAGTGTTTGTAAAATACAGTAGATATACATAAAAAATACAGACTAAAAAAAAAATAAAAATTGACCAATATAACAAAAGACTGCGGCGAAGAGACACTGAAATCTAAGCTGTCGCATAAATATCTAGACAAGCTAATGTGAGCATTTAAAATAGTAGCAATACCAGAAAATGGCATATTAACTATATTAATGTCATACGAACACCATTATGTTTGGTGTACCAGCGTATAGACAACCACTACCCTTTTTTAGCATAATCTAGGTTTTAAAATGGCTACTCTGAGGCGTGAATGATCAATGCACAATATTTTAAATAATTCCATGTTATTAATACTAAAGTGCAGAATGAACTCACCTGTTGTCAGTCAACATATGATAACACTTTTTCCACCTGGAGGAGCCTCTATCGTAGTTTGTTTAAATCCGAAAGAATTATTCGGCTTTTTAGTTACCGTCTCAAGATGTCTGTTGATGGCCTATTGCTTTGCTCAAGCTAACTTTCCCAAACTAATTAATTACGCTGAATAAAGGCGGTATACAATGGTCCATGTTGGCAACGCGGTAACATTAACAAGCTTCTATCTAAAGCCACACAATCAAGCATAAGCAGCGTTGAATAGGAAATAAACACCAAAAATATTCGCTAGCTGGTTAACAATTCCTCTCAGGCGCTTTGTCATTGGTTACAAGCTAACGCTAACGTCATAGCGAGCTAACGTATTTCTCTATATTAGCAATGTTTTCTCAACATTTTATGTGTGTTATCTAATGCAAAAGTCCCACACGATGCTGCTAATTTTACATAAAATGTCGATATATATAACCAGAGCCGGTATATGTCCTAGACCTTAGCTCAGACTAGCTAGCTCTCGAACATACACAGCCAACCGCAACTGTTGTGTTTACAACTCACTGCGGCTGCGCAGGGACTACTGAGTTGTCAGTGTCCGAGCAGATTCAGTCTGCCAACTCTTTTACATAAATGCGAAGAGAGGTGTATGAGATGTAGTTATTTTTGTATAATTGTTATGATGTCCATTAAGCTGTTTTTGTATACTACATATGCAAGTTTTTGAGCATTTTGTTTTCGATTCACATCGACATTGCAAAAACGTGATAGGTCGCTATGAAAACAATAAGAGTCGTTTTGATAGCGTTCATTGATGGAAATGGTCAAAACTTTAGGATCCAGAAAAAAATATGAAAACTCAATTTTTAGTAGGAATAATCATGGTAATAGGGATGCTTTTTTCTTTCTAGTTTTCATATGATTTCTTTTCTATTTTACTGCCTAGTTAAATGATAATTACGTATAACAGATATCAAATTCAACAAGTTCAAAATAGGTCATTAATCTCTTAGAAGAGCACACCTATATTGAATTTAATTTAATATAGGTCATATTATGTCGAATACTTGCGTTTGTGTCCTTTGAAAAATAAATTTTTAATCTTAATGGTGATTTAATCCTGGTAAAATTTAGATTAAAGTTCACAGGGTGTTTAAGATTATTATTATTTTCTTACTTTTATCAACAATCTCAACCAAATATTTTAGCCTGAAGCACAAAGACATTAAAGAAGTATATCAAATTATGCTGTTTGGAAGTGTTTTCTTAGATAAGTAAAAAATAAATAAATAAAATTAATAAGTTACAAAATAAATAATTTCATATTGAATTTATTTACCAAAACTCAGCTATATTTGCTATACCCTAGGCGTTGTTTAGTGTTCTCTTTTATTGTCAGTTTGCATCTTTGATATGTCTTGTTTCTCCGTGTGGTTTCTTGTGTATGGTTACTATCTTTTGATAATTGAGCATTTTATCCAAAACTTCTGTATATATATATATATATATATATATATATATATATATATATATATATATATATATATATTTACTGATTTGTATCACTACAGTAAAGGAATTATATGGCATTATAATGGTAATACTTAAAATGCATAATACCTTTATAGAATTTCTAATTTTCTGCAAAATATTATTGAATTATTTATCCATTCAGTCGATTATAAGCATCCCACTTATTTATTTCCAGTTTGATTTGACATATTTGTAATTTTATTTTTTTCTTTCTTTATTTTTCAGTTTCATTTATCTTTCACAATCTGGCACTTCAGACGCTCCATAGATCCAGCCAGCCAATAGTTAAAAAAAGAAAAAGAAAAAAAATACACGCCTCCACCAATGACTCAAGCGTAGGACGGAGGTGAGATTAACAGGGATTCTCAGCGGCAGCAGATTTACGTGTCTGAAGGGAATCGACCGCGATGGGAAACAGCGATTCAAAGCTAAATTTCAGGAAAGCGGTGATCCAGCTCACGACCAAAACGCAGGTATACATATATGTGTGTGCTTCAGTGGAGCAAATTATTACCATCAGAGCGCAAGAGCGCACCGAGGAGCATCACCGAGTAGATGAGAAAGCTGCTCCGAAATAGCAACAAAACAAAATTAACCTCCGCCTGCAAGCAGGCTTTTAAAACACAACCTTTTGTTTCGCAAAACGATGAGATAAGATTATAATGTCATTGTGAAGCTGTAGATTAAAGGCGCCTTAAATATGCATGGTACATATCATAAATTGGATTGGGAAACAAATAACCATAACCGTGTTTCCTGGCGTTAACCTACATATTCAGTGTTTGACGATAATTACTGGTGGCGTTCAGCAAAATCATAGCTCATGACGTAATTCCGGGAATAAATACGTTTGCAGATGCGGCAGGTGGAGGCTGAGGTTGGTGCGCAGCAGAAAGCACCCACTGTTGCTAGAAAAAGCTTCAGTGTTTACAATGCCATTAAGATAATGGATACTTTTGTACCATCAGGTTAGACAAGTATAGATATCAATTAAAAATGAATAAATGTGTTTGATTTTTGCGTCTAAAATCCGATTCATCTGGTGAATCTGTCGACTGAATGTGTCCGTGTTTTCCACAGCCGGTGGAAGCCACAGAGGATGCCTTCTGGGACCAGTTCTGGGCAGACACCACCATCACAGTCCAGGATGTTTTTGCTCTGGTGCCAGCTGCAGAGATAAGAGCTGTTCGAGAGGAGTCGCCGTCAAACCTGGCAACCCTCTGCTATAAGGTACACATAGAAAGAACATAAAACATAGGAATATGAGGATATCCTCACGTTGGAGTAAAATTATAATATTATTGTAGCAGTGCAGGATTTTTTATTTTTTTCTCTCTTTTTTGGAAGCCACTTAGATGTGGGAATAATGAGTCAACTCCCTTTCCTTTTTCTCTGCTTCCTGTCTCTCTTATTTCCAGCTTCCATTTGAAGCCGCATATCTGAAACAAAACAGACACACACAGGCGTGCAGCATAATTAAATAAAGAGCAAGGAGACCAGAGTCCTCGAAGCAAAGCTTGTTACCAGGGTTTGTTATCTGCTTTAGACAAAAGGTCTGGCACACAGTTGATAAAATGCAGACTTTTTCTTTTTTTTTAGTAATTGTCTGAAAAAATAAAAACAATGCTCCTTATGTAAGCAAAATGTTCTAACCTTATAGCTTACATTATACATTTTGCACCCAAAATCCATTTGAAGCAAGAGTAAAACTGGATGGAAATACACAGTGTCACAATGTCTTGTTTGTTTGTTTGCTTGTTTTTTTCCAGGCAGTGGAGAAGCTGGTGCAGGGAGCAGAGTCTGGCTGTCCAACCGATAGGGAGAAGCAGGTGATTCTGAACTGCACTCGCATCCTGAGCCGGATTCTTCCCTACATCTTCGAGGACCAAGACTGGAGAGGGTTCTTCTGGTCAACGGTGCCTGGGGCAGGACATGCTGGGGTGAGTAAAAGTGCTTCCATAGAAATAAAAAATGAACTGATGTCCAACACTTTAAGTTTGTTTATATCTACGGAATGGAAGTAAGATCTGATCAAATGGAGACATGTAGGTATAAAATGAAGCAATGTGAATTGGTAAAGGGATGAATTGACTCAGCTATATTTGCTATAGCTTGTAGGCGTTGTTTAGTGTTCTCTTTTATTGTCAGTTTGCATCTTTGCCATGTCTTGCTTCTCCGTGGGGTTTCTTGTTTATGGTTACTATCTTTTGATAATGGAGCATTTTATCCAAAACTTCTGTATGTTTTGTTGCTTTCCTGCGTCTATTTATAGTTGCTCGCTTCCATCTTAATTTTGACGTGTTACCATTTGTTTTTTTTGAAGCTATATTTGTTTCAGTCAAAAGAAATAATCCACTAGAGAGAAAACTCCCAAACATAATCCAGTAGGACTGATCTTTTGCTTACATGACTTTATGAACAAAGAAAATGTTCCAACAATGAGTTAATTTAGATAGAGATATTTTGGTAATAACTGCTGCTTGAGGGGATTCACATCAGGTCAGTGGGGGGTCAAGCCAACCTAAGATAATTCAGATGCATTTTGTACTTGTATTTAGTGTCCGATGTGATCAAATCACCCAGGCAAGATGCTAGTGCACCTTGTCCATAGGGTCTCTTTTTGGTTATGATCTGCAAATCTCATAAGGGATGCCAAAGGCAATTGCTTTTTGTGGCGCATTTAAGTTTTTGAAGCTGCTTCTTTCCAGCTCTAATGCACAATTTTTGGCCCTTTCCTTGCACCAATCAGCATGGGAATAACAGCATAGTAGCTTCTTTTTGTTTTAGGAGCTCTTGTCTATTTCAGATTACATTAAATCATTTATTTTGGCAAACAGCAGAAAATTCTGACATGCAAATAAAGCTTCTTGCGGGCATCTTTTTTCAGACAGATGAGCTGGATGACGATGACGGAGCCAGACCACTGGCTGAGTCGCTGCTCTTGGCAATCGCTGACCTGCTCTTCTGCCCTGACTTCACTGTGCACAGTCACAGAAGAGGCCCTGTGAGTACCTAATGTCCTAAACTCTGTGCAATCTAATTTAAAATTCCATTCATTTGTCATTTTCCCGGCAGTAGCAATAGCAGTATCGGGAATAGTTTAATAGTTTCTGTCTCGTCCGAGCCTCACTCTAATCTTGTCCCGTGATTGAAAGGTAAGCGCTATTTTCGTAGCACTGTTTCCTTCTTCCTGATCTGAAGTCGCCTCACTAACCTGTCCCTCGAGTTTTGCTGAAAGCAGAATGCAGAGATAGTGACAGGTTTCTCCACTGGTCGCACCAGGAAGGCATCAACTTTCCTCTTTCAGAAATAAAGAATGTCTAGCCAGGCCGCCGCACAGTGCTTTTTTTTTTTTCACATGTTGACTGTAAAATAAAATGTAGAACAGTTATCTTTTAAAGGAGGAGAAAGCGAGGCTTTCTTTTCCAAAGATCGAGACCACTCTATGTTCCTTAGAGTGAACTAGTGTATGTCTTCTAAAGGGCATCTTTTTAATGCCATGTTTCTCGTTTAGCCATTAGCAATGTTCAAAGTGGACTCAAATGATTTTCTTTCATTTGGTAAAATGAAAGAAAATCAAGTTGAAGTGTTTTTTGTGACTATTTCCAGGACTCAGTGGAGAACATGCAGTCTTTAGACAGCTGTGAGTACATCTGGGAGGCTGGGGTGGGATTTGCACAGTCCCCGCCTCTTAACTACATCCATGACCTCAACAGGTAGGTTTGGTTTATGTTTCTGCACCTGACAACACCTAAATTACAGAATCAGAATTATTTTTCCCTTTCTGTCACACAATGATCCATTTTTTTTTTTAACCTTTAGGGCAGAGCTACTGAGATTGTTACTAACCTGCTTCTCAGAGGCCATGTACCTGCCTCCTTCACCCGACAACAGCGTCCTCAACCCCTGGGTCACATTCTTCTGCTCCACAGAGAATAGGTAACGGGCTTTTATAGGATCATCCACATACAGTTGGATACCTTTATAAATTGAATAATTTATTTATTTAAATTCCACAAGGGAAACTCAAGATATAGAATCATTACATTCAGTGTGATGTATATTCCATGTGTTGATTTTTAAGTTTGGTACTTATGTCTTACAGCTAAGAAAACCCAAATTCAATTTATCTAAAACTTAAATTCTTAAGTGGAATCAATCGGAAAAGTCCTGGGATGAACTGGTGACCCGTCAATGCTTACAAAACAACCTTTTTTTTCCACATTTCACAGTTGTTGTTTGTTCACATCATTTTGTCAACATGTTGACATGGACGAGTTTTCCTTTTCCTTCTGTAGTTAACACAGTCGGCAAACAGAACATGCGGAGAATGTGTTTACTGAGATTCACCTTTTGAGTGAGTCTCTAACAGTCTTTTCATGTTTTTTTTTTTTCTTCTTTAGACATGCTCTTCCTCTATTCACATCTCTCCTCAATGTGGTCTGTGCTTATGATCCGGTGGGCTACGGTATCCCCTACAACCACCTGCTTTTCGCGGATTATCGGGAGCAGCTGGTGGAGCAGGCTGTTCAGATTCTTATTGTGACACTGGAGCACGATGGAGGACTCCCCCGACCTGCTGCTTCATCATCCAGCATGGAGGAGCTAGAGGTATAATGAGAGCAACAAAGGCCGACAACCTGTTGACAATATTTTGTTTTATACCTTCTTGTGAAAAAATAAAAAAATAAAATAAAATCTTGATCTGTTTGCAGAATGCTGGCCCTGAAAACCTCTTTGTCAATTACTTGTCAAGGATTCACAGAGAAGAGGTTTGTTTTTAAAAAGAATAAACAATTTTGGTCAATTTCTTTTTTTTTTTTACTGAAAGTTATCTTTGCACTCCTCCATTGGTAGGATTTTGACTTTGTGCTGAAGGGACTCGCTCGTCTACTGACTAATCCTCTGGCTCAGACGTACCTGCCTCACTCCACCAAGAAAATTCAATTCCACCAAGAGCTGCTGGTGCTTTTCTGGAAACTCTGTGACTTCAATAAGGTTGAAAAGCACTCAAATAAAGTGAAACAATAGTGGAGTCTCGCTCTCTCTCTCTCTCGCTTTCTCTTTTTTTTCTGCTAAGTAACACACTTGTACTGTATGATTCACTCGACAGAAATTCTTGTTTTTCGTCCTGAAGAGCAGTGATGTGCTGGATGTTCTCGTTCCAATTCTCTATTACCTGAATGATGCCAGGGCAGATCAATGTAAGTTTGGGATTTTATGCTACAGGCCAACACTAAGTAATGCATTAAGCTATGTGTGATGCCACATGGTTTACTTTTCTTATTTTGCTTCTATTTTAACACCAAAAACAATAACAAATCCTTCTCTTCCGTGGCAACAGAGAACGTGGAATAGTTTAGATAAAAGCATATTCATATGTCAAATGCCTCAACTCCTTTAGTATGTTGTATTCTGGTTGCAGCTCGTGTCGGACTCATGCACATCGGTGTGTTTATTTTGCTCCTGCTGAGTGGGGAGAGAAACTTTGGTGTGCGTTTGAATAAGCCATATTCTCTCCATGTTCCAATGGACATCCCCGTGTTCACAGGAACGCACGCAGACCTGCTGATAGTGGTGAGATGGGATACTGCTTCCAGAAAGCTAACATTTATTGCTGATTGGAGTCATGTGAAGTCTCACTCTTTCTGTTTGTTTTCTAGGTTTTTCACAAAATTATCACCACAGGACACCAGCGCCTTCAACCTCTTTTCGACTGCCTGCTCACCATTATTGTAAATGGTAAGTTGGCATCTTTCTTTTTATTATTTTTTTTCTGAAATCATATAACATTTAAATGTTTTAGGCTTAATGTCATGAAGGAGTTTCCATATTTAACTGAATTAAATAGGAATTCTCCAAGTATTGCATCTGCTCTTCTTGTTGCTTGCAGTTTCCCCCTACCTGAAGAGCCTGTCCATGGTAGCAGCCAATAAACTACTCCACCTGCTGGAGGCCTTCTCCACCACCTGGTTTCTGTTCTCCACCATTCAGAACCACCACCTTGTCTTCTTCCTTCTTGAGGCTTTCAACAACATTATCCAGTACCAGTTTGATGGTAAGCTGGATCCATTCTGCGTCTGCGTGTTGCTGAAATGCTTTCATTTTTATTTTCAGTCTATTTATATAATAATTTTTATCTCTCTGCCAGGAAACTGCAATCTTGTCTATGCCATCATCCGCAAGCGCAACGTATTCCACCAGCTGGCCAATCTGCCCTCTGACCCTGCTACAATCCAAAAGGCTTTGCAGAGAAAGAAGAAGTCACCAGATGTGATTTCCCGCACAAGCTCCCAAGAGACTGTGTCCATGGAGGGCTCCCACCCCGCGGTGCCAGCAGAGCCGGGTACACTGAAGACCAGCCTAGTCGCTATTCCAGGTACTTTCATTTTGACTGAATACTTTGGATTCAGTCATTGCATAATTTATGTAAAAGCTTCCCTAGATTTATGGTCCCTCCTCTTGGACCTGAAATAGTTAAATGTTTTATGAACCACGTTTTTGTTACAGCTATGCTTGTAAAGAAGTTTCTCTTTTTTTAATTCCCACTGTTTTCCCGGCTGAACTAGAACACCAGCTGCTGCTCGAAACCTCAATCATCCTATGTGTTGCATAATGCAACAATTTTTAAACCGTATGACATATCTGGATTCAGATGTGTTTGTGAAACATGGAGTTCTGAAACTTTTGTTTATTCTTTTTTTTGTGTGTTTTTATTAAAAAGGCTTCAGTATATGAAGCCAATTTTACATTTTGACTGAACTGCAGAATTTCAAACGTTTTGTGGATGGTAAATTGTCGAACACATACCAGATGGTGACTGGTATGTGTCACCTCTTGCAAAAAGTTACAAAAAGTTTTATGTTCAAAAATATGTAAGAAAATCAATCCAATTAATATATATGGATTTAAATTTAGTTGCATTAATTGCAACTCCATCCTATTTAACACAATGGGTTGCCATGCATATGCTTTTTAATTACACCTATTTTAGCTTCAAACTACTAAGAGCTAAGATTATAGATATTAACACATCTATTGCCTGTAAAATGTAGATCATACCATGCAGTAAAGTCTGTCATGAAGTAAAGCTTCAATCTCCTTTTTATATCTTCAATCTGCATTAGCGGATCTCCTGGCAGGGGCCTAAAATAGCAATCACATTCTTGAAGATTACATTTTATTTTCAAATTTAAAAAGCCCAAAATGCTTTCTATTTAGTTGGTTTCCAATACTGCATTCAGTTGAACTGAAAAGTCAAAAGATCCTTGGAAAGTTGGAGCTACCAAAGCTGCTCTGTCTTGAATATCCAATATGGCAACAATATTTATTAGCACTTTTTACACAGTCCGTATCTCATTAGCTCATTTTAAACATGTTCTATAATTGTCTTAAAGCATATAATGAAAATAAATACAGTTACAGCTTGTATTACTATAAGTAGCTAGCACCAAAACAGCAAGGACATTCAGCTGATTCTCCAATGTTTTTGACTAGTGCCACCTCATTGATTATTGTTATGCCATTGACTTCTCTCAGGCATAGATAAGTTGACTGAGAAGTCACAGGTATCCGAGGACGGGACCATGGTGTCAATCCCAAAGGTAGACTCTCCAGGGACGGTCCACTCAAACCAAAGTGCAGCCGCTGGGAGCAGTGACACAGAGTCAAACTCAGGCAGAGACAATGAGGTAAGTGCTTTGTTATTGTCTCCATGTGTTGTCCATGAATTTAATGTCAGATGTTTTCTTGGTGTTACCAGGATGTTTTCTACACTGAAGCAGAGATGGAAAGAAGGCGTTTGTCAAGTGCCTCTTCGACTTCGTTATGGACTCCTACCCCAGAATGGGTGAGCAAACTGTAAAACCTTAGTTATTAGATAAACTTTTAGAATATTTTTTAACAGTGTAAAAAAGTAATTATTTTCTTTTATCCCAGATCCTATCTTGGAAATGCAAGTTGCCCCTTCAGACTATCATGCGTCTTCTACAAGTACTAGTTCCCCAGGTGGAAAAGATCTGCATTGACAAGTTGGTGTTATGTCCTGAAATGCAAAGGTCTCCTTGAACCTTTTGATAAATATTGTCAGAAAAAAAAAATTGTGTTCCTTTTCTCGCCAGGGGTCTAACAGATGAATCAGAGATCCTGAAGTTCCTTCAGCATGGCACGTTAGTGGGCCTGTTGCCGGTTCCTCACCCCATCCTCATCAGAAAATATCAGGCCAATGCTGGCACTGCTACGTGGTTTCGTACTTACATGTGGGGAGTTGTTTACTTGCGGTAAGTCAGGCATGACTGTAAATCAGTTATGATACAAAGAATATTAAGGAAACCAGGCAATGCTTAAAATGTTTTGATAACAGTTTAAATTTTGAAAATATGAATCTCTTCTGTTTATGGAGTTAATTTGACTTGTATAATAGCCATGTGAATCAAATATGATGATGATGCGGATGCTTTTAACTCTGATTGAATGGTTTGTTGCCAAATCATTTTTAAAGTTGTGCAGTGTTTCTCTTTCTGGAAATGTGTGGCATAAAGAAAACTATAGGCTTTCAGTGAAGAAAAATCTCTGGCATCCATGATTTAACATCTAAATTACAAATCAAAGTGTATGGATGAGCCTTGGGCCATGAGGAAATACGTAGCTGTGAAAATGATTGCCTTGTCTCCTGCTGACACCACACGGTTAGCATGTAAAAAGAAAGATGTGTGGGACCAAATACTGAGTGTTGTGGGATTCTCTATTTGTAAACTGATGCCAAAGAGTAATTTTCTGATTTAATTAACTTTCTATCAGGATCTACCACCTTTGCTGATTAAGTTATTTGTTATCTGTGTTTATTTATTTTTTGCAGCAATGTAGATCCTCCCATCTGGTATGACACTGACGTGCGCCTTTTTGAGATCCAGAGGATGTAAGCTAACCATTTGATGACTGAAAAATGAACTGCTCTTATTTGAGAAGTATCTGCTGGATTCCTGGAAAAAAACCTCACTGTGTTAGACCTGTCTTCTAATTGTTATGCTTGCACCAAACACTTTCTGATCTGGAAAGATTAAAGATGTATGAAGTATCATCAATGTCCATAAACAGCTATGTTTGAACATTTCTTTAAGACATTGAGACCGCAGAATGTCTGTTAAAGCACTGAGGAGAATGAAGCGTTTTCAAAAAGCAAAGAAGTGTAACAGAAATATTTAACTTTGTCATATTTATTATAGAGGATGTGGTGCTTTCCAGCAAAGGCATGTAAATTATCTTGGATGACACTGTGTTAGTATTTCTAATTATTTATTGTATTTCCTATGCTTTAAAGTGAACTTGCACTTTTCTGACTTGTCTGTTCAGGTTGTGGTTTATTGTAACGTTTCAGATATGGAGATGTTTTTATGTAAATGACCAAGAGGTTTATTTTAGACCTTTTGTTTTGACTTCTTGCTTTAATTTGTGAACCTTGCAGTGCTTGACTTTAAAACTGTATTTTCTTGAATTGTCCTGAAAATATATATTACTATGGCTCTGTGAACTATGTGTTGCTGTTGGTATGCTTTGTGGAGAAATGCTTTAGCGTGTCCTCATATATATGAACTGAGAACATAGGAGGTCATAACCTTGAGCTATTGTTTACCAAATAAATGTGGAATTTCCATGTTAGCCACTAGATGGAGCCACAATACCTTTTGACTTAGGTTGACTTAGGTTCCCCATTCATTTGAAAATATTAAGATGGATTTTTGCAGCAGAGTTGGATGAACAATTCTAACAATTTTATATATATATATACATATATATATATATATATATATAGTTTTGTTTTTTTAAATTTTATTTTATTTTTTTCAGTTGGCCACATAGTTCAGACATTGTTTGACATCGAGTTATGTGTCATAACTCAGATTGTTCTGATTGTAGGGCAAAGACAATAGGAACCACAGGGTTACCACAGTTGGTAGAGTTAGATTTTGGAATATTTAGATAATTTATTTTAGTAGTTTAATTTAAAAACTGCTGTTAATTAAACATGGTGTATTGACCTCAATTTTTTCTTTTGTTGACTTACAACTAATAGAAACCTAAAATTCAGCTTTAAGTTTTATTTCCTCCACAGTACTCAAGGCAAGGTTGTAGCTATCCTTGCTACTTATCGACTTAATTCTTCCACTCAACTTTTCCTAAATGTAGATAGATACAGCTTAAGTTTACTGTCACCTGTACAAAGGATTATTTCCTCTCTCTCTTTTATGTGTTAAATACCCAAAGAGTGTACAACAGTAGGATTCTTTGATATTTACAGAGTGAAAAGTGTGTTCCTTTTACTTATCTGTTGAAGACGTTTTTGACGGTGTGTTCATTAACATATGTCTCAAAGCTAAAAAACCAAATTTGTCATGTGTTCTTCTCTGCATAGGTAACAAAGCTTCCCTGAACAAGGTGTAACAAATGACAACAAATTGGGTCAATTGGCGTCAGCTTGATGACAGACTTTATGAAACACGCCTGTAGCCATGTTTAGCTACAGGCGAACAATGGAAGGGTGTTTAACATGAAATGAGTTTCACCAAACTAATTTTCAAGATATATGAAATTGGTTAATGACCTAATTTAAAAATAACACTCATTATATTTTGTTCTCTGTGGTTTTTAGGCCATTTCATCTTCAAACCATCATAGCTAAATCATCATCATGTCTTTATTCTAGACATAAGAAGGGTAGTAGTAAAAAGATAAAAATATTTTTTAAAAACAACATAAAAATAACCTGTGTTTAAATATACATTTTTCCATTATACTTTATTTTTACTTCTCAGCCTTACTGTTCTATGCCTCTATTATGTAATTTGTTCTTTGCTTCCCTCTATAGTCACATATTTTTCGTACGTGCATCTATTAAAGAAGTTTTATTAAAGGTCTTGTGTGTTTTCCCCCATTTTTTCTTAGCCCGAGAGAAATTGGGTTAACCACAACCTTTTCACGCATGTCAGTTTCCAAGAAGCGTGTCTAGAAGATTTCGTTCAGAGTAAAATAGAAACTGTACCTTGGAGACATTTATAAATTCAAGATATTGTTTAAAATATGAGCAGTTTTTTTTCCAGTTCCATGAACCTGTTAGAAATTGTAACTTGCTTAGTCATCAACTTAGCTCACGCTACATGGGATTTGATGTAAACAAAAGACTTTGCGTCTGAGAGAAGTACAGGTTCATTGGCTGGTTCATGTGTTTTATTAACACACAGACATATTCTTAGAAATATTTTCACGAAAGGTTTGCCAGCTATTTTTTTCTTGCCGACTGGACATTTGGACAATCCACAAAAAAACTAAGCAATATAAGACCTGCCTTGGAAAAGTATTCACAACTTTTTTCTTTTTTTCCCCCACATTTTCACTTTACAACCAAAACCTTCAATGTGTCTTATTGGGAAACTTGTGAGAGTCTTGTACAAACCATTGCATAATTGTTAAGCTGAACATAACAGTTTTAAACTGTCTTTACAAATAAAAATAACAAAAGGACTTATCATTCACCCAGCCCCCCTTGCTGGGTGAATATCTACTAAGCAATATCTACTTTCTAAAATAATAATCTGCCTACAGGACTCTGTTTAAATTCATCGTCTACAAGTGGAAACCTACGAAGATATGGCCTGACATAGAAATTAACAGCCAAGGAAAGGAGAGTGTTAATCAGAGAAGCAGGAAAAATAACTTCTGTCAAGGCAGAAGGTGTAAATATTTACAAGTCACCTGATCATGAACAGGATGAGCTCATGAACTTTAGCAGTAAGCAGTGCTGCTCTCATGTTTGTCACAAGGTTGGAATCAAAGGTCAACATTTTCCATTCTTTGCCACAAACATTCAAGATGCTGAAAATGGCACAAGTACTCCTCATCTGCTGTCTTGTTGGGGCAACAAATGCCCTTTACAAGCAATGGATTCCTGATACCAACTACGAGAATAAGACCAACTGGGATAAAGGAGAAGTTCCGTGCGGAAGTGACACAATTCAGTTTTTATCTCAAAGAAAAGTGTCTGTGTTTGTGGAGACCACTCATGCCGTGCGGGAGATGACGCTGCCAATGGATGGAGAGATCATTCTGAATTCGGGAGCTGGCTTTTATGTGATCAGCGGACAGGACCCTGGTTGTGGAGCAGGAGTGAAGACCAAGTTCAAAGACGCTGACTCGCTGCAATGGTTTAATCCGTCTCTGTGGCAGGCAGCTGCAACTCTGAATGATCTACAGGACGGACATTTCCTCTTCTCGGTGCATGAGGAGAGCGTACCCTGTCAGCAGGATGACGTCGTGTTCAGACCCCTCTCCTCCTTCCGTGTGGACACCAGCTCCAGCCAGACCACCGTCCCCGTCAAATCCGTATCTGTGTTGGGACAGGTATTTGACAGCAAGTCAGAGTTCTCCGAGTATCTTAGCTCACAATCAGGCCTGCTGCAGTTTCACGGCTCATCATCGGTCACTGTTGGGAACCCAAGTTGTGGGGATGCTACTGGCTGTGACTGTGGGAACTCTGTCAACCATGAACGCATCTGCAGCACAGTAACCTGTGGCACTCTGAGCTGTAAAAAGCCTTTGCTTCCCATCGGACACTGCTGCGAGGTGTGTGGTGCAATAATTGTCATTCATTATTCTGACAACTTCAACCTGGAAAATTATAGGGGACGAATCCGTCACCTTTTCCTTTCACTGCCAAAATATCAGTCCATTCAGCTGGGCATGTCAAAAATCTTAAAGCCACAGAGGTTGATGGGAATTATTCCATTTGGATCTTCACCTGAGATTCAAGTAGTTATTCTGGATGGAGAGACTGGAAAACTATCCGAAGCGCTGGCCCAAGACATGATCAAGGATATTAAATCTCATGGCTCAAATCTGGGCATAACAGGAGCCGAAATTCAGGCCGCTAGTGAGCCTGGAAGCACTGCAGGGACAGTCGTTGGGGCAGTGTTTGGAGTCTTACTCGTGGTTACGCTTATTGTGATTGTGGTTGTGCTAATCCGCAAGGGGATTGTACAAATGCCTTCGATGCCTTCGATGCCATCTCTGAGCAGCTTCAGGAGAAACACTGATGTCGATGACCTTAACAGGGCAGCTGACCGCGGATTTGACAATCCGATATTTGATAAACCTGATATGCTGAATAACATTTCTGGTCTGTATAGCACTGATTCCATCTCCATGACTCAGACAGGCGTGCACTTTATAAATCCAGCCTATGATGAGAACGAAATAGATTTTACAGTTTGAAGTTAACTTTTCACGCAGTTTCCTGATTAAATGTCAACATGCATTTAAAAAAAGAATAAAAAAATAGAGGATGATTGTAAATTTAACAGCTAAGTCTTATCAATGTGATTGTATATTGATGTGGGACAATGAGAAGTTTAATGATCAAATAAACTTGCAGGGAAATAAAAAGAATAAGTGACAGTGTGGGTTTTTGTGGTCCGCTCTCCCTCATTCACATTGCATTCAGTGGCAGTAAAACAGCAATAAATCTGCACAAGATTCAAAACTAACCCTGCTATGGAGATGGCTCCTCTGTTTACATTCTGTTGCACAGCTACCACTAGATGGTAGTAAATTTCACCTTTGTTGACATGCATGTGAAATAGCTGCCATTTGCACATTTTGACCATTGTGAAACTTCAATAAACTGCTATAACTCAGCAGAAAATATCCTTACATCATTTTGCATTAACCAGAGTCACAACATTGTCTTTCTTTGACAACCAGGCCGTTGTATATAAGGGCTCTATAAAGTCAGTATTGTATGTGTGGAGCAGCATCATAGGCCCTCTTGTGTTATAGAAAGACACCAAGCCTTGATGAAAGTCAATATATATGCCAACCCTGGTTATATCAGAGGCTTCCAGAGGTGTCTCCTCCCCAGCATGCCAGGCAGAGAAACCCTCTGTTGTTCCTTCCAACACACCAAGAAAAGTCATTCCCGGTGATGCAGCTGTCACTTTCCTCTCCCTTAGGATCGATGCTCCTGTAGGCAACCCCGACATGTGCGCCCTCTCCGCTCAGCTCTGCTTCGATGTAATGTCTCCCCAGATAGAGGCTCTCTGAAGTCATGGCCTGGCGCCAGTATTCAAAGCGGCTGGGGTGGTCCGGGTAGTTGTGCCGCCAGGGGCTGGTGTTGGTTAACTTTCTGTTGTCCACTGTTAGACGTAGGAAGTAATGGGTAGTGTCGGGGTCAAAGGTTAACCTCGTTGTGTCTGAAACAGTAAATGTTTTACGGAAAACTGACTTTATAGCTGTGACGGAAAACAATTACGTACAAAGAATCTAAAGGTGCTTACATGTCAAGAAGTCTTCCTGGGTCTCAGGGTCAGGAAGAGAAGACGGCAGAGATTCTGGCATCGCGTGTTTAGCACCTGATTTATCATTTGATAGAAAGGTTAATCATATATTATTAAGTTTTGCAACATTTACCGGCACCACTAGGAAATAAGTGTAAGAAGGCATAAAACAAATTCATCTTTTATTGCATTAGCAAAATCTTATAGAACTCCAGCCACTCCAAATCCAACTTTTAATTCAATTTAAAAAATATATACTTTTTAACTAAATCCCATCTAACACAATTATTGGCACCATTTAAAGTGAATTTGAAATCAATGTAATTAGGCCTTTAATTGACTTATACTTAACTGTTTTGGTTGATTACACTTTTTGGATACTTCTAATAGTAGTTAACGTTCTGGTTCCCTGGAGATTAAACATGCTATGATGCAGAGGGCCATTGCTTTGGCCATTAGCCAGTAGGCTGAACGAGAACCTTGTCTTGTCATATTTAAAAGTGGACGAGAGTAAGGTAAAAAATAAAAGTCCAAAAATATAGCTTAAAATACAGGTTTCCTGCATGAAACATTTCAGATGAATTTGACATTAAAAAAAATTTATCAAAATGCAGAAAACCGAGAGAACTGAAGATAGAGACAATATGAGAGGACACAAGACTCTCAGTGATCCAGAGAGATTGTGGAAAGAGAAATAGCTTAAGATTTATACTCTAAGCTTGTGAAACGTTATAGGTAGAGGGAGAGTGCTGCTTCCTTGACAAAAGGTTATTGTACAATGCACTCAGAGCAAAGTGCATTTAATAAATGTAAAATTTTAAGCCTTATATTAAAGTACTCCAATAAAGGATGAAATTTTTCAAGATTTGACACATCTGTAACTTTGACATGCTCTAAAGATAAACAGCTTGTATTAAAAGGTGAATATTACAGATTTTAGCCATATTTAAAAAAAAAAAAAAACCTACAACTTTAAATGTACCATAATAGGAACCAGTAATAAGTACATCTGCCATACCAATATTACATGAAGTCATTTTTAGCGGTACACAAGCAAGCATAGGTCAGAACTTCACTGTCACATTTAAGGCTTATTCTGAGATGAGATCTAAAGCTTCCTCTCTACTGATCCTGAAGACTCGCTGCTAAAACTTACTCACCACTTTTGGAGATAATGTTCATTTTTTCACTGTAGGACTCCATAATCAGGTCACATAAATCCTGAGTAACATCAGTCACTGCTTGAGCCCATGACTGTAGATGGTCCATTTGACTGATGTGCACAGTGGGCATGCATACGTCGATCAATTCTTTCTTCCCCTCTGTGTAATCCTAGAATGTGAAAACAGCAAATGCATGTAATGATCAGGATTATGATGTTAAAAAAAAAACAAAAAAGAAACACCCCTACAGTTTATTTTCTCTGAACCGGAACTTCAATAGTTTTCTGCAGAGTCACAGAAAATGTTTATGTACACTGTCAACAAGCCTGTATTCAAAATAAACTCTTTCTAAGAGCATCTCTTGATCAAATCCCGCATTACATAAAAATGTTGACACCCTACACTAGACTCTGTAATGTTCCTTCTTCTGTTCTGCCCTATTATTAGAGCGCTTGTTTTCTGCACCAGTGAAGCTGAAACAGAGAGTAAAAAAAGCTACTAAAGGTCAGTGTCATCATAGGTTTTCCTTGCTGCATATAACATACCTGTATTAAAAAAAAACAAAAAAACTAAACATACAAAACAAATAAAATTGTTTGCATAAAATTAATGATCAGGGTGAGATCTCATAATCATTAAGGCCCGTGAATCAATCAACCAATCTCATTGATTATCAAAACCAGATCATTCGAGTTGGAATGTCCAGGGTGCAAATATTTCACAAAAAATTCAACAAACTATGACACGCGTGTAAAACAGACATTCAAAGCTAACAATGTTTTAAAGATTGGCACAAAAAATAATCTGTAGTCTTCCAAAAGCTTGTGACAGAAGGTGTTATGGTCTGATGAAATGTACTTATTTTTGGGCCACAATTTCAAAGGGTTTGTCACAGAAATAACCCTGGACATTACAAAATAATGCCACACACAGAATGTAAAATGGTAGAATTAGCGTCATAATCCAGGGTTCATTTTCAGATAGGACTGGATATTTTTTTTTATTCCTCTAATTTTAACAGAGGAGTGTACTTCTCTGAGAGACACTGTACCTTTAGGAAATCAACATCAGACTTGCTCCATGCAGGAGTCACACATCACATCTAGTAGCAGTGGTGTGCTTGGTGGCCGATCCTCCACTTCTTCCCTCAAGTTCTCCTCAACATCTGTGCTGGTCGTTGTCATATTCAAGTGACTTGTTGCCTTAAACAAAACCGGCTGTTGTATATTTTAAGCATGAACAAGGTCTATTTTGTAGCTTCAACAAGGAAACAAAAGACAGTTGTAGGCAGAAAGACCCTAGAATGAGTAAGGAAAGAATTATGAACCACGCCTGTAGACCGTCTCATTTCTCACCCCTCCCCGTTTCTCTTCTTGCTATATTTAAAATAAATGCAGGACAAGAGGAAATATGCCCCCAGGGATGAGAAATTAACTTTTCTTTGATTCCTCAATACTGTTAAAGAATAGATGCAATTTATTAAAGACGTGGAAATATCACAATGAAACAGCTGCTTCAAAACTAGACACTAATTGTTTTTTTTTCTCCCCAGTTGTCAGACTTGTTTAAGTTTCTCCTTCACTGAAACTTTGTTGCTGCTAAGAACAACAGTTGCTTTCCTTTTGATAACAGAATCCCATGAGCTTCCTGACTACAGTACTTATCTGCACAGCAGCTTCCTTCCTTTCATGTCATGCAGCACAGAGGCAACACTGACACTTGTCTTTTGTCTGTGTGCAGTGAGTGTGGATTATTGCATATTTGGCAGAAAATGCGAGCACAATAGCATTTCATTCTCTGTTCTGTGGCCGTCTCAAACTCAGCGACAGAAACATCAGGAGAACCTTATCATGTTTCCCATGTGTATAGGTAGGTTCTTAGCGGGTGTATTAAATGAGAATACACCAGAGTTTACAATGTATTCAAGAAGTCAAAGTGTTGATCCTTCTGATGAGAGTACGGTAGCCAACAGGTAAAAATGTGCAGCAAATACATGAATGATGCAAACTCCCAGACACACAGAAACAAAAATAATGGAAAAGTGCTGCATTCACAAAAAGAATTCACAAACATTCATAGAAACCTATTCAAGTAGGTTTGTATGAATATAAATTTATTCACACAAACATAAGAGCACTATACTGCTCTTATTATTATATTATTGTATGAATAACATTAATTTATTCATACAAACCTATATGAATAAACTGAACTGAATGTAACTGAAATAAAAACATAAACACCTTGCCAGTGCTCAATGTTTGGTTAATTGCTCCTACTGTCAGGAATGCAGTGAGACAGGATGCAGCAGAGCCAGGTTGAAGGAGGTGAAATGAAGATTTAATGAAGAATATCCAGTATAAACACAGTCCAATATAATCCCGGATACCGGGCAGCACGGCTGAGCGAAAACCAGGGTTCGACACTGGTAGCAACTGGTTAAACGAAGGAAGAGACGGACTGGGCACACAGACAACAACGACAAGACGCCAACTGAGATAAGGACCCCATTAGGAACAAGGAAGACAGGTGGGGTTAAATACACAGGGCGTAATCAAGGAAACAAGACACACCAGGGAGCAATCAAGGGGTAGACAGGACAACACGGAAACTCAGAGAACATGACACCTACTTATGATTGTTTTGTTAATTGTTTTTTAGAAAAATAAAATAAAACTTGCACTCACTTTTTTTTAAATGAGTGTTGGAAATTTGTTAAAGCTATGGCTGATTTGTAAAGTTGATTTTCACAACACTAAATAAAAATTATAATTTGTATTATGTTCTGATCTTTGACAAATATGTGACAAATAAGTAAGGCCTGAACTGTTGATGTAACCTGGATTTGTCTAAACAAAAGGAATTCATATAGACTTCAAGAGGCTTTGGCATGGGAGACTAAAGTGTTTGTATGAGCCACAGTGAGGGAACCTGGAGAATACTGAACTCATTTGCATATTTAGAGCATGATGCGTCACCACAGATAAAAAACTAATTGCTTAGGTGTACATCTTTTTTTGAAAGATAATATTGGGATCATGGCTCAGCTTGTGGCTAAATTTAACATTAGACAATTTAAAAATACTTTTCTGTCTGATTTTAATCACCAATAGCATCAGAATTAACTAAAGGTTTTCCTTCTGTACAATTTGTGGGAATACATTAAAGACCTGCAGTATTTTTGACTTTGTGACACAATGTGACTGGTCAGATATTCAGACTAACCTCTTTAAAAATACATTGCATGTTTAGAAATCATTTGCCTGATAAAGATCTTATTTGATCAATTTGCGTGACTTTTCTTCTTGTTCACACAAGTTATTTGGAATACAAATTGCAGTAATTTTTTTTGTGGAACAGCTTTTACAGGTTCAGTTCACACTAACCTATGGTGATAAAGCTTTGAGTTTTAGACATGTTGATGATAAAATATATGGGTTTCCTGCTCAGCACTAGAAATAAACTAATCCAAACACCTTTTTATGGGTTACTGTGTTCCACTGCACTATACTGCTCTTATCATCATTAATTATTTAATCAACAATTAAACGTTAATTAAGTAAATAATTTAATTATTTAAATTTTCCTTTAATTTTACCAACACATGCAAGCTTACAATAGAAGTTTAAAATGTGCTGACAGTTTCATTAGCATTTTTTTTATCTGTTTGAAAATGAATAGAATATGAAATTTTGTTACACTCCACATTTTTTACAAGACAGATTGAATTAACTGATTGATATTCATAGTCTTAAACAATGTGGCTTGATGTATTTTATGGTTTTGATTTTACATGATGACGATCGAATTATCCTGGGTTTCTACATACAAAAATACTTGCTGCTGTGGCTCTGCAAACACAACTCTGGGTTGTGCATGGAACTATTGCTGGAAGACCAAAGGAGGCTGCAGTTCAACTGAAAATGAATTTGTGACATCATACTTAGCTATGAGTAAATTCCAATTTTGGGTGCATGATTTCTTCTGACTGTGTGCACATAAAGACCCGCACCAGATAAAGTTATCTTTGCAAACATGATGTTCTGCAGGATGTCATGTTTGGCTATCTCCCACCCCTTTATAAGAAACATGTCTCTTGTATTGGCGAATCATGTTTCTCCACCACAGAAAGGATGAAATTCATGGTGGAGATGGAGAAACCTCTTGTAATGACTTAACAGTCATTTATGGATGACTGTTAAGTCTTTTATGGATGCAAACTCGACTAAAATCCCAACTGTGTAGGAATGTATTTGAAACGTTATCGATTACAAATTTATTGATGGAACTTGACTTAATGTCGTGTTTTGATTGTTGATTCTATGTTGCATTGTGTTTCTGCATTTGATATGGTGTAAAGCACTTTGAAATGCCTTGCTGCTGAAATGTGCTATACAAATAAAATTTGATTTGATTTGAATTTGAACAGACAAAGGCACAAAAACACTAGATCTTTACAAGGTTGGACTGTGAAAAGACTAGCAATTTTATTTACAATGAAATAAACTTTTTTTTGAGATAGGTAATAATATATGTTACTGTTCAGATGTAAATGAAAAATACTGAGGTAAAAACAGCTGGAAGACATGAAAAGGGGGTATACAATGCATACCACTACAGTAAATTACAGCAGTCATCTCAACAAACAGTTGGCCCGTTATTGCCTTTTGAAGCATATTTAGACAAACATGGCATTCTGTGTGTAAACAGTTTCAATAATTCAATGTGAATAAAGCTTTGCTTCAAATAGCGATTATTCTAACATTAGATATAATCTTCAATTTAGGTTGGTGTCTATGTATTTAGAAACATATCAACATTGCCCTTTGTAAGCAAATGGACAGGCACAAACAATGCAGGCACATAAAGTGGTTGGATTAACCCCACAGGGGACAATATCTCTTAGAGCCATTATCTCAGTGCATGCAGCATTGTATACAATGACATGGCAAAAAAGCTATCCAGTGAAAACTGTCTTAGTTTGTGAAATCAACACCGACTATCCAATCAAGAAAGAGAGACACTTTCTGTTATCCTTCAAAGCCAACAAGGAGGAATCATGCTACAAGTTTATCTCACCCATTTCCTTTAGGTTGACATATTAACCATGACAGTATTCAGTCTGCTTTTCCACCAGTAAAACTGTTAAGTTCTTCCTGCTCAATATGAAGATTGATTCCATAATGTCCCACAATGCAGCAAAGTAAATATCCACAGCTTCTATCACCTGTGGGAAAAACCAAAAACATAGTTTAGAGTTCATGTTTTTGTTATTAATTATGTTTTTTTTTACACGGTAAGAAAATGCTTCTCAATGGTAGAATAAATTTTAGAAAAAAACATAGTGTGGAATGTTTTTTTCTTTATGAAAGAGTAGTTGGTGACACACATTTTATTTCCCATTTCTAAACTGGGCATCTTTTCTCTAATTTTGTTCAACAGTTTTTTCATGTGAATATTGAATATAATGTGACCATTTAAAACGTTCAGTAAAGCAACATCTTTGCTGTTGGCCGAACTTTTAAAAGCATATTCCTAGCTTAAATGTTTTTTTTTTAATAATCAAGACATTAGGAAAAAATCATTCCTATAATTTAACTACATTCCAAAGAGACACAAAACTGCATGGGATGAGTTGTGTGTTTATATTGCATATTGTTTTGTTCAAATAGCCCTCTGGAACACAAAGAAACAATTAATCTGGGATAAATCTGTTTGTGACTTAAACTAGACCTTTGCTCACAGCTGTATCCTGATCTCCACATTTATGTAGTTGTGTTTCCGCTGTAAAACTTAATAAAAATATAATATCCTCTCCTTATATAGGTATATAAATGAAGTTTTATCTAGTCACATTGGTTTTGAGGTGCCATAAAACAGAAGAACTATCAGAATAAGGACTGCTTTCATCAAGATATTTGGGGATTTAAACGTCTGGAGGTGTTGTATGAGCTTAGGTTGTTACCTTAAATTTCCATTATTATAGTAACACTGCATTTGAACAGAAACCTAAAGTTTCATTCTAATTTCTAATTTTCATTCTAAAATATTTTCCAAAATATCTTTCTTGGATGCATACTGAATTACAGTAATGCATAAAATCATTGTCATACTTCAGTAATGCTTTTAATTTAACCCCAAATACTCATCAGTCCAAGCAAATAAATTGCACATGGATTTTTGGACCTACTGGAGTTGGTCTTATAGAATGGATGTGATATAAAGTTCTCGGATGGGAATCAGAGTAAATACCAGCTTTGAGGAATTGAATATTAATGAAAAATCTACTGAAATTCTTAAAACATTAAGCTTTGATTTCACAAAGGAAGGCGTAAATCCGTCACTCATGGTTAAATTCACCCCAGATAATAAGCCTGGAAAGGAGGTCCTACATTTACAAATACACCAACTCAAACATCAGGGTATCTGTTACAAGTGCCACCATATTAGCCAGATACTTTGCATTTTAAAGTGTATTCAGATCATCTATCTCTTACCATTTTGTAACTATGCAGTTTTGGTGGTTCCATGCTCTACATTGTTGGGTAAGAAATAATGCTATTATTTTGTCTTAACAGATTGTTGACCAGTCACTGTCAATCACGTCAATCTGGCCAACTACTATATATTTAGTAGTTGTAGTGCATCTTCACAGGTGTAATGCTGTCATTGTAAATGCTCTATATCCAATGGTAACGATATGGTCAATATTTCAGTGGCAGCTGAAGAAATTTTGCAAACCAATGATCTTAATTTTTTCGTGAGTGTGATGATTAAAATCCAATAAATATTTCATTGCTTAGACTTTCGAAAGAATAAAATTACCAATAATCACAATTCGGTGTCTTCAATAGAGTCTGGGTCCTCCATGGTCTCAAGTCGTCTCTGGCAGGCATCCAATAGCTTTTTTCTTGGCCCTAACGGGATATGAATGCTCTTAAGGTCTTGATCAGAGCAAAGCAGGAGCGCTTCTAAGTCGATCTTCTCTCTTTTGAATATGGAGTAAAACTCGCTCATGCTTAGTGTGGCAAGGAAGACCTCCAGAGGGCTTGAATCAGGCTCATCGTCATCATCCAACCCTAATTCAACTTCTTCCCAAGGCAACTCGTCCATGTTTCTTTCCTGCAGGCTGTGAGCGCTTCCAATGCTATCTTCGTCTATACTTGGATAGTGCTGCAACCGACTGCGTAAACGCACATTATTACCTGAGCGGGTCGTGTCTCGAGCACCGAGGTTGAACATTCCTCCACTTACGTAGTTTCTTCTAAAGACCATGGTGCCTAGACCCGGTCTGTTAAACAGGGAATCATGTCCAGAATCTGTACTGATCTCAGAGTAGTCCATATCTGGTCCAAGAAGGTCTGGCTCACTCATGGCACGTGAAATGGCATCGTCATTGTCTCTAGGGAACATATCTCGAACATTTCGACGCCCTCTGTCTTTTGGGTTGATGTAAGTCCCCTGCTTGACAAACATGACATCATTACCTAACTGAAGTCCAGAAAGGGAGCGCACACTCTTCCTTCCATCTTCGTAAATTTTAAAAGTTCCATCTCCTTGCTTTCTCTTCTCCAGCTTCTTTTGAATCTTTGTCTTCCCTCGGTTTGTGGCATGGAAAGTTGCCTAACAGTACAGAAACAATGCAAAAATAAAACAATCAAAGTGTTATAATGATTTAAAGTACATTTAAATATGTCAATTAGTGTATGAAAACTTAAACCACAAAAAAAGTCCCAACCTGAGAATATGGCACACTGATAGTGGCTGTGGTAAAGTTACGTAGCTTGTGGCTAACGGAGCTGCCAGTGTAACTGGAGAAACTCATGACATCTGAAGCAGAAGCCTCAGAGGTTTCTTTGTGAAACTTTCGCTCCATGCGTTTGTGGTGCTTTTTCTGCATCTTAGCACACTCTTTGATCCGTCGCTCAGCATCACGAAATGCCCGGTCCTTCAGTTTGCCGACCAGTTTATGATTTAGCCCTGTTTGCTTGGCAGCGATGGAATCCAAGTAGCGGACACAGTCCATGTGGTTCTTCGTGGCGGCCATGTCCAGGGGTGTGTGGTAGTCATTGTCTAGGCACCATACGTTGGCACCGAAAGACACCAGAAAGAAAAGGCAGTCAAGATGACCATTGGCAGCTGCCAAGTGGAGTGGTGTGTTCCCCCATATGTCACACTTGTCTGGGTTGCCTCTGTTGGCCAAAAGAGTCAAAAGGTAACCAGAGTAAATACAAAATGCAATTTTACAATGATGATTTTATTTATAAATTGGAAAAAACTGGCCAAACCAAGCCATGTTGACCTGGCTATAAAATATTATCCTCTAAATTCTTATTGATCATGAAATTCTGAAAAGCTTTTTGGAAAGTCAAGTTCAAGATTACTTTCTACAACTAAGCCTAAATACTTAGCTGTAGAAAGTAACAACTAAGTACTTAAACCAATGCCCTAAAGAATTGGTTTAGGGCAATTCTTTTTCATTTTTTTATTTCATTTTTTTCAATCAGCAATCAACTAATGTCCTCCAGTGCAATACTTCAGTCCTTGCTTTCCTGACCGCCCGCGACCCGAGGACTACCTTAATGTGTGTTGCACTGTCGCTCCAGGTCTGTAATATGACCGCTGACTTGCCAGCATCACAGCTCCACTACCTGTATCCTGTTTCAAGGGACGCCACATAAATTGCACCTGACACAGTTTGGTCTGACTGGTGATGTCCTCCTGAATTTCTCAAGTCAGATCAAGCAACATGCTTGCTGGATAACAACCAAAGATGAGTTTTCAAGCTTTTAACTGATTATTTGAAATTTCTTGTCCGAGAATAAACCTAATATGCAGATTTACCAAATTAAATTTATTTCCTTATATACTTTGTCAAACTGTATTCACATGTTTCTTGAAGTCTTTATTATAAGTTACTTCTATATATTTAGAAGCATTTCTTTTGGTACCTACTCCAACGTATTGTTAACTTCAGTTAAAATATATTTTATTTATTTTATCTAAAGTTTTATATAAAGCCACTTCCTGCAAAACTGTTTTGTCTCTTCTTTGTCCTCCATGGCAGTAGCATAGACTCCTGAATATTTTATGCTATGGACATCAAACTACTCCAGATTTATTATTGATGGGTGTCACTGTAAGGATTTCTGATATGTGTCATTCTTGGGCAGCGATTTTCAACGCCCGGTTCTGATTTTGGTGGAGCGTACTTTGTGTTTCATCAAGATCGAAGAGAGGATAGAATGAGTTATCATCAGTGCTGATGACTGACAGTGATGGGTAAACAGCCCCAAAGACCACAATAAAACTCTGACCAAAAGGAATTACAGCGTGAACGCAGAGTTGAAAAAAGATCCGGGAACATGCCATAAATTTAAGACACAGAACAAATAAAAGTTACCTATACTCAGATGATATATTTATGACCATCTGAGTTCAAATCATACAAAATGCTACTTACACAAAGCTATCTAACATGATGACTTTATGTGTCGCAATTTATGTCTGTGGTAAAATGCTTAGCACAGTAGTGTCAGATGCCTTGTCTCATTATTATCTGATGGTCTGTTTCTGTCCTCACATTCAGTGACAGTTTAATGCCATTGCAGGTAGCTCAATGCAATATATGAGCCAAATATAGCAGATATGGCATCTTTCCCATGACACTTGAACCTCTCTTTGTTTATTGTCTCACAAGTTTGACTTATGGTAACAAATAGTGTTTATTTTCATTCCATTGGACAATATGTACTTTATGTGCTGCTGCTCTGTGTACACTCGAATCGTGGGAAATACTGAACTAAAGTGGAGGTCAACTTGGGTGTTTTGGAAGTTCTTGAGGACCCTTGAACAAATTCATCTTAAAAATGAACAAATTCAAACTGAATTTATTATAAAATTAGAACTGATAGTCTTCACTGATAATTTGCTAAAACAGTCCCTGGTGTTTTTTTTTTTTGTTTTTTTTTAATTCTAATAAATTGTTTCTGACAAATTAAGCATTGTTGTCTTTAAATTTGCTAAGTGAAGCAGAATCACGTTTTGTTCTGGCTGACTTGGAAACCAGGTCAACCCAATGAGATGAGAAATGCGCTGCTCTATAAAAAAAGCAGTGCTAATTTTGCCAAAAATGTTCACCTTCATAAAGCATCTTTTGAAAACTAGAATGGAATATTTCTACTTCTTTTCAAACAACTGTAAAACTAACTTTCAAAAGGTAGAAATCAAAAGATTGACACATGCTACTTACAAAGACAAATATTTAGCTATATCTCTACTAAAAGAGAAAATTGATTTGTTTGCTCTTAAAATAATTACTTGATGAGCTGTGACCTACATGCATTATGATAGGGTTCACCTTATATCATACCTTAACAACGTATCTGCATTTTACATGCAAACTAGAGTATGATTTTGAAATGGAAGTGGAAGCCTAAAGTGATAGCCTGGGAAAGGAATCAAAGAAGGATCCAAGAGGCCCGATGTGACTCTGGAGGAACTCCAGATAGAGCCACAGCTCAGGTGGGAACATCTATTGACATGTCAACTATTATTTGTTGACTCCACAAGTCTGATCTTTATGGAAAAGGACACAAAAATAGTTACAGCTGAAACAAATCCACAAGGAGTAGTATTAAAATATTGCCACAAAGCTTGTGGGAAACAGCAAACGTGAAAGACGGCTTAAGACTATTCCCATGGTGTTTCAGGGAAGCATTGTACTTTTAGATATTGGTGTATGGTAGCTTTTTTGCACTATAAAATCTGCCTTTGTCCTTTAAACGACTACATTTTCTTCTAAATGTTTCCACTTATACTGGCAGAATGATTGTAAGTTGAATTAATGGACGTGATTCAACTTACGTCCATTAAATTGAATTACGCACCAAACGAGCTGTTGAACCGGTAAAAAATAAATAAATAAATTTTAAAAATCTCAGATTACAGTAAGCAACAGTCGAAATGAAAATGTATTCAGAAATCATCTATAATGAACTTTTGGATGCATTTTAAAAGCCTGAAATTTCTTACGTATACTTCGTCATAAATCATACCCACCCCCTGGCCACGATCAGCCGCAGAGCCTCCAGGTTGCCGTGGTAGGCCGCCCATAAAGTCGGTGTCATGCCATCCTCGTCCGGCGCGTTCAGATCCTTCCTCGTCGCCTCCTTCAGCAGGTCCAGGTAGCCGTCCCTGGCCGCCTTGTGATACCTGTCATTCATGGTGCTGAATCAGTTCGCCGTGCGCAAAGCCATTCCGTTTCACCACAACCACCTCCATGGTCCCAGTCATGAGGCGGCAGCAGGCTGATTAATAGGGTCCCATTTTGTCTATTGGTTCACCCAGAGGGACTCGCTCCTGGTATGTAAGAGGAAGCGCGTTTCCAGGGACGCGATGGCACACACAGTGTGGATCAACACTGCTCCCGGTGGACGAGGTGAAGGTGAAGGGAGACATAAGATGCCCCCCTCTAAAACATCCATATAGCCTACCACAGTATCTAAAAAGTAGGGAAAAAAGGAGTAAACTGCATTCTCCGTTAAAGAAGGTTTTTCTGATCAAGTGTGCTTGATCAGAAAAGCTTGCTTGGGGCTCACCTGGTGCTCATCTCAAGTTGCCTTCCGCCACACTGACCTCCAGTTTTACAAATGCATATCAATAAAACGTATTATAGAAACGTCAGTTTTTACGCAGTAGTGAAACTCAGACATTTTGGTGAATAATTAGGCGCAAATAGATGACTGGCTTTTCTTTCTTTTCTTTTCTCTTCTTTTCTTTTCTTCTTTTCTTGATGACATGATTTACAGATTATGAAAACCCAAAGTTTGCCTTTTTCACAAAGTAGAATGGTACATAAGGCCAATCAGAAAGGCTTTTATACATGTGGGATACTGCCTAAAGGGATTTTACAGTAGTGTAACACAGTCACTGACAACCTCCAAATGGAGTGGAAGTGCCTGATCACAAAGTGCTGTATCCAAGTTCGAAATGTTGAGTGGAAGGACAAAGTGTGAGAAAGGCAACATTGAAGCAAAGTCTGTCTATTCAAGAACTTCTGAAAGATTTATAGTGTAAAATGAAATAATGTACCCTTTAGAGATGTTCTAATTTGTTTGGATTCACTGGTATGTCACCCACAGCCTGTTCTTTAATTTCATGAAAAAAAAAATTAGGAATTCAAGTTGATGGTATTCACAAGAAACCTTGGGAAAAAAGGCTATTCCATGTTGTCTGCTCTCAGTCAATGTGTATGTAAACTGTTTTCTAAGCCAGAGCGGGCAGCAGAAAGGCTGAAAATTAGCTTGGAATTGTCGCTTTGTTGAGAAAACATTCAAACTATGCAAGTGTTGTTCTTGTATGAATTGTATAAAAAATGTCACCTATGCTAAGTGTCTCGTTGTTTCAAGTTGTGGAGTTGACACATTTATTTCATTCTTTCTTACAATCATAATGTACAGAAAGTCCTCTTATCTTCCATTAATAGAAGATGAGTATTTATTGTGTTTAAACTTGTTATCTAATAAAAGCTCATAAAGCTGTCTTTAGGGTTTCGAAGAATCTTGATGTTTTCATGTGCTGCTCTAAGTTTACATAATAAATATTATCAAATATTACATAAGACAATAAATAGTATTAATAAATGATAATTAGTTGTGTAAAGGTTAGAGTGCAAATATATATGTAAGCAATGTTTCACTGTAACTAGTTAACTGGTGGTGTCATCTCAATGTGGTTTTCCAGACTTCAAATTTGACTTTTTCAAAGTTTCCACCCTGAACTTTAAATACAGACAGAACAAGCTGAAAATTAGTATTAGTTAGTGAACACACTTTGAGTAAGATACTGGAACATGCATAGTAAAGTACACCAATAAGTCAAAGCACACCCTTTAGGTGCTGGCTATAAAAGATACAGATTGTGTTTATTAAAGATAACTTGCATGCAATTTTGTTTGATGAAGGTGGAAAAAATGATCTGCTGCAGCAGAAAAATATATCAATTTTAAAACAAACAGACCAAAAAAAAAAAAGTAAAATCCAGATTTTGAATCTGTGAATTTAAGGCATTGAAGCTACTTTCTTCAACTTTCATAAGAAATAGTAAAATATCTTGTGTGATGTCAAGAACAAAATTCTGGCAATTAGGAATGGGGTTTGTATTTCCTAAAAACTGAAATTAACGGGAAAAGGACATTCCTGGAATTGTCTTATGAACTTTACTGTAGTGTTTTGTGCTAAACATGTTGTATTTGTTGATACCATACTGTTCCAAACAGGCAGACGTTTTATGACTGCCACCCAAACTTGTTTGGATGTAAACAAGTTTGGTTTTGGAGAAATATAAAAGCCACAACAGCTGAGGACATCTCTCAGGACATCACTCCACAGCAGGTAAGCTCACATATATGCTGAAAGTTTTAGATGCTGTGTGGTTGATGATGTGAACACCTTATTTTGCAACTTTTGAAAGCTTGTACTATGTCCTTGATGCTATTTTTTTTCATTTAAAAAGATACAACAGAAAAATATTGATGACATAAAAAACAAAGCATAGTAGGTGTGGAAAAGTTTCAGCACAAAACCACAGAAGGGAATCCGTGACAAATGATTGTATAATCTTTGGAAAGTTTCCTTTTGTGGGGGATGTGTCTCTATTAGGGAGTTAAGGATCGGATCTGACTGTCGAAACTGACATGTGTCATTTCTGTTTTCTAGATGCAGCAAACAACTCATCTGAAAAAAAAAAGGAATCTCTGAAATAACAGCCATGTGCTTCAACCCGGGCTACCCGTGCGAATGTTTGACCAGCGGTAATTTATGTGAGCCCTGCAAGATGACAGCAAAGGACAGGGAGTTGGAGGAGACACACCTCTCCAACAACATAAATGCAGCAGACTCAGCCATGGGTGTCAGTGAGCCAGAGATGGACACCTCCTCAACTGACGGTGCGCGGGACCGGGGCAGAAACTGGGGATGGATGTTGTCTGCGATCATCTGCCTCAACATCCTGATCTTGGGTTGTGCGTTCGTTAGTGGGGGAACTTCGAGCAGTGTCAATATCCACACCTCAGACCTGCAGATTTTCATCCTCTTCCTGTTCCTGCTCACCTCCATCTGGATGGTCTATTACACCATTTACAATTCCAGGACAGAAAATGCTGTTTTCAAGGATAGGCATGCAGGACCCATTTGGCTCAGAGGTACAGTGACAATTTTAACTGTTAAGCAATTTATGTAAGGAGTGTTTCTTGGACATGTTTAATCACTTTCCTCTACATGTTGCTTTGCTTTTAGCGGGACTTCTTCTGTTTGGAATCCTCAGTATCATCATGGATGTCTTTAAGATCGCCAGCTATGTGGGTTACCTCCACTGTGACCCAAGTGTTGCCTCCAATGTTAAAGTTGTATTTCCCGTGGTACAAATTGTCTTTGTTGTTGTGCAGGTAAAAAAAAAATGGCATTCTTAATGGTCTCCATTCCTGAAGGTTAGAAAGTGTTACAATTTTTGTATTTTGCACTTGCAGACATACTTTCTGTGGATCCATTCAAGGGACTGTGTGCAGGTCCAAAAGAACCTTTCACGGTAGGTTTTTAGAGTATTTGCATGTTCTTTATTTGCTTATTTTCTGTCCCAGCACACATGAGACACTCTAAATGAGAAACAAAGAAACAAAACATGTGCTTTTGCCTTTTCAACTACCATTTAAATATGGGTTGGAGATGAGTGTAGTACAGTGTCTCAGAAATGGGGCGCAAGATAAATAATGGCCTTGATGTTAACTTAATTTATACTCTATGTAGAAAACAAGACAAATCTGTGTAGAATAAGAGTATGGATTAATGGGTTTAAAATCTAAATAAGGTCTACATACAGTCTCATGTGATTTGGCTGATATTGGTTTATGTTCTACACTACAAGAAGCTCATTCAGGCCTGAGTAAAATCTATATGGGACCCACATCCAGAGGAAATGCGGGTTGCAGCATTTATCTTACTTCACATATTAACAAAAAACAGAACCATACATTTCTTTACTGTTAATATTCTTGACTTTTACAGGTTCTTAAACATATGATTTATTTGTTTTGGATATAAAAATATAAGAAAATAACTGTTTCACTTAAATATAAGAACAGTTAAACCTAATTTTATTTGGCTTTTCTAAAAAATATGTTTTTATTAATCGACTGCTTTGTTTTTGTTTAGCAGTAATTTTCCAACCTTTCTTTAGAAAGATTTGTCATTTTTGATTTATAATAATTAGCAGCAATGCACTAACTTGACTGTCCGCAGCTGATAGGCCTAACCTACTGATTCTAAATTTGTCTGAACCTGATATCTATACTGTCACCCATAAAAGAGAAAAGTGCTGTAGATACCTTGATAAAGGCTGTGGTTCTGAGTCAAACAGAAAATGAAAGGATTGCAGTAAAAACCCCAATTATGCATAAAATTATTTAAGCATCATAGAGTTTTTGTTAAATGCAAATGAAAGTCAATTTAAGTGCTCATTGTTGGTTGATGTTTTATTGACCAAAAATGGTCTTAGTTTTGATGCATTTATGAAATAGAAAGTAATAAATACTTTTCTGTGATTGATCTGCAAACTGTTGATTATGTGCAACCAAGTGTAAACTAGAATAACATGGAACGTGTCTCTGGAATATCTTTGTTAATTTTCTCTGTCTTTTTGATATTTTAGATGTGGGCTCATGCTTACCCTCTCCACAAATCTTGTTTTATGGATGACTGTGATCACTGAGGAGTCTCTTCATCAAACAGTTTTTCCAGATGCTCCAATCAATGCCACTAAACTCTCAAGAAGACAGATGTACATCTATAGAGGTAAACTAAGCAGATGACAGCTGGTTTTGCAGTCATTAATGAATAAACAACGTGACACGGTTGTATCTGATTGTGTGCTTTGTGGTATTACAGCCAGTTATGGGGATGACAAGTGTGAGTGCAGCCACAGTTCCTGCGACATCTTCAAGGATGCCTACTACTACCTGTACCCCTTCAACATCGAGTATAGCCTCTTTGCCTCCGCCATGGCTTTCGTCATGTGGAAGAATGTGGGACGAGTAGCGTCACAAAGCCACCACCACCACGTGAGATTCAGCCTCAAGGAAGTATTCATTGGTCCTATTTTGGGGCTCCTCCTCGTGGTTGCAGGCATCTCAACATTCATTGAGTATGAGATTAAAATGAAATCAAAATCAAATGAAGAGAGCCATGATGCAGCAGTGATGATGCACTTTGTTATGAATATAGTCACTGTCACATTGATGTCCATCTGCACCATCATCGGAAGCGCTATCTTCAAGGTGGACCACAGGGAGCACATCTCAGAGAAGAACCCCACCCGCAGTCTGGATGTGGGGCTGCTAGTGGGAGCCTCGCTGGGGCAATTCATCATCAGCTATTTCTCCATCGTAGCCATGGTTGCAACTGGGGCCAAGGGCCACCTGAACAGGCTCAATCTGATATGGGGAATACTGATGGTGATCCAGCTTGGCCTGCAGAACTTTTTCATAATTGAGGGCCTGCACCGGGAGCCCTTTCATGAGGTGGAGGCTGACACAGTGGTTGAAAATCAGTACGTGGTGGAATCCGGCAAAGATGGAAGCAAACTTGAAAAAGTAGACCTGGACAATATGCCCACACCTGATGTAGAAGCACGTGGCCACAGTGGGCCAGCGGAGCACAAACACAAACTCCTGTGGAAGAGGCGAGTGTTGAGAGAGGTCAGCGCATTCCTACTGATGGGTAACATCCTTGTAAGTACCTTTTTACCCCTTTTTCTCACTTTCACTGTGATCAGTTCTCTTAACACTAAGTCTCTTTTTTCTGTTTTTCACAGCTGTGGATCATGCCAGCCTTTGGTGCTCGTCCCCAGTTTGATCATGACACCGAAACACAGTTCTACCAATCCAGCATGTGGGCTGCTGTTGTGAACGTGGGCCTTCCTTTCGGCATCTTTTACCGAATGCACTCAGTTGCCAGTTTATTTGAAGTCTATTTAAACTCATAAATCAGCATCTTGCAATGAGTGGACAAAAAGCTGGATCTGGGCATTACTAAACCGTTTTGTAAAGGATGTTCTTGATTAGTGCTTTTTGTCAAAAAGGGACAGTATTGACTATTTTCTAATGAAGTAGCATCAATATGTGACAGTGTAAATGTGTTCAAAATTTTATTCATATGAATATCTTGTATAGTTAATCTTGTAAAAGCTGATTTATTCTGTTAACTTTGTTTGCAAACAATAAAAAAGAAGTGTTAAAATTCAAACCATGACCATTATTATCATTATTTTGTTTAATTGTTATTATTATTATTATTATTATTATTATTATTATTATTATTATTATTATTATTATTATTATTATTATTATTATTATTACTACTACTACCATTATTGCTGTTGTTACTTGCAGGAAACTTTACTGCCCATAGTCAAATACCCTTTGTCAGAGATAATGGTTTTTGGAGACTATAGAATTACCATTTTCATTAAATCTAAAGAGGGCTGCACAGTGGCGCAGTTGGTAGAGCTGTTGCCTTGCAGCAAAAAGGTCCTGGGTCCGATTCCCGGCCTGGGGTCTTTCTGCATGGAGTTTGCATGTTCTCTAAACTCCCTAGGTGTGAGTGTGTGTGTGCATGGTTGTTTGTCTTGTATGTCTTTGTGTTGCCCTGTGACAGACTGGCGACCTGTCCAGGGTGTACCCCGCCTCTCGCCCAGAACGCACCAGCAACCCTTGATAAAGCACTTTTCGACCCCATTAGGGAAGAAGGGTGTACAGACAATGGATGGATTAAATCTAAAGAGCACAGTACATAAATAAATGCAAATATGCAATACTCCCATATTTAAAGACCTTAGTTTTAATTATTAAAAATATTATTCAATAGGTCCCTTCATATTTTACTTAAGCATGGCAGAAATAAAGCAGCTGACAAATTACCGTAGTTGATAACTCAATCACTGTAAAACCAAAGGTTTCCCAAGGAACATTCAGGTATCTGCATAACAGAGCACCCTGGTGGTACAAACCTGTCACTGGAGTACCCAGCAAACCTGATTGACTCCTTTGGTCCCGAAACCTTTAAACTCACAGTTTATATAATTACGACAGAAAGAAACACCAGCTAATACAAGAATATCTACAGAACAGATTAAGCAAAGAAATTGTCGCAATCGATTTTAGTCAAATACATCCTAACATTGGTGGCACAACTATTCCATACTTTTTTCTTTTTTTTTTTTTACTTTTGGATGGAGTGTTTCTGGAAATTATACCTGGTGATGTTTAAGACCAGCACCCGATCTTATGTTTATAAGATTCCTGTTGATAAAACCATGGTGTGTAGATATTAGAATATTTAAATCAGGCAAAACGACGGCCACCCTTTCTTAGGGTCCTTAGCATACGAGTTTGTTTACATCCACGTCATCAGGAAACTCATTCTGTGTCTGAGATGCATCGACAGGTGATTTATTTAATAATTTTTTTTGGTCACATTTATGAGGTTATTACTTGATTGAGCATTATGCGTCATATCTGTGTTAAGACTTAAAATAGACAAAAATACGTGTCGGGAGCTAGGAACAAGATTCTTGCTAATTTCATGTGGGTGTCTTCATGTTTTTAACGTTTAAAGGACTCTATAGAATCACCTCTTTTTGGTGAGGAGGACAACTTCAGGCTAAAACAGTCTAACATTAAGTAAGATGGGTTTTTTTATCTCTTTTGTCCACTCACAGCTTATAATGGAGAAGTAAGCTGGTGTTTAAATAAAATTCAAATGTGTTTTTCAGACATCCTTTGGCATCGTTCTTCCACCTTTTCTTCCGCACAAGTGCCATCTTGGTTTATTTACTGTGTGACCTTATCAGTAGTCGTTTTATTGTCTGCATGGTCACCATCATCCTCCTGCTTTCATGCGACTTCTGGACTGTAAAGGTGAGCGTGTCTGATTATTAAATAAACAAACAACAACAACAAAAGATCTACATGTAGTAATTCTGCCTGAAACACTTGTTTGTTACTATCTGAATGGTTTATTGTTCATTTAAATTTCATAATTTTGAATCAAATGTGTTTAGAATGTATCGGGCAGATTACTGGTTGGCCTTCGATGGTGGAATCAAGTGGATGAAAACGGGAAAAGCCACTGGATGTTTGAATCAAGGAAGGTAAGAACTTGTGAAAAAAAAGAGTTAATTTCTATTAGAAGTTTAAAAACACTATTCATCATTGGCATGAATGTCATATTAATGTTTTTAGCGGCTTATGTAACTTCTCTTTTATTTCAGAGTGGAAATATTAGACAACCAGACTTATATATGCTGCATATATTCATTGGTGTTTGAATTTAGGGGATATTTGGTAATTCACATGTGAGTTGAACTTTACATACAAATGAAATATGTTGACATCATAGCACAACCTAGTTTTACTGAAAAGACAAGTTCAACTCATTTAAAAACAGCTATTATTAGACAGACCTTAAGTTATATCTTTAAGTGTTAGTAAATATTTGTTTTTTCCTTTTTGCCTGTCTCTTTCAAGTAATTTATATCACATTCTGTTTTTCTTAATTTTGTTTTGTTTTTTTATTAGTTTTTCCTGTAAAGCTCCACATGATTTTTTTTTCCTAATTTCCAAACATACAATTTAAATAAATGTTCTTTCTTATCTTTGAACATCCATAAATGTCAGTGCAATCCCAGAAGATTAGCATGCTTTATCCTATTTCAAAAATTCATTTTGGTCTGTTTGGGACTGCTGTCCTGTTGAGACCCATAATGGTGTGCAGGTTTCAAGTGTCCAATTTCTCATTTAAGGGGCAGTTGAGGAATTGAGAGGTAGTCCCCTTTGCTCAAGGCACTGGTACCATTACGGCTGCGCCTACTGTGCTTGAGAGTTGTTGCAGTTGATTTTGGAATGAACTAAAGGACACTTAACCAAATATTATAGGGAGTGTATGTAGTTATGAACCATGACTCTTATTATAGAATAAAATGCAAGTGACTCTTAGATTATTGTGTTTATTAGGATTAAATAAAGTGTCACCATCCTCTCTAAACAGTCTACTGGTGTCAGCAAAATATCCGCTGCAGAGTCGCGGGTCTTCTGGCTTGGCCTTATTGTGTGCCCCATTTTCTGGGTCATCTTTGTCTTCAGCACCATCGTCTCGTTTAACATCAAATGGCTGGTGAGTTCAGTGCCTTGTTTATGTCTCAGATTCCTACCTGTATAAATTTCTGCCACATATCTGATGATTGTCTTTGTGACTTTGCACCTCAGGTTGTGGTGTTAATGGGGCTGGTTTTGCAATGGGCTAACTTGTACGGTTATGTCAGATGCAAAGTGGGTGGAAAGTCCAGCCTGAGAAACATGGCAAAGTCCTACCTCAGTGGACGGGTTTTTAAACAGGTTTGTGAAGTGTCACGCTTACCTTTACTTTTAATATATTGTCAGAACACATTGTGACACTCATCTCTTTGTTTTTCTTCAAAAAGGCCATGAAAGAAACAATGAAAAGTTGAAACTGAATTGGAGGCATTCAGTTGCAAAGAGGTGGTGGGGCTCAGAACTCAATGGAGTTATTATATTTATACTTGAGAAGGTAGATGGTTATTTTCCTGTTTCTTGGTGATTCTAAGAAATTCAGTGTCAAAAGGTGAGTTAAAAAAAAAAAAAAAAAACTTTTGTAAGCTTGTGGGTGTATAAAATGTTGGGGAACATTCACACATTTAAAAAAAACCTGATATTTTTGTTACTTTGACTAACCTGTATTTTTGTGTCAGAAAGTTTGTTATTGTTTGTTATAAATTACACTATGGTATGTTTATGTGTAAAATGAAATAGCAATTTACTAGCATCTTTGGGAAGGCATTTTGTGCATTAAAAATAGATAATAAAATTTCTATTGCCTCCTCTGGTCTGAAATATTGTCCAAATATGTATCGATATCCTTGTGATGTAGAATATTTCAACTAAGTACTGTTAATATAATTGGAAAAACCTAATGTAGGACAAGAGTAACGAGAACACTACTTTGTCTCCAGGTAAATGTTTGGCCACAAGGTGGCAACAAACATTATGATTTTATTGTTGGTCCTTTAGGCTTAATATGTCTGAATACAACTTTTAATGTTTGTGCAAAAAGTCCAATTTATGTTTAAGACATCCATTTAATGACTTTTGTTATAAAATGCCACATTAGTTCGCTGTGAATTATAAAAAGTCTATCTCATAGATCAAAAAATAGGGTATATATTTGTTTTATTTAAGTGATAAAATAAAGAATAACACAAGAAATATATAGTTACATCTCAGATGTGGCTACACAATTATTAATGCATCTACTCCTCCATCTATTATCTATACACACATATTCTAGTAAGATTATATGGGCTTTTGTGCCTATCTGCAGCGATTGTCAGTGAAAGATGCGGTACATCCTTCACAAGTTCACCGGTTTTGTGTGAGCATCATATAATAAACAACTTGCATAAAAACATTCACACCTAGAGTAACATTTATGTACATGATGAGGCCATTCAAACTTTATGCAGACATAGTGCAAGTCAGGATTGCTTCCCAGGTCCATCTTCCTGCAAGACAACAGCACTAACAACTGCACCACTATACACAAAACACCTGTTAATTACCATGTATCCACAAAGCCTTTACATTAATACAAGAAGTTTTTAGCTGGGTTGCATCAAAAATATGCGAGATAGTAAATTAACTATTTCAGTCTTTATTTTGTACAAGTCATGAATTTGTTTGAACTTGTATTTTAGCATTTCTTTTGATGTGAAGCGTGCTTTCTGTTATTATTCTGTTACTGTATTTCTTGTTTGTAGTGAAGAATTGAGCTACACAAATAAACCTCCCTTGAACTGATTAGTTACATGATTTAAGAGTATATAGGTTTTTAGCTAAGAATTCTATCACAAGGTTCTAATGCTATATCATAATAAATACGAGGTCAAAACAATTAGTGATTATCTTCTATGTTGCATTAGTTCCAAAAACTAAAATGATCAATGTCACATCTGTACTGTACCATAACATAAGTCATGGCAATAACATATCCAGAGGTACAGATCAAATACAACCAGAAAAAGATTCTGTCCAGTTTATCTGCAAGTTTATGATGACGTTCCATTTCTGTCTGGTTGGTGTTAACAGCCTCCATGATTCTGACAATCTTCTGGAGCATTTTAGAGTCCTCAGAAAGACCTTGCTGAACGACACTGATGACAGCTTTGTTCTCTGCAGTGATCAAAATTACACACAGTCGGTCACACCGTAAAAAAACAAAACAAAAAACCGCTTCTCTATCACTATGTTTCCTTGACAACAAAGCCTCACTAACCTGCATCCTCATTTTCTTTGTTGTCTTCTTCATATTGAGGAGCAGGACTTTTACAGAAGCAGGTGAAAAAAGCCAGCCCATCTTGAGACACCCTTGTCAAGACCATGGATACCAACATGCTTATCACCATCAGGACTTGGCAAACACAGAAATGGATTCCTGCGCAACAAAAAGATGGTTGTAGTCATTTGTGCTGCTGATTTATATTTTACTTTTTTGGTCTCATCGGTTTGCACAGAACAAGTTGGTTTGTTTTTGTGTGCTCCATGACTCACGGATCACTGGGCTGCACTTGCTGTCTCCAGGAAGCATGGTGGTGAGAATGTTCAGAAACATGGTGAAGCTGAGCACCAAGGTAACCTTGAACGAGTTGCGCTCACCACCTTGCAGTGGCAGAGCACCACTGACTATATCAGCCACCATGATCAAGATAGTGGGCAGAAGTAATGTGATGAATGGGTTGGTTTGTCTGATCCGTAGAGACACCTGAGGTGAGCACAAAAGACACAGTAACACAGGAACAAAGGGAAGAAACTACAGTTTGCATTGCTTTGCTTTGATTAGGATGTGATTTGTTTTATTGTAGCGCTGTATGGTTTCTTTGAAAACTGCTTTTGTTCCCTTTTCGTAACTTTCAGTAAGAGAACACTACTTAAACTCATCAGACAAAATTTCTACTACAGCAAGGGAGCTAAATTCAAGTCAGCTAGGTAGCTTGTTTTTACTTAAATTGCTGTCAGCTACTTCTTGGTGACTTATTAAACCTACTGTTTAGAAAAAAACTAAAGGCTGCTTTCCATTATATGAGTTTGCCAAACTCCACTAAGCTGTTTCTTATTCCTTTAAAACATATTTTTTACTAAAAGGTTTCAGGTTATGTTAACCACCTAAGTGATCTAGCAGCTCTTCACTTAGATAAATGTATTTAGGTTCATGTTCCAGTTCACATGTGGATATCAAATATATGTCAGATAAATCAATTTTATATCAATTTGATCATACAGTTAATTGGTTTTATTTCTATTTATGAACTTACATCAATAAAATTGCGATCCTCTCGCTTCTTTCCCAGCTTCACGTCTTCCGTTTTCCAGTCTCCATGAGAATTCTCTGACAACTTCACTTGATCAACTTTTATGCTTATCCCACATTCTGCATTAGAGAAACTAGTATATTAACAATTTCTTAATTTGTTGTAAGAAAGAAATCTGCAATATTGCCTTTTTAAAGAGGTGTAGAGACAAAGGCCTTGTTCCTTGCTTGGAATGAACCAATATCAATGTGTGGACATCATCATCAAACATCAGTACACAGGTTGTAGTCTGGAGTAGAAACTCAACACTGTTGCAGCAGTTGCATTTTAAGTAATATCCATGATTTCAAAAAAATTATTTTACTGCCCTATTGGGCAAAGAAATAAGTCAGGAAATTTTCAAACACTTTTTTGCTGTTTCCTTTTTTTTTTAAAGAAAAAGTATGCATAAATGTGCTTTAAATATGATTTCCAATACCAACAATTAAAGTCACTGTAGAAATGTCGCTGGCTAAAATGGGGTTTGGGCAACATGGTACCACAGAGCTTCTTTTGGTTTATGATATGCAAAAAGTTCAGCTAACTATGCATAAACAGATCAATATTATTGCTGCAATTGTTTATAATGTACTGTAAATTGATAGGTACAATCCAGAGCAGTCTAGTGCATGCATTAGCCCATGTCCTTCTGTGAAAATTTAAGGATATGTAGTTAAAATAAAATGGTAAGAATGTGGTATCATGGCATCAGTGAATTTCTTACCATCTGGTGGTGTGGATTTAAGTCCAATGGGGCACACATCAAAAGCAAAAGGATAGTTGAACAGATTGATTCCACAATTCACTTCTGCAAGTATGACCACCTTGTGCCACACTGTACCATTACTGTACACCACGAGATCAGGCGAATCATGCTCCATGGAGCTTTCTCTGCATATATTCCCAACAGAGACAGCAAGGGTTTCAGGTAAGATTGAACAGATCAATGGATTGAGTTTCTTTTAAAAAAAGGGTGTTGTGCCACTCACCCATTTTCTATAGAGATATATGGGGTCCACACTTTGTCTACTGGCAAAATGAGTTTGTCAAATGGATATACTGATGTGTTCCACGCCAGCTCTGGATCCACCCATGCCTGTACGTTAAAATAAAATACAGTCACTAAAATAAGATTTTGTTATATCTTTAATGTTTAATTTTTAACACATACAATTGTAACCTGCAGACGACTCTCTAGATGTAGTTCCTTCATGTCCTGTTAAAATAAGAAAAAGTTATGATCCATTTTTACCTTACATGAGCTTTGGAAGAATCTTTAAACAAAGTAAAGAATAGTTTGGTCTTGCCTGTATGAAGTGTGTGCAAAAAAATAAATAAAAATACTTACGACTGACAGCGTTTCATACTCAATTAATGGAACGTCAACACGTAAGGTGCAGTTCTTAGACTGAGGTGGAGATAAATATTCTTCACTAATTAGACTTTGAGCCAGACATCTGCGAGTTGAGCACGTGATTTCAGCTTGGGAACATCCTAAAATAAGACACATATTTTAGGAAGACTTTCTTTAATCTTTGAATCTGAACTTTAAATTTCCAAAATTTACTTACCAAAAATCAGCAAACTCAGCAGAAAGATTGCACTCTCCATCGTTTTAGTTTTTAGTCAAAATTCTTGTTTATCTGAATAGAGCAACGACTGCACCTTTCATCCTTTCAATTTTCAGCTTGATGTGAGTCTTTAAGTAGATTTCTAAACAGTGGGCAGAACACTCCTAGTGCAGACATAACTGACCCACAAAAGCTTTTCATTAAGTCATTATAAGCTCATCTCTGTCGTGTTATTCAGTAAGACTGTGCAAACAGTAAAAACGCAGGTGTGGTATTGCCCATTGTTCGTAGCTTCGGGAGAGCACATACATCTCGTGTTTGACATTATCATAGGCTGTGCCTCTTACTTATTACAACAAGAATGTGTGTGCAAAAGACGGGAACAAGCTGAACGAGTGTAATTGAGAGGCAAGTTTACACAAAAAAAATAATTATAAAAAACAGAACAAATATTTAAGACTGCAGTGATGAAGCTAAGGAGTGTCTTTTAAATACACTGCTTTGACAACTAGGTGATGAACTGTAGTTTTACCATGAACTGTCTAAGCTATTTGAATTAATTAACTTTAACAATATGCAATTTTTGTTGCGTAATGTTGATTTTAAATTAAGCTGCCTAACATTTATTCTACTGATATGAAAAGATGTGGTTTGTGGCGACCATATGTGATGCACATATGACAAAAAAAAAGGGGGGGAGAATAAAATCCCAGGAAGGGAATTGTTTGGTGTTGTTAACAGGCATTTGGGTTCTCTTGGGCCTCTGTCGGCCAACATTTTCACCTGAACTGTCTTTTTCATCGCTGCACAGTTGGTGAATGGTTATTGCAGTTTACTGGTTGGCCAAGAACCAGTTCCCACTGGTCTGTAGTCTGTTGAGTTTTTTGGCCTGTGTACATCCTGCATTGCTAGGGTCTGCTCTTAGACTTGGTGTTCCCCCCAATGATACTATCATCACACGTTAATTTCAGATAGCCTGCATACACACAAAAACACATACACACGCACACACACATATGCTCAACATATAAATAGAGCCCCATAACTGCATGCACACACAAAAAGCATGCAGAAGCCAATTATTTCTGAATGGTAATAATGGAAACAGCAGCCTGGCCATTGCCTTCCTGTGCAATTCAGCTTGAAAAATTTTTATTTCTTCTAGTGTAGTCTCGGCTTTCTCCCCTTGACTCGGATTGTCTCCCTTTTCGGTTTTTGACTGGGCCAATCAGCAAACAGAATGAGAAGTTATGAACGATGACGTAAATTTTCTGGGTGATTTTAGAATTGTAGTCTGCCTGTTGCAATGGAGGAATTTCAATCCGTGTTGCTTTCAGATACTGACTATATATTAACAACCGACTCGTTTGGATTGGCACTTTGCAGTGCAAGACGGTTTCTGGTAAGCTTCTTAGCGTTGATCTGGAGCATTACATATGTCAATTTTGAAAACATTTGAAAACTCAACAGCCTCCAGGAAGCATTTATTTCTCAGCAGCCAAGAGCCCTGACCCTCTGTACAAAGCAAAGTGTAGTACAAAAGGGCTGTTTTTTTTACCAGGTTATGGGAACAGTAGACAGCCATAGTTTTAATATCATTTTTGTAAGTATTTTCATCTCTATGCTTTTGCCTTCCTCATTGCTTCTTTGTATAATGACTTAATATGCATAGTGATTTTCTAGTGCCTTGCCCTGGGGGGCACATCAACATGTGTAAAGGGGAAGTTAGAATCAAATCCACAATTTTAGATTGCAAAACAACCACTTTCCCCATTGAGCCACAGTTGTCTCTGTATATTTGCCAAATACTGTCCATTTTGTTGTTTGAATGCATGCAGTTTATTGTCTGTTCAGTCCAATAAAGTTAATTAGGAAACAGGGACTAATATTTCATTCTCTCTATCTTGCAAAGCCAAGCTGCTCTGAGATTGCAAACACACCGTACAATAATCTGAAATCAGTTTGATTAGTAAAAGTGGAAAGCCTTTGAAGTTCCTTTCAAATTTGATACATGCTCTGATAGCATGGCTTATACAAGATAATTGATTATTTTGGTAAATGTTTAATGGTTGATTTCTTAATGTCAAAGTTCTTCACTCTACACAAGACTCCTGCCTGACTGGGTTTGACATGGCACACACAGAAACCAAATGCAATATTTACATCTTATTCCAATGAAGTAACTTCAGACACTGTTTTGGCTTATATTTTTAAAAGATTATCTCAGAAATGCAGTACTGTGTCAATGCTCTGTTTGATTGTGATTCTCTCAAATGCCTTAAAAATTCACACATTTTTTCCATGAACAATGTTATGTTATTTCATGGGAAATATTTTGACTACTCTGAGATCAGATTGGACATAGATTTTTAAATTTTTTTGTGTATTTTTTTTCCATTTAGTCTTCTCTGTAAAGATTTGGCAAATCCAATGAAGTAGCAACACATTTTTTTTGGCCAATCCCAAAGTTGTACAACTATCCACATACACAAAATATTTCTTCATTTTTAGTGTTCTTTATTGTTTTCTTCCGAAATAAAACCATATTTTATTTTTTTCTGCGTGTCTATTTTTATCCATTTATTATAAAACTATTGTCTCTAAATGACTGGTATCCCAGAATAGAGAAGGTGTTCCTCTCAGTTATCTCTGAATGGATTGTCTCTTATCTGTTTTCACTCATCATCTTACAAAACTAGTAGTTAATCAGATACCTTAATTTCCAAATATGGATAACTGTGTCATACTCTATTCTGAAGCACACAACAAGGTTGTTTTGGAGTCATTGACCAATTTTTACAGCAACCTTAGATACACTCTATAACTGCTCTAAAGAGGAGTTCAAAGTTGACTCCCTTCACATTGGATTTGATGTGATCTTGTCTTATCGGAACTGCATTGTAGACCATTGGGACAAAGAAAATCCTTGTTCCCATGAAGGTATTTATACCAGATTGAAGAAAGATTAACTTCCTGAGTAATGAATTGTGGAAGTTTTCATGAAACTGCTTAAATATTATGCTGAAAATATCAATACAATTGCTTGTTTTTGTTATCTTTTGGGAAACTAGATGGATTGTAAAACGTTCTACTTCACCATCTCGGGACAAAGACATTTGTATTTTTTTATTTAATTAAATTTTTATTTATCTTGAGGAACCTCTAAAATATTCCATAGGTCATAAATCCTCAGAGTTTCCAATGAGCTTTGAGGCGGAAATGATTGCAGTAATATCAGAAAAAAAATGAGACTTTGCCTCAGGACTAAGTCAGTCAAGCTGTACTACCATTTGAAGGTTATGTCCGCATGAAGCAGACATTCTTTAACGCTCTGAGGAGCTTATGGCCTTCGTGACACCAGATCCAGTCTGATTTCTACAAGGCAGGTAAGATTATTATTCTTCTTTGTCTGATCAGACCAATTTATTGAAAAATAACTACTTAAAAAAGTACGGTAATATGTAATCCAATACCTTTTACAACTTAAGTCAACAATTATAACAAATATGTATTATCCAGCTTTGGTGAGATATGTTTTAGATATTAAAGCAGGAAACAGAATTGAAGTCATTACAGAAATGATCTTTTGGCTATATTAAATGCATTATTTAGAATTAAAGTGTTTTTTGTGGGGTCATGACTGAAACCTAAGCTTACTCTATTTCAGTGTCACTTGGTGTTGTGATCTTACTCTCAACCCCTGCCAAAAAATGGTAACTTAGACAATACACAATAAGTGTTAAATAATATAAATTAAATCTGTATTTGAAAATAATCACAAGCTTAAGCAGAAACTTAGAAGAATTAATTCCTCCATGGTCAATATGTCCCTGCTTACTTTTTTTTTGATCTGAATATCTTTATCCACCCACGAAGGAAAAAAAAAATCTATTGACTGCATATTTTATATCTGTAATTGCAGCAGGAATTTCTATATTTTTCATAGACAGTCTTGTGTTGTTTTTTTTGTTGTTGTTGTTTTTACCTTAAGTACATACTTTGGCTACTCACCAACAGTGGTGTTTTGTTTACAACACATAGCACTACTGTACACAAAATAAGAGACAAAATCTGCAATCCTTATTTCTTTGTTGGGACAATTAAACCATATAAAGTGTTAAAATTAGAATGCATGACAGAGCAATCATAAACCATGATAACCATTAGCCAGATGTTCTCATCAGATTGTGCAAGGCAATAAACTCTCAGGTTGACTGACAGGAAGAACATTGTTTATTTTTGATCAGTGAGAAGCTTTGAGATAAACCAGATAGCGAACATGTTATCAGTGAGCTGTCAGTAAAATAAAATGATAGAAATGTGCCAGCTTTTGTTCTGTGTGTTTCTGGAAAGGGGGGCATGCAGTTAACGTTTGACATTTCAGATAACATTCGGAGGTGAAAGCTATTAGAAGTGGTGACTGATCAATAATTTACCTTTAAAGGAACACAAACTGATTAATAAATATACAAAACTGAGGTCAAATCTGTGTAATTGCTTAGGCTTGTAGTAAAAAAACCAAAAACAAATAAATACTTTCTTTGAGCTTTTTCTTACATTTTTAAGGAAAATGCTTTTTGCTCTTGGTTACATTTGGAAAACTACAGACTGAAATAAAATATAAAAGAGGTAAGCTCAACAGATTAAAAAATAAGGTTTATTTAAATTCAAAACTGTTTGTAGGCCTTTGAGTTTTGTCCAAGTAAAGCTTTTTAGCAGATTGAGTGACTATTGAAAGCTTTGATGTTGAGATTAGTTTAGAGCCAACTCATTTTTTGCAAGATGCCCGAAAACCTAAATTACTAAACCTCCACCACAATGCTTGACAGCTGTTATTATCATTCAGGATTGTTGTGTCTGTCTTTAGCACTGTGTTGTTTTATCACTTTTAGAAGTGTTCACACTTGATAATGGTCACTAAATTGTGGCCTAGTGTGCTTAATGATTTGTTTTTTGTCATCAAGGTGCATTCAATTGTCTTCACGGAAATCCACAATCAGAAACTGTCAGAGGAAAGGTTATGGAATAAAACATGTTTCTATGTGGAACACAGTGAAAAGAAAGGGAAATTTTTTCGAGATCTTATCAAGGACAAAACAAAGGGAAGAAACTAATGGCTGACATGGAAAACTACCCATAAAATACCTCTGGAAATAGCAGCATAAAGTTATCATTGTTCTGTTCAGTTTAAAGGGCATAAAGATAACACCCTGCGGCTCTAATTTAGTAGTAGATCAGTGTATAATGACATTTTTTATGTAAAACTGCAAATGAAACAAATCTTTTTAGAGTGTAGGATGTTTTAAATACATTTTATTTGATTATATAAACTATAGTAGAAAAAACAGTCATGCTTTACAGAGGGAAATTATATGAGGACATTGTAATAACGCCACAATCTAAAATAATACAATCCTAATATTTACTTCCATCTTATCTTTTTATTTCCATAGGAGACTGAAAGGCACTCACCATCAACATGAGCACTGAAGGCGAAGAGCATATAATTGACACCAATCACACCTCAGTTCATACACTGAGCAAGAAAAATGGAAAGGAAAGTAGGCGACTCCGCTACATGCAGAAAGATGGCCGGTTCCTGGTGGCATTCCAGAAGCTCCCTGGAGACTGGAGCCCATATTTACTGGACATTTTCACCACCCTCATAGAGATTCGCTGGAGGATGATGTTAATTCTCTTTTCCCTTTCTTATATTCTTTCCTGGATCTTCTTTGGTCTCTGCTATTGGCTCATTGCCTATATACATGGCGACACTCAGAGTTCAGATAACAATCCTTGCATGGACAACGTGCGTGGCTTTACTGGAGCATTCCTGTTCTCAATGGAGACCCAGGCGACTATTGGTTTTGGCAACAGGGGAATGACTGAGAATTGCATTGGAGCTATTATTGTGGTTACCATCCATAATCTATTTAGCTGTTTTCTCGATACCATTATCATTGGCATCATTGTGGCTAAAATGGCATCTGCCCGAAGGAGGTCTCATGCAGTGCGTTTTAGCAGCTCTGCAGTGGTCAACCTGCAGAATAGGGTGCTGTGTCTGTCATGGCGTCTCGGAGACTTCAGGGGTAACCACATTCTGGAAGGAGTCGTCAAGGCCCATCTTGTCCGGCATGTGAAGAAGCGAGGTTCTGTTGTGATGCTGTACCAGGATTTGGCCCTCGAGAACCCACATGTTGTTCTCGTTACCCCCACAACAATTGTTCACAAACTAAAACCAGGAAGTCCCTTTTACAGAATAGGTCCAGATGACTTGAAGAGGAAGAAATTTGAACTGCTCGTCTCCTTCACCTACACTGGGGACTCCACAGGGCTGCTCCATCAGACACGCACGTCCTACACTTCTGCAGACATCCGCTGGGGTCAGCGTTTCCACGATATACTGAAAGTGGGGAAGAGACACTACAAGGTGGACTATTCTATGTTCAATGAAACCACTTGGGTGCCAGTGCCCATGCTCTGTGCAGAGGCTTATGAAAGAGGGAGTGGACACCCTAATGAGCGCAATTCACTCTTACCATCAGTCACAGGAAACGGCCACATCTACTGGGCCACCACTAACAGCTCCGAAGAGGTAGTGGTGCAAACATCTTTGTAATCACACAAATGCATGTGCATATGACAAACTATTTTGCTGTGTGTACTAAATATGAAATGTGAAACCATTTAAATGTGTATGTATATACATTTATGTCCAAAGCTTATAATATATTGATTTATGGCTTGTAGGCAATAAGTTGTGTGTTTGGCTAACAAATGGAAATTTAATAAAGCTCCTATTTGTCACTTAAAATTGCATGTATTTACATTACACAACATAATTGGTATCATATTCACACAGTACAGAAATATATCATTTTAATCTGTGATAATTTTCAGTGACTTCTATCACATGCATATATTCTGGTATAAACCAATCCACTGTAAGTGGTTGTTTTTGTAAACTTCAAAGAAACACTGAAATCAACAGGATCATAAGATATTAGTGAATGTAAATCTCGAGACATTTCCACTTAATTTGTTTCTATGATTTCATTAGAAAAATCAATAAATAAAATAAAAATTTTGACACAACAAAATTAAACTGTATTTTAACATATTCTTATTTTAGGATACAGTAGTTAAGTATGTGGTATATTTAAATACCCCCAACCAACTAACATAACCACCCTAAATTGGTAATAATACTAATAAGAATGAAATAAAAAAAAATATTATGTAAATCTTTATACACAGTACGAAACCTGCTCTTGCCCAGGGACCATGTAATGAAGAAATTAAAAGCACAGAGGCTCAGTTTTCATGTGTATTCGTATTAGATTTCTTATTTGTCTGCCCTCCCATTCAGGGTAAATTGCTGACAGGCGGTTCTTTATAAGGCACTTGACAGGGCAACTTTTTTTACGGCTGAACAGCGCCTCCACGTGTTCATATATTGTATATGATTACTTTGGCTAGTTAATTACTTTTTTTTTTTTTACTCTGTTTATATTGGTGTGTTTCAGAGGACAGATGTAAAATGCTGATTTAGAACTTCTTTCTTGGCATATCTGAATTAACCACTTTTCCCTAAGTATCAAACAAAACTAAATGAAACTGCTAACCCCTCGAAAAGGCGCTCCTGGTTCCCATTGGCTTTGTCAGTTCAGGGGGCGGGGTTTTTGGGGACACGTGTTTGACAAAGTCTTGTCTTCGGAACCACAACTATCTGCTTCAGTGTCGTTGGAGAGGGTTATGGCTGGGTTCAAAGCTGCTCACGGGAAATCAGGAGACGATAACAAACCGGACAAAATATTAAGAAGGCGGAGGAGAGCAAATCTGTCGCAGCTCGGAGTTATAACAGCAAGAGAAGACCCAGTTTGCGCTCCAAGATCCAACAGGTAGGTGATGTGTCTGATTTTAGAAATCTTCTATTTCATTTATTAATTGCTCATATTAATCGGATTTGGTGACTTATTTCACCTATAGAAAAGTTCCGTTTGAATGACAACAATGACTGAAAACATACATAATTTTATGATTGTGCAAATAATTTATTTCTACACTTTTCAAAGCTCAATGGCATGAGTGCACTGTGAAATCTCTTGAAATTGCTTGTAGCTACTTTTATGACCATGTTTATTAAAAATGGCAAACTATCAAACAGTAAGAGGTCATATATATATTAAGATCGGAAATTGCACGCATCATTTCATATAGGAAAGAAAGGCTGAAAATCTTTAATTTAACGATATCTTTAGCTAAATAATTGACATAGTTATTGATCTACGAAACAAAACAGAGCAGCTTTATATAACCACTTTCCATCTGCCTCAGTAGTTGGCTCCATCCGATAGCAAATGCAAAACAAACAATCACAGACTGTGATGACTCCACGGGTCTTCATTTGTCACCATGTAACAAATGACAGCATAAAGTGACATGATGTAGAGCGAACAAAAAGCAAACAGTTCTTCTGGCAAACAGCTGATGGCTGAGGGGACTCACTTTTTCAAGTCGGAGCAAATGTTATGCTTGTAAACATTAATAGACTATGTTGGGCATTCCCGTATCAAATAGTTACTGTATGTAGGTTGACACAATAATGACTTTTGCGTTTTACTTTCATTCAATGTTTATAGGAAACATAGCCCTTAAAAAAAAAATATATATATATATTTCCAGTTAATCCTGATATGAAATCATTAACTGAAAAAAATAATAGGTTAGTAATAGGAAAACTGATTCTTCGTAATGTATACACAGAACACTGGATAAAAAGAGACATATATCTGCCTATTTTTGAGTTTAAAAAATAGCTAAAAAAACACCCACAAGTAAAAAGTGGAGCTGGGGTAGCTTTGGAACTAGCAGAGCAGGCTGCATGTCCATTGCAATTTGTAGCCTGTGGTGTTGTATTTTAATGGGTCTCTCATCCACTGTGTCAATACCTTTTCTGTTTTTGCTGTCCTTGATGCTCTGGTTCACAAAGTGAAGGTTACTGGTTAAGAAATAATGCTTTTTTTAAATGTGCAATTAAAATAGCTAATACAATAAAATAGATATTTTAGCATTTAATTTCACTGTGGTATATACTGCAGTGTATAATCTGTAACTTCTTTATAGCATTTAAGTACACTGAACAAACGTTTTTGCAAAAAGCTACACGATAAGGATACATTTACATCCATGTGCATTGTTTGCACTTTTTAACTTCTTTGCATCTACTGTAACAATACTATTAACTTGAAGCATGCAATCCAGTTTTCAGACAGCATGTTATAATATAATTTTGTGTTTGTTTTTATATTTCATAGCCCCTGTCACTGATGAGACTCAAAGCAAGTGTCAGAGGAGAGTGAACTACACTCACCGACGGTGCATAGCTCTTCCAGAGAAGAACATCCTCTCCACAGGCCCAAGTCCTGTTGGCCACATTTCCTGCCCTAGATTGACCCCCAGAGAACTCAAAACTGTTTCTCCAACGCTTTTACCAAAAACTGAGACTGTTTTCCAAAGCAGAACCGGCCCAGCCCCCACAGTTGGAAGTGATGGGGAGCCTGCGTAGCCACCGTTACAGCATCGTGTCCTCAGAGGAAGATGGCATGAAGTTAGCATCCATCGCCGTTCCAAATGGCTACGGGAATGGAATCGTAAACAAAGGACACATGGAGCAGCAGCGTCAGAGCCGCTTTGTAAGCAAGGATGGCCACTGCAATGTGCAGTTTATCAATATGAGCGAAAAAGGCCAGCGCTATCTGGCAGATATCTTCACCACCTGCGTGGACATCCGCTGGCGCTGGATGTTTATCATATTCTGTCTGTCTTTCCTCTTGTCATGGTTGTTCTTTGGACTTGTCTTCTGGGTTGTGGCACTGGTTTATGGGGACTTGGAGAATGAGACTCAATTATGTGTTTCCAACGTGGACAGCTTCACTGCTGCCTTTTTGTTTTCAGTCGAGACCCAAACCACAATTGGGTACGGTTACCGCTATGTGACAGAGGAATGTCCCATTGCTGTTTTCACGGTGGTGTTTCAAAGCATTGTGGGCTGCATTATTGATGCTTTTATCATTGGTGCCATCATGGCCAAGATGGCAAAGCCCAAGAAGAGGAATGAGACTCTTGTGTTCAGCCACTATGCTGCGGTAGCAATGAGGGACGGTAAGCTATGCCTGATGTGGAGGGTCGGAAACCTGAGGAAGAGTCACTTAGTAGAGGCTCACGTCAGGGCGCAGCTCCTCAAGTCCCGCACCACAGCGGAGGGAGAGTTCATTCCTCTGGATCAGGTAGACATTGATGTCGGCTTTGACAGTGGGATCGACAGAATCTTCCTTGTATCTCCAATCACCATCGTGCATGAGATTGATGAAGACAGCCCATTCTATGAGATGAACAAGCAGGAGCTGGAGACCTCAGAGTTTGAGATTGTTGTGATTCTTGAGGGTATGGTAGAGGCCACTGCCATGACAACTCAGTGTCGGAGCTCCTACGTGGCCAGCGAGATCCTCTGGGGCCAACGCTTTGAGCCAGTGCTCTTTGAAGAAAAGAACTACTACAAAGTAGACTACTCAAGATTTGACAACACCTACGAGGTGCCCAGCACTCCCACTTGTAGTGCTAGGGAGCTGGCTGAGAAGAAATCAAATTCTTCCAGCCTGAGGAACTCGTTTTGCTACGAGAACGAAGTGGCTCTGGAGAAAGTTGAGATGGAGGAAGAGTTTGAGGAGGACAACAGCAGGTTGATGAGGGACGCTGAGGTTAGTGGTCTTGAGGATACAAGCACAGATTTGGTTTCAAACTCAGAATGCAACTTGGACTCTTTGCCTTTAGAAGCAAGACCTTTCACAGCAGAATCAGAGATATAACTGCATGGTGTTTTAAATGGGCTTGAACTTTATCCTGGTTGGTGTTTTTAATAATTGCATGGCAGTTTGTTAGAAACCAGGGTTTAAAAATCTCTGTGCAGAAGCAGAGTGTGCACTTAAAACCAAATATAAACTTCTTATATAATTTATGGAGTCACTGTTTGCATGGGTTGTGTTATAAAATAGGTTACATGTATCACACACAGTGCAGTATGTTCTCTTAACAGGATATAAATTAGAATATTTTATTAAAAAGCTATTTTCCATTTCATTAATTACATATTCCTTGTTTGCACATGTGCAAAGAAACATTCTGAACTTAATTTTTTTTTGTTTTGTTTTCTAAGTGTCACACAGGATTAAAATAAAAGTTTTGAAAATAATACTCAAACTTGTTTCAAAAGTTAAAATTACCAACACAGAAAATGGGTCTATGATTGTTAATGAGCTGGTCTCTTAGTCAAAAGTCTTAGTCTTCTTAAATGTGCTGGTTTAATGGTCAAATAAAAAAAAGTATGATTTGCACAAATTCTGAGTACACTACTCTCCTCAGCCTATCATCTTGTCCATGTGGAGAATCTTTTGCAACGTGTGCCTTAACAAAAGTTCTGGTCTACAGGAACTCAGCTGGATTCACTCTGATTGAGCACACACTGCATTAGATCTCACAGAGCACAGACACATGAAGATGTGATTTATTTTTTTTTTATTTGTTTTATTTTTATTTTTTTGCAGATTGCTGCCAGTTCTTGCAGGTTTTTGTGTTTTAATGTGCAATACTGTCAGGTGTCAGGAAGAGACATGGGGCCCGATCACGAGCCAAGGCGATGAATGTTAAAGCTAAGTGCTGCTAAGTTACATATTGTATAGACAGAAATCTCAGAGCCAAACTGTATTAGTGTTATTGTTTTCAAATTGCAGATTGCACATTAGTGTTTTATCTAGCTGTAGACAAGCATGATTATGTGGAGTGTGTTCTCTAAAGCTTCAATGCACTTCTTTTTCCGCAACATAAATTTCTTCCTCCAAAGAAAAGCAGAAATGGCTTTACTACTCAAATTTAGTACGTACATGCTATGCGTTAAATATAAAACCTAATGTCTTTCCTCAACTAGCAATGGTTGATTGATGAAGGATTGGTTGAGCAGATTATTACCACAGTTTACTCTATATAAACATAATTTTTGACGTGAGATATGCAGAATCCAGATACATTCTAGTTACACTGCTTTCCAAATGTATTCATACCTAATGAATACCTTTTTCATATTTTGTCCTGTTACTGTTTTGTCCCAGAATTCAAAGGATTAACTGAATTTGTAATTTAAAGACCAACACAAGTGGGGCATTAATGTGAATTAAAATTAAAGTTTTGTTTCAGCAGATGAATATGCTTTGATTCAAAAGACAAAAATGTAACCAAAAGCTACATTTTAGTGTTGTCTGACTAGAGCACCTTCATCCATATGTGACGCTTAGATGAAGACTCAGCAAACCACCAAAAAAGTGCTTCAGATACTCATTTGAGCTGTGAAAGCTGATTTCCTCCTATTTCACAGTTATTAACTTCTTTGTGTTGGTTTGCAATATAAAGTCCAGATGAAACACACTCAATTCTGTGGTTTCAAGCTGATAAAATGTGAAAACGTTTAAGCGGTATTAATGCTTTTGCAATGCAGTGTAAGTCGTCTCAGTCCTGGTGAAGTCATGACTGAAAAGATGCTTGCTTTGGGTGGTTAACAGTCATCAATGTTAACTGATTTTGCAGTCACAGTTTTTTTTAAAAAAAGAACATCCTGCAGGGATCAAATTTACTCATTTTAGTCTTACAGAAGGTTTAGTTTTAGTCATCATTGTAAGAATTAATCTTGTGGATGCCAGACTACTGCAGTGTTTCTGTTTTAGGTTTTTATTTTTCTACTGTCTTCCCACTTTCCTGCAGAACCCAGACTGTACAACTTTTTTTTTTTTTTTTTAAATAAAAAAGTCTTTTGTAAATTATATTGCACTGTATAGTGATGATGCAGATAAAACTATTTATGTCCTTGTTTTTTTCAATAAAACACTAAAACAAATTCATTATGACGTTGATGCATTCATAAAACTTGGCTGAATGGTGGTACTGCGTGTGAAGCTTTGATTAATAACTGTTTCTCCAGGTTTTCTGTTTTGTTTTCCAGATTTTTTTTTTTGCTCTTTGACTGAAACTGTTGACGGCTGTTTTTCGAATTTGGAGCTGAGGTCCAAATTCCAGTCTGTCTGTCAGGGTTCAAAACCATCATTTTCTATAACTCAGCAAAACTGACTCGGTCCTGTTCTGCGATGGCCTGCTGTGCTACATCAGCTTACTCTACTGGAAGTCATTTTCAGTGACAGCAATGGAAAGAACTCCTCATTCACTCCTCTTAGCCTCTTTCAATAAACTGTGGAAAATCTATGTATTCTGCAAGTGTCCTGAAGAAAGGTGTGTAGGGTCAGTTGTTCAAATTCAACCTAATTTATTTGGTGCCAAATTTCAAATATTTCCAGAGATTATCAGAAATTATAGATTTTAGATAGTGATGTGTCTGCAGTAGAAGGGTATCATGTTGCATAACAAGCCAACGTTCCAGTGGGGAGACACAGTCAACCTCCAGCTCTCCTAAATAAGCTTTACTACGCATAAAAATGTGTTAATCCATGCATTCGGTCAATACTGTTGTATTAGAGATGAAGCCATGTTTGAAAAATGACACAACTGTCTGAGAATTTACTCACTTTCCATTCAGTGCTGCGTTCTGCCTTCACAGACTGACACAATGCAGCAACTGATTGATCAGACATATCCGCAGTGAGGCAGCATGCCTATTGGATTTGTTTCAACACAGGAAGTGCTCGACGCCTGTGGGTTTTTTCCACATTAGCCAATGAAAACGCCACAAAGCAGGAGGTTGGTTTTAAACAAAAAAAAAAAAAAAAAAAGAGTTTTCTGTTACTCTTCCTCCATTTGAGATTTTTTAGAGTGAGAAGGGAAAGAAAAATATAACAAAAAGCAAAATATAAAGAAAACTTGTATATTTTTTAATTCTCTGGCAATGGAGGTATTAATGTAAAATTTTCTCCAGAAATTTTCTTTTTTTTTTTTTTTTTTAGCAATACCTCCTTGAAATGTGATGTGGAGCATTTAAATGAATGACGCTGTGGCTTGCCAGTCTGTTCAGGATGCTCTGAAAGAATCGACTGCCATGTGTTGGCCGGCGCGCTCATGTCGATGAGGCTGATGACGTCTTACCCTGAACTGGCTCATTAACCACAGACTGATCCGCTTGACCTTCAGATTAATGAGGCAAACATAAACACGAACAAGTCACAGACTCTGAAAAGTGACACAAGGCATAGCTGAATGTTAACATGAATGACGAAGACAAAGAAAAAAAAAAGTCATACTTTGTATTACCAGCCACAGCAAAGATTTGTAGGACAAAAATTAAAACCTGTGGAAGTGTATGCTTTCTGCTCCTGGGTGCACTGGTTTGTCTCAACAAATGTCATTCAGAAATTGTTTTATGCTCATAATTTTAAAATTGTTGGCATATTTATTTCACAGGAGGAAGCATTTCTGCTCTAGATATGTAAAAAAATATATCACAATTGTTATCCCAACCCCACATGCAGAGCATCTGCAGCTTGTCACCCTATAAATAGCTATTCTGTGTGTGCCAGAATTTAGGCTCTTCAATGAACTGGTGAGATCACCACACCGCATCGTTCACATGAATGCTGTCCTTCACATTTTTATAGACTGATTAAAAATAATCTGTTTTTGTGTTACTGTAGGGGCAAAGGAAAATGTACAGCTGTGAAAAAATGGCATACAGAGATTTGTCTCCTCTTGTTCAGGTGACCAGCAGGTGAGTTGTCAGGATGCAGTTTTATTCCAATGTTTTTAACATGTTTAGCTCTGTTCTCCAGCAGGTGCTTGGTGCGAAAGATTTTGACATTCCACAACTACAGTATAATTGGAATCAACATTGAATGGCTGCAGTAGGCATTACTATTGTCTTGCTGCAGGAAAGGTCATACAGAGTCAAATACCCCTGCTGACGTCTTTCTGCATGGAGTTTGCATGTTCTCTGTGTGTATGCATGGGTGCACTTCAGTACACCAAATAGGGGTTCTTTAAAATATAGTATAAGTATTAAGAAGCATATCCACATTATATAGATTTCGTTCAACAGTTGCTTTCTTCTTGCCACAGAAAATTATATTATGATGAAATGACTATTGCATAAGTTCATTTGTGATACTTGGCAAATAAGTTCATTATCACCCCACAAATGAATCAAATGTATGCTGAATTCAGAGTTTCTTGTTATCTTACATCCTAGAATACTTCAAACCACAACTTGAGCTTTGTGGATAGAGCTGCTTGATTCATAGCCTGGGATGTCTTCAAATATTCCTATGATTTAGGTCAAGCACACATCCATGCATAGCTTTAAAACAGATTCAAACTGCTGGCAAACATTTTCCCTCAAGAGCAAATGGCTGCGTCATAAGAGGGGATATTTTGTTGACGGATGTGCGAAGGGATTTCCTTACTGTTAACAGAGAACACCCATGCCCCTCCCATCATGTTATTTTTATTAGATTAAAAATTTAAATCATGATAACCTTGTACGTTCACAAGCGCAAACAAGCGCCCCAGCTGCCACTCTTTTTTAGCCACGTTACTGACAGCTGGGTGTCTCATGACCCTCAGCGGAGATGGAGAACAGTCCAACAGGTACAATATGTTGGATGGGAATTAGAGTTTTTCCATTCGGCTGTCCTGCTGAAAGACAATATGTGTATTTATTCGCTCCGTGTGTGTGCGTGGGTGTGTGTGTGTGAGGTGCCGCAGCGGCAGCATCACAAACGGCCCTCAGCGTATCAGCTGACTCGCAGCCCTATGTGTTTGCTTGCTGTTAGAGTATTGATTTACTTTACTGTTCACAGTTTGCTCTCTCTCATATATACAAATAAATCTCCATTAACCCGAGACTGTTTGCACACGTTACCATTTGGGCATGGTACTCTTACAAACCCGTAATCACACTGCTATTTCTATGCTAGTAACTGCAAGTCTATTCATGCCGCTGACCTTTATGCTTTTGGCTCCAGCTCCTGCATATGGACAAACACAGCCAGAGCCAGGAAGTGATTCCTAGGCTACTTGGTGATCACTGTAGAGCCTTGGCCTCCTTGCACTAACAGAACTTATCTTTGTGTGGTGCCATCCTTTGTCGCCTATCTGCAAATTAGCCACAATAGATCGGGAAGAGCTTTCAAAGGCAGCATGCTGTGCAGCCTGCATCCACATAGGTTCACTCTCAGTGCAGATATAAGTATTTATACTTGGTGAGGTGAAAGGGCCATGCCTCTAATCTCTCTGTAATTGTCTGGGTGCGTCTGTATCAAGTCTCTGTCATAATGTTAGCACTGAGTTAAACAACATATAGTGTTTGCACTGTAGAACAAATGTATACATAATTGAGAATTTATAGAACACAGGATACTTGAGCAGCACCCATGAAGATAGCTCAGGAGAGATGGATACCTCTGAACTCAGTCCAGACCTTCAGTGATAAAGGTTACTAAAATCCAGCCAGCTACTATGTTGAAACACTTTGCAACAGCTGCTGCAATGCCAGACATTACTCACTGTATTTATGTGTGCTGATGTCACCCAACATGCCAACCTGTGTTCTCTGAATCAGAAAGCTGATGATCACCACCCATAGATTAGATTTTTTTTCACATTGAACGCACATTTGTTTTCACACGCGCTTCGCTTTTCAGCTTTGAAGGGGTTCAGTCTGTTTTTCTAACTCATCGTGCATCTCTTTCACGAGACAAGCCTCAAACTGGATGCAGCAAATCTGTATTTGTGAATGGCGCTCATGTTTTGCGTATGGATTGGACACAACTTTCCACTGAACACACCGCTCTCCACCACCCTCAGGGCAAAGTGGTTTCCAGAGCCGAAAAGAGCCCATAGCCATGGTTACTGTTACCATACAGAAGCAATCAGCAACAAGAGCTTTGATAGGAAACACTCAATTGAAAAATGCATAGCTTTTATAATAAACCTCTGCTCCACAATGTTTTCTGATGTAATTCTTACTTATTTCTGGATTTCATACCCCTGTGCAAGATTATTATAGATACGTTTTTTTTATTTTGTTGTTTTTGTTGAAGGTTTAACTCATTCCTATTCCACCGGATGAGGTTGGGTGTCCACATAAATGAATTAAACAAAACACCTTTAAATTATTACCATTAAAGCACACTTTCAGATGAATATAAGACTCAAAATATCCCTTTACAACCAAGCGGATGGATTTTGTATGCTTTCTTTTGTGTATGTTTGATAATTTGTGGAGATAAAACATCACACAGGTACTCAAGTTGTTATTTGATTACATACTCTCAAAATAAGTTCTATTTAACATTCTCTATTGGTTATGGTTTTGATGCATGTTTGGGTCAGTCAAGTGACATATGAGACATTATGACCCCTGAACAAACTGTGAGTGACCTGCTGTTGGTTGAAATTATTTATTTACTCAAATAAACACCTGTAGCAGACTATAAGTAGATTATGAAAAAAACATTTCATGGATTCTCAAAGTGTGGCACAGTGTCGCTGAGGTCAGTACTAATTAATAGTTGGTACAAAAGTATGAAATGAAGAAGAAGCCAATCAGAATCTATGAGATAGAAAAATTGTATCAAAGCTCTCACTCAACCATCTAAGGTAAAAGAACACATATCATTAAATAACATCAAAATTCAAACATTTTATATTAACAATTTACAAGAACTCTCCAGAAATATACATATAAAAATTTTAAAACAGGGGCTTGTCTAAAAAATGAAAGAGTGAGAAAAATAATAATCACTTGCTAATCTTACTAAATTCAAAAGTTGTTTCAAGAGTTTTATTATACTGTTACTTAATATATGGTTAAATATTAAATGATAGTGTAGAATAAAATCAGAGAAGAGTTTAGTTTTTTTTTATAGAACATGAATGAATCAGTGACTGACTACTAAACTAGCAAGCATCAGAATAAGCTGATCTAGTTAGTTTTTTCATGCTGTCAAAAAATAAAACCCATTCTTAATTTAATGCTAATTATTTGCGCGTATTCGCAGTGTACAGTTTGTTACAAGACTATGTTAATCACTTTCTTTTCAGCTCGCCTTTTAGCAAACTTTAGTCGCATCAAAATAAAGGTCAGTGAAATGTCAGGTAGGAATTGTGCCAAAGATGATCGTACAGTAACCGCTAACCCTCAGAAACAAGCAATTCAATACATATGCACACATACGCAACTGCGGACAGAAGCAGGGCAGGGGGCAAAGTGAATGCAATCATTCCCTCCTTACTTTAGCTTTAATTCACGCAGAACAAGATTAAAAGATCCAATCAGCAGTGACATTGAGCCAGGCACCCCATGGAACGGGACACCGGAAAGGCCTAATCATTCTGCGCCGCCACAGTGAGTCTCCCAAATCCCCTCTAGACGAAGCAGATGGTTGATATCATCTTCTTTCTTTTCCAGGTGAGATTATCTGCCAGGCTTCAAAGCGCACAAGTGAATATTTACATTCGGATGGCCCTCCTCCCCACAGGCAGATGTGGGTCACTGATGTTAAGACTCTTCAGAGACCTGACAGGAACAGAACTGGTCTGTGTTAACTGACATCAAGTAAATATCACATCCTCCAGCAAAGGGTCAAACCTCATGGGAAGGTAAAAGAAAGAATGCCACTCTACTAGTCTATTAATTAAAAAATACATCTAATTCTATGTTCTAATTTTATTAATGTGATAATTATTATTTTATTATAATTTTTATTGCTAATAAGAAAAAAAAGAGTTTCTATTAGTCTTTATTCTCCTCAGAATGTAATTTCTCCCCACAGGGAGATTATTCTTTGCTTCACAACACAATTTTCTCCCCTGTCCCGCTTGTCCTGAGATTACAGAGGTGGCTTATGCTTGGTTTAAGCATGTCTTGTTTTAAGCAGGTCTGCCATAAGGAAACAACAAAGCCACAGAAGTTTTAACATGTGACTTATGATTAGAAATTTAGCTGGGAAAAAGAGCTAAAAAAAATTAATAAATAAGGAAAATATTTCCCTTGTTCTATTATTTTGTCCATTAGGGTGTTATTGGGTCACAATCATTCAGTTACAACCAGAAGTAAAATGTGTTAAAAAAAAAACAGTTATTACATATATGTGCAACTGGGGAATTGGAAATTTGCCACAAATGTATGTTTCCAAATTAGAAAAGAAAGAAAATAAGATCCGGAGAGGTCTCACTTTCTTATGGGCACAATATTTAGCAACCGTTTGTGTAATAGAAGCCGTTTCTGCTCTAGTGGAGCGTTGAAAATAGGGCATCTTTTCAATCTTTGTCAGGAGTAAAGGGGTAACAGGAGAATGGCATTGTGCTTCTTAAGGACACCCTTAAAGTAAAAAGAGGGTTTGGTGTTACGCCTGAAGGTTCAGGTAGTCACTATTGTATTCTTCTCTGGTGACTTGCCTTGTCACTTACATCACCTTGGAAGGAAGCAAAGTAACCTGGTCAGCAAAAACCAACCTGGTCATATATAGATAAAGATAATTAAACAAGGAACAAGTATACACAGAAAATAGATCTCTAGACTTGCCGTGAATAAATTGAAAAACTATTAAAAGCCTTTGAACTATTTATATTCTGTTATCTTACCCCTAGGGGTGATTTATTGGGATATCAGGTGATAGAACAACACAAAGTAATATAGAACTGTGAAGTGGATGGAAACGATATACTCTGTAAAGTGTTGACTTTGTCGGTTTGATTGCAAATTCATAACACACTTTTCATATTTTTATTTGTACAAAAATATGTCAAAACATGCATACTTTTTGACACAATCATGCACTCCGATGTGATGTGTTTTCACTCCAAATTCCAACAGAATGCATAGAAGTTTGTAGTTGTAATACAACAACAACTCAAGAGGTATAACCACTTTTGGAAGGCTTTCGGTATTCAAGTGGAGCAGCTCACCATGAATGTGCATGTGATCCACGGTTCTGCCAGCTTGAGAGATTACTTTGAAACGGAGACGCAGCTCATATGACATTGTCATTTTCCCAGAAGCCTGGATTATTTCATGTCATTTAAACATTGGCAGACTTGGAAGTAATCTGGGCAAAAGTCAAACACTGAGCCAGGTCAATTTGAGGCACAAAACCTCATCCCATTCATGAGAGGATTATTTTGCTTTTCTAGTTTTAAAAAAAAAAACTGAAAAGGAAGTTCGGCATGATCACAATCACACCCTGGGGAATCTAAAAAAGCCCATGCAACAAGACCAGCAAGCTGGTTTATTGGTAAATCACAGGAGAGCAATGAATCTCCTTCAGTTTCTCCATCTTGAATTTTAATCCTCAGATGTTTATTAACACTGTTGTTAATAAATTTGAAAGTCAGCTTTAGACATGTTTGCCTATCTTTGTTTAATTTTCTGTTAGTTTTTGCATAATATTCTTACAACCTAAATTCAATTTCATCAATAATTTGAATGTAAACAAGTTTGGTTTCTAAACTGACGGAGCACTCTTATTGTCAAAATAATCCATGAGTGGGGCTGGACTAGTAGCTACAATTAACAGTTTGTCAGAGGTATAAATGATTACAAGACCTCATAAATTTTAAGACATCAGGAGGTTTAAAAATAAAACAACATCTCAGCAGTCTGATTCTTATTATGTACACCCCAATTGCTTTGAGTTAACAGGCAGAGACTTGCAGAAAAGCCTCCTTGGTGCACTCGCTGTCACAGGGGACACCCAGGTTTCCATGAGATCAGCTGGGATTTGAACACTTTGTCTTTCCTCTTGGATTCAACAGACACCATGTTTGCCTTCTCTTCTTTTTGTTTTCTTCCTAAAACTACGTCCTTTTTATGGATGGAGCTGAAAGTTGGTTGAATGAAGTAGTTATACTGGCCTTACTTCATGGCTGGTGATCCAACAGCTGGATACTTTTTCAATTGTAACATTGGTTCTAATGTGAGATATGTTTTTGTAGGTGCCTCAATCTTAAAAATTTGGAATTAGAAATTTTAATCTAAATGGGAAAAGTCTTTTTTTTTATTATCCTTTTCTGTGTGGGTTTGTACGTTTGTAGGCCTGTGTTGCAGCTGGCTGAGAACCTCTAGCACATTCCCCTGTGCAGTTCAGGAATATTCTTGTTGTTAAGGCGGTGTGAGCAAGCTTACACTTGCATGGCTGCTGACTACATCACATCGGGTTGAATCAATAACTGCTTGTCATGCTGGAGGTCATCAATTGAAACATGGAAACACATTTATGTAATCAGCCACACAGAAGTTGAGAGGTCAGGTTAAAAAGAAAAAACACAAAAACAAAAAAAAAACGTTCCTGTTTTTTATGACCGGTGGAAAAATTTCCTGTGTTAGATGAACAACTGAAATGAACTGCACTGAATGAATAATCAGTGATACTGTGGCTTGATTTGGATGGCGAGTGGACAGTCTGCAGTCAGAGGAGTTAACAGAGCAGCTTGGCTTGCTGCAGCTGTTCCACTTGTCGACATCAGCTTGCAGCACTTCTGCTCCAGAATGTGAAGATATTAACTTTCACCTTCTTTGGCTGTCACTGCGTTTTAAAATAGTGCAAATGATCTGAATCATGGAGTAAACAACACAGGCTTTCCTTGTATGCCATGTTGTGTGATTCTTCAGGTGGGATTTGTTTAGTTATGCTCTCTATTAGCGCTTCATACTGAATATGGCGGCTCATATTTTTGCATTTCTCATGACGAATCATAACTTGTATAAACAGAACAAGTGCTCTGCCTTCTTAATTTCACATCACTTTGTTATGTGTTAAGTGATCTCTTGTGTGCACTCGTTCACAAAATTGATCTGACACTAGAAAAAACAAACTGAATGCATTATGTCTCTATCGTTTTAACTGAATATCTACTTGCTTGTTTATAATAAGTACATTTGATACAAAATAATTTCTTTCACATTGTGTGACTGTTAAAAAGGACAGAGACAAAAGGAAAAGCAATAAAACCAAATGCTTACTTACTGTTTCTGTTGGTGCTCAAACGAGTGTTAGCATTGCAGCACAGCTTACTGCCACAGGAATGTAGAAAGGCAGAGGTTTTATACCCCTATAAGCCATTTGTTCAAAGGTTGTAATTGTCCCTGCTGTAAAGTTTTTAAACAATCGCTACTGTAACAATATATTTAAAAAAACAAAACAAAAAAAACCTACAACAAGGAGTCACATGTTACTGCAGTGATGTAAAATTTTAAGACAATGAAAAACTGAAACAAAACAAATTTCCATGCTAGAATACGCATAGCTAGTATATAATAACAGCCTAGATTATTCCATAGGGATGTCCTATCACATTCATAAAAAACATTATGTTATCAGTGTCACAGTCCAATAGATGCAATCAGACAAATGTATGATTCTCATAGCATCTATTTTTTTTCAAAAGAGGGTACCTTCTTGTGTTTTGAGGACTTAATGTTAGTACTATAACAAAACTTTACACTCCACACCAAAGTAACGTAACAATGACTTGTAATGATATTAATAGTTCGAAGATTCGCCTGATGTATTTTTATAGTAGCGTAAAGCTTTTGGCTCCCCTGTGACCGAAGACAGCAGTAGTAAGTGAGTGCTGAACTTGAGGACAAAACAATCTCAATTCACCTCCTTCAAATTCAAAGTTGAATAAATGTTGTTAAATAAGAAACTGTATAATATACACCCACCACCAAACACTAAAAAAATACAAAACATAACTTGAAAGTACCAACAGAATAACAATGTGAGTAACATAATACATGTTTTTTTATATTCTATCTATAAGTAAACCCAGTTCAAATATTAATCTGTGCGCTGCCAAATCATACATCTAATCCTTCCCACCAACGAGTTTGAGAAGCTAAAGCTAAAACCTGCCTTGCAGTGTCTATCTAATTTTAGTCCCATAGACTTTACCAACATATTTTATATAACTTCCACATCCTACACAATGTCCTCTAAAACGCCTTCATTTTTATCAAGGATGTATTTATAGGATAGTATTGTCACCCAGACCTTTGAATTCATGGAGCACAGATGACGCTTTAGGGCTTTTAATAGAGGGGAAGACTTTTTACATTACACATTATATAAGAGCACAATAACGTATGTTCTAATACTCTTTACTCTGCACCGCCTGAGGGGATTTAATAAATTATTCTTAAATTTACTGCTTATTTATTAAATAGTGGTTTGCTTGACATTACGTTCAGAAGAACAACTCACATGAAATATTTCTAAGTTACCTGAGCAACAAAGTTAATTCCTTTTTGTCAGAACCACCCTATAAGGTGCTTCTGACATAATGTCTTGTTCCTGTCTTGTATTTTGTGAAATGATTTGATGTGTTTCAGCCATAATGAAGCTAGTTAGAGATAGTCACCCTGTTTTGTCTTCCTAATGTCACGTCAAATTATCCCTCACCATGCCGTCCCTTTCAGACTGAGACTCATGATGCAATAGAAGCTCACACAGTACAGCATGTTGCATAAGGTCATGTTACCCTGAAGCTACAGCATATTCTGTCCATAAAGAGTTATTTCACTCTGCTCAGTTAAACGGAGTCTTGCTAAGTCTTCGCCCCAGGCTAGCCCTGCGTCATGCATGTGGGAAACAAAAATATGCAAGTTTGTCTGTGTCTTGTCAGTCTGGGACCTGAGGCAAAGAGATGGATGCATTCTTGTCAAGGAATAGGAAGACAGGTGGTTATAGTTTCAGGGAACTTTGTCCCCATTTTCCCTCTCATAATCCATTGTACTAATTTTATTGGGCTTAAGGGTTGGTTGGCAAAATGCGTAAACTACATTTCCACGCCTAATACAAGTCAGAAGGTCGTGAGATCTGGCAAGAAATTGAGGAAGCATTTCTTAAGTGGAGTGCACATTCATGCTAGGTTTTGCTCGCACACTTCTATCAAACTCTTGGTCCCCTGGGCCAACAGCAAAAGTTCCCAAACTTCACTTTGGGCAGAAACTAGGCTCAAGGCCAATCTTCCGTGCTTGCTTGTTTGCGAACCCAGTTAGTTTAAGAAATAATATATTTAATCAACTCTGACTCGTGCCCTTATTTTCTTAAATGCCATTTAACAGTCAAAAACTATAAATTATTTCTGTATCAGAGCCCATATTCAGCTGAGTTGCTAATCTACAACTTGTGGTGCTTTTCCCTTCACACGACAATCTTTTGAGGAAACATTATGTAAGCTCTCAAACATAAAAGGCCTTCTTTTTGAAAAGTAATGCATTTGGTTTGGGTGAGAATCTGCTCGACTGCACAACACCGAGCCACTAAATGTATTCTTCTGCCATTGAGTTTCCTCATTCATGAATAAGGTCATCGGACTTTGACAAACACGCAGAGCACTGTCTGCTGCAGCTGAGCTTTTGTTAGCCTGCGCTGTTAACTTTCACTTAAAAAATAAGAAATAATAGCAAGACTGAAATAGCCATCTAAGTGAGTTCATTCATTGTACGCCCCGAAGAGCAACAAGCCACCAAGAAGTGTGCATCGACTTCTGCGGACTTACATAAGAACGTTTATATAAACGGCAACAATAACCGGTGTGGACACTTGGAAATATGCAACATATGTAGTTTTCACAGTAAAATAGAGCTTGACAGTTTAAAACTTTCACCTATTTTACCCTCAAATATAACTGGACTCCACCTCGGGGGCCTCTGGGTCAGGTGAGATGAATAAGATAAGTTCATTCTTATGGATGAACCAATTTTTTCTTTGATCTGACAGAAACCCTTTAAACTTTATTTTATCAATTTGGTCATCAAACATCTGATCTCAAATATGTTGTGGTTTGAAAGTTCTAAGCTCAAAATTGTAATTGTATTTCAGTATTTTGGGGAAAATGAATGAGTACTACTGAAGGAAAGTTTTAAGTTGTATTCTACATATCTGTATTGGCAAACAAGACACTTTTATTTTAAATGCCACTTTAATCTTTTTCAAAAACATAATTTTGCAAAAAAAAAATGAAAAAAACAAAACAAAACTGAGGGTATACTTGAATTCCCTGCGAGAAAAGCAGAAATGATGACGGTTACTGTCAGCTTTACTGAACAATAAAGCCTTTATTTTTTTTTGTCTTTCCATAGTTCAAGTTTGTCAGTGCCACCCAGTGAAAAGGTGGCAAACAGAGTGAAGGAGTAAGAGGTAGAGCAAGTGTTCCATTCTTACTGTGATCAGCGTAAAAAAAAAAAAAAAAAAGATTTTTATACATAAAGGGATTGGCCATTTAAAGGCCAACTGGAAAGGGATTAGAAGGGGAGTTAAAGAACAGCAGCTTCCAAAGTGTTGCTAGCTTTCCCTTACACTTAAAACAGATGGATGAAGCACAGACCGCTGTTGTCCTTTCACTGGTTTCTGAAGATTCGGAGAAGCAAAACTGCCTTTGCATAGTATGTATGGTCTGACAGAAATAAATACCTTCCAAACAAGGTAGTCTCTGCATACTGTAGAAGAAAACACAGAAAACCTGAGCAGAGGAGTGTGACAGCACATCAGTCCTAAAAGGTGTATATTTAGCTGGCCATACGAGTACGGTCTATGTGTGTATCTATCACACTGCATTCAAATACCAAAGACTACGATTCAGCTACACTGTGACAAATTTGGACAGTTACATTAAAAAAAGGTAATGATATTTACATCTTCAGCATATAAATTACTTCCCTAACACACCGTCTCTGTAAGGCATAATAAGCTCTTTGAAACAACCAACACAAAAACACATAAATGCCTCTTCCAAAAAGACTACAGATTTCAAAATATGGGCACGGGCAGAGCAAACTTTGAAATATTGATGAAGTAAAATCCAAACCAGAACAAGTAAAAACAAAATAAAAACTAATAATGCATTTTTTTTCATTAGAACAACTTGCAAAATGGCACATAGAAAGAGATAAAGCTTTAAGCTTGATTATGCAAACCCTGAATACTTCCAGGTAGTAACAATCACAACACTGGAGCTGACTCTTTGATAGTCGAGAAAGACGAAGAATACAGAGTGGTCACAGCCTCTGATAGAAGTTGATATGGGATGCTTTACATTCACACCATCGGGTGCTCCAGGAATGACTCGGCCTGCCCAGAAGGTGACCCTCTGACATTTTTATTCAGTTTTTACTCAGCCACAGAGCCTCCCACTGGCTGCAGCCCTTGCTCTGACTAATCACATCATGGCAGAAGTGGATCAGACAAGGTAGGGTCGAGTCCCGTAGTATTCACACTTGTCAATCACAAAGAGTATTAAAAAAAATACAATCTGTATTATGAGGAAGAAAAACAAATACGCAAATACAGCTTTCAGCGCACAGCAACATACACGTTAACTGTTGGTTTTGCATATGAAATTCATCAACAACATTTCACAAACATATAATGGGCTGGCTCTGTCATTCTGAAAAGAGAGATGGAGGGTGGGGGCAAATAAAAAACAGGATTAAAACAGCTAATTTGATTAAGTTCATATTTTGTCAGGTGGGAGAGCTGCCCACACAGGAAGCCTAGAGGAGTGAATGGAGCCTCTCCAGTTGACCGTAAAAGTTCACGTTGCCACTGCTCTCCCTGTCCAGAGCTGCTGTCAAGTCTTTGAGTTACCCTCTCATTCTGTGGGTGAACGAGAGTCCATCATTCCAGTGAGGTTTTTTTTTTCTTTTTTACTTATTTTTTTTAAAAAAAGGAGCAGGTGGGGCCATTGGTTCTCCTGATGACAGGTCCCGTCCAGGTTGACGGGGTGGAGCCTGGAGTGAGCCCATCAATCATCCAGGATGACCTTGACGAAGCTGGCCACATCTGTCTCTTTAGCGTCATGGAGGGTGAAAAACGGGTGTTTCTGTAGAAGAATAAAGGGTTAAGAAATGAGGGAGGACTTAATGTTTTATTTTGCTGACAGACACTGTGAAATACAAACATCTTCTTGGTGGGTTAATGGGAAAAGTCTGACCTCTTGTGAGCAAAAACAAGAAAGACATTGAAGATCAGATAGTAACTGTTCTGTATTTATAGTGAGCGAAATAAAAATATACCAACCATTAATTCTGTGTAAGCTGGTCTTTCATTTGGCTTCTTGCTTAAGCTGAAAGACACAGGAAAATTATTTTCAAACAGTAAAATATAACAATTTATTTGCATATTATGATTTTAATGAGAAACATCTTTAAAACAGAGATACAAATAAATAAGTGCTGTAACTTGAATTTCTTCAATTTATCACAGAGCAAACACTGACCCCTGCTGGGCTTCTGAGTCTTTACGTTCTCTATTAAACTACAAAAGAGAAAAGAGTGGTCACGACTGCCGGCGTGAAGCTCACCACTGCGAGATGAAGTCTACAAACTCAGGGGAGAAGCGGTCTGCAGGCAGCTGTGGAGACGGCTCATCCACCACCTGCTTGAGCTGCTGGAACGGCGTGCCCCATGAGTCGTAGGGGAATTTTAAAATGGCCAGCTCAATCTGGGAAATGGAGGCAAGAAGAAATCTGCTTTAAGTTTCTGGTGAATTTCAGGGCTGTATGACATGCTTTAAAGTCAAGTTTTTTTGTGAATGAGTCAATAATGGTTATTGGAATCCGAGACCAAAACTATTTCAGGTGATTTAAGACTAAATATTTCTGGTCAATGTCACTTTATTTGTCTTTGTGTATATTAAGTTAATATGTTTTATGCGTTTTGAATTGGTTAAGCAAGGGTTTTTGCATATTTACAGAGAATTAGAAATATTAACACAAGTCTTAAAGCAGCCCAAAAGATTTGCTTTATATAGCAAATAGGATAGAAGTCATCAAAAAATGTCAAAGCAGGAGTCATATCAAACTGTAAGCCATGTATTAAGGACAGCCAAAAAATAAGCATGGAGAGCTTTGTGCAGCATAATGTCTAGCTAAAGTATTCATACTATTAAAAAAGTGTCAGTATTTTAATGGAATTTTATGTCACAAGTTGACCCAAAGTAGCAGACAATTGTGTCTGAAAGTTAAAATACACATAGTTTTCACAAATGAAAATCTGAAAAGCATGGAGTACATTTGTATGTATTCCCATTTCATGAGATACTCTTTGTTACAGGTGCAGAAGACCAAGGTTAAGGATAAAGATGTAGAAAAGTCTGAAGTAGAACTATGTTATGCAACAATACCTCCAGCTTTCATTTTCATTTCTATACTGAAAAGAAAAAATAACGGCACAATTTTAAATCTACCAACATATGTCCATTCACGTAAACTAATAGGCTGGGTATGGAGCGGATGAAAGTAAGAAGCTGCCAAGAAGCCCATGGTAACTGATGGAGCTACAGAGACGGATCTGCTGGAGTAATCAGTTGCTGTGAAAAGTATTAGACATGCACTTCACAAATCAAGAATTTGTGGAAAAGTGGTAAGAATAAGACTAATTTGGAAAGAAAACTATAAGAAGTCCCATTTACAGTTTGCCACAAGTCATGACTAGATGTGCAAAGCTGGTGAAGTTGCGTCCCAAAAGATGTGCAGTGAAAGATAGCTCTACAGTTTATTGACTAAAGGGGGATAAATATTTTATTAAAAAATATACATATATTTTTTTCTTCTAGTTTTCAGATATGTGATGGTTTATATTGGTATATTACAAAAAAAACGTTTGTGGTTGTAATATGACAAACTATAAAAAAAAACGTCAAATGGCATGTGCACATTTTCAAGGCACTATTTATTATAACATACTAAGCAATATATTTTGAGAGCAATATTATATATATATATATATATATATATATATATATATAAACATTTGGTTTATATTGTATCACAATGATACCTACTGAATGTAATTAGATGAGGTTTTTCAAAGCTTGAAAACTCACCATGGTGATGCCCAGACTCCAGATGTCTGACTTGACACTGTAGCCCTGCTGGTTGAGGTCAGGGTTGATCCTCTCAGGCTGAAAATATAGCAAAAATATATATTTTTTTCCTAATATTGAAGCTACTTTTGTATTTTGATATGAATTACACAATTACAGTAATACATTTTAACAATTTATCATTGAGGAAGTATTGGAACACTAGACCAATAGGTGATCTCTAATTCATTCCTACTCCTCAACCCCCTCCATCTCTTACCGCCATGTAGGGCTTGCAGCCTGCGTCCATTGTTTTGGCCACAGAATCCACCAGGTGGCCACTGATGCCAAAGTCGCACATTTTCACTTGGCCCTGAGTGTTGATCAGGACGTTGGAGGGCTTCACATCTGGAAGCAGATGTTGAGAACATAAGAAAGTTGACAATTGATGGAGCATGTCGGAGCTGTAAACTGTCATCGTTGAGTCAGATCTTCATTTTACTTACCTCTGTGAATCACCGAGAGGTTATGGTGCAGATGCTCTAATGCCTTGACAATCTGTGGAGCAATTTTATAAAAGAAAATGTTGAGATTTATGCTACTTTTGTGAAGCATATTTATTCAGGTGGAATGGGGTTTTGAAGGGACAAACATACTGCTACTGTGATCTTGCCCAAGATGTCTTCGGGAATTGTTTGGCCTTTTTGAAAAACCTTTTTATAGAACTTATCCAAAGACGTGTCCATCAATTCCATGCAGATCCAAACATCTCCCTAAAAAATATTCAAGTTGATAAACTTCTATTACCAAACATTCTTGGAATACTTACTTAATATTTGGTAATAGGTGTTACCTCTCTAAAAAGGGCACCGTAAAAGGTCACAGTATAGAAGCAGTCCACTGTTCTCATGGAAATGTCCAGGTCCATCAGAAGCCTCTTCTGCTCTAGAGTATTAACTGTGGCACGAATCCTCTGAGGACACAAGCAGCACAAACTTTCTACAAGATTTCAAAACCAGCATTTATTGCTCTACATTAGCACATCCAAGTGTTTACAACCTGAAATCTGATGATTTGTGGTGTTTCAAAAGCAAGTAAATAAAAGGAAAATAAATTGAGCAGCTTCCGTGTCTACCTTGACTGCCATGATCACACCACTGGGGACGTGTTTCATCTTGTCCACCACTCCGTAGGCGCCCCTTCCCAGCTCCTCAATCTGCTCCAAGTCATCTGCTTCGACCACAAAGTTCTATATGGAGGAGTCAGCACAATGTTACAATGCCACATGTTCAACACAGAAAGCATACAAAAGAGAAGGACGTTAGAAAATGCAGCTTTACCTGATCTCCAATTGTGACACAAGCTCTAGAGTCAAGGTCTCGAGGGGGCCTGCAGACAGAAAACGGCAAAATATGAAATAAAGTAGTGACTACCTGCTGCTTCCAACCATGTCAAATTTGAGAACTAAACGGTGTTTTGCAAAAGTATTAGCCCCCTTTGCACAAAATAAGAAATATTTGCAGTTCAACACCTTTTTCTTATCCCTATGTTCTTTGATAGAAAGCCTAAAGTATGTCCATAAACACAGATTTTGATTCACACCACTCCAATGTGGCTTTGACTGCACAGTCAGAATCCCGGACTTGCTAGGACATCCAATAAAATTGCATTTATCACGTTTATTGGACGTGTCTTGGTAAATCCGCAGTTTTACCGTAATCTCTCCATTTTCAGACAAAGGGTCAAACAGAACTGTTGAGCTTTTCTGCAGTTCTGGTGTTGCTGGTGTAAAGAAAAGGGCCTTACGCTGTAGCCTGAGGAGGCTGTGGTGAAAATGCATCTTTGGGCAGCTTCGGCCCCGGATTCTTCTTCCTACCTTAAAAAGACACAAAAAGTAAAGGAAACATTATAATCTCAGCTCTAACATAAATGTTTAATAATTAACCAAGCCAATAGAAGCATCTCCCACAAGCTGGCTATTTACAAAGGCTGGATAACTAATAAAAAAGCTTCTCAAACCTTTTATTTACAAAGCCTTAAACACCACATCACTGCAAACTGATTTTTTTTTCACTCAATAGAATGAGTCTTAAATAAAAATGTTGGTAGTGTTGGTATTTATCTCAAAATACCTTACAGGTATCAAGGTATATTGTCAGTTATGTTCATGTTACTCTCCAAAAAGCAGAACAGGAAAAAGATATTAAATGTTGCAGCAACAAGAAAAGAATCAAAAACAAGTGTTTGTTGTTTTTTTTTTGTCATGTGCCAAAATATAAAACAATGAATATTATTACATTGCCTAGCAGTGTTGCATTTTTTCACTTTATGAAAACAATTACAGTTTTTTTTTTTTTTTTTTTTTATCAAACTGCAATGGTAGAGCTTAGAACCAGGCAGTGCCTTGGTCACTTATCCACACTAACTTAACCAGAAACAATGTCACTATATTCTTTAGGAGTTCTTCTAACTAAAGTCATAATTAACTAGCATCACAAGTTATCTTACATAAACTGTTCATTGGAATTGATGTGCTCTCATACCTAAAAGGAAAGTTACAGTCAACTTTTTTGTGAAGTAAAAGACAGGTAGGTGAAAAGGAACCATGCCTTCCTCTCTTACAAGTTTTTCTTTTTATTCAAGTAAAAAAAGTCATTCTGCTTTGTTTTTCCTTCAATATATATTGTATATTGTGAAACAATATATATGTTTCACAATAATATATTGTGAAACATATATTATTGTTTCACAATAATATATGTTTGTTAAGCACTGTAAGTTAATGTGAGCGGCTTTGAGACTTTCCTGTGCAATGAGTGATAGCAATCCACTCATAAACACCGTTTACCAGAAGCCTGTGGGACTTCCCAAAAGTGAATGCGAGTCTCTGCCAGGATGACACAGCTACTCAGCCTACAGGCAGCTTGTCAGAAAGAATGCCTCAAGTTTCCTTGACAGTAATTATCTGTTTAGTGTGCTTGTTGCAATCACAATAGGGAAATCTGAACAGATTGCAACATTTTAAACACAAACAGATTAAAAAAAATAATAAAAAATTAAATTAGGCTTAGTGCTACAAACACTCTTGATAAGAGTGTGCATTTCTTCTCAGTGTGCAAGTATGAAGCTTTACATTTAGAAAGTGCCGTCTAAAGTTAAACTAATGCACAACTGTAATTGTGATTATTGTAGGACTGCATTTCCCATTGACTAAGTGACAGCACATTGCTTTGCTTTGGAGGAAGTATGTGTGGGTGAACCCCTGCTTACTACAATAAGCTGGAAGGGAAGTGATTTTTTTTTTTCCTTTCACAGATTCTAGATATCTCAGACCACCAATGAAACCTAGACACATCCGTTTTGTGTTGGAAGCCTAAAATAAGCACACGGTGTCCGGACAGACTACGGTAAGTTTCATTTCGAAGAGAGAGAGAGTGTTATTTACTCACACATGCTTAGGCAAAAATAGATTTTACATTTCCTCTGTGTGGGATTAAAGCAAGAGCAGTCAAAGGCTCCAGAAGACCTGAACAACAAACAGACTTTTGCACATGCAATTCAAAATTAAAATACTATGAAAATATGACGAGGATTTTGACAACTTTTTGCCACAAAACTACTAAATGTTTCAATGCATTTACTATAAACTCTAAATACTTGCCTACTGTAAAATATTAATGGCCTAGAAATAGTATCTCTTCTAAGGCAGCAACCTCAGCACCTGGTGTGTCGAGAAAACAGTCAGCCGAAGCTGTGGATATGGATATGACTAACAGCCGATTCAAATGAACATCCGCTCAAAACACAACTATCAGGACCCTTTTGGGGAAAATTATGTCACTTCACTTGGCTTGCATGCAGTCCTACAGGGGCAAACTGAGGCCAAGCTCACTGCAGCTTTGTGCTGGAAGAACTCAGCTCTCTGAAACCGAGCCAAAGAGTTCAAGATGCTCCAATCAAGCATCTTGAGTTCAGATCTGACTCAAATCTCTGGATTAAAAAATTTGACAAGTGCTTTTAGTATTGGTGTTGTTGAGTGAGTATCAGCAGCTTGTAGACGATCCAAAGACAGCAGCTTTTCTGCAACAAGCTCCAACTGTATGCTTGAATTGTAAGCCAGCTGACAAAAGAAATTGGCAATAGCTGTATTGTTTATTGTTAATGTGGTGGGAGGGGTGAGATACTGATATGAGAATTTGTAGAATTGTTATCTTGGATGTCCAAAATATTTTTCCACAGTTAGTCTGTTACTCATCAATGATGCATTTACAATTAGAAATTTGACCGAATGCAATTATTGGATGCTGTTCAGCAGCACAGTTGCAGCACTGAGTGCAACTGTTAGAGTAAGATGCCTGTGCTGGTAATGGAAATGTTTTATTTTTAGAGTAGAATTTTGACTATGTGGGGTTTTAGGTGAATGCAGTTGCAAATTTATAGCCAAAATGCAGAGATGTTTTTTAATAATTTTGAAACGGTCAGTTTAATCATATTCACAAATACCTAGGATGCTTTGAATAAATCTGCAGACCACATTGTTCTTTCCTGCTGTTAACTGTATCGCAGAGATTTTGGATGAAGGCCAAAAATTAAAACAGCAAAAAAATCTATAAAAAAAAATGACCTTCAGAAATACAGAGCAATGCTACCTAAAGGATTTCTGCAAGTTTCAGTCAGTTAAATTAAGATTTCTTTAAGATTGTATGATCATCAACATCTAAATTTAAGACAGACAACGATTATAAAAAAAATATAATTTAAAGTTAATTAACCTACGGTAATAATTTATTGTACTCATGGTTAATATGTAATGTTAGAGGGCACGACAAGAGACAGTTTCAGGGTCTGAACTCATGCTAGGGTTTACAGAGAAGGGTGAATTTCCAGTGGGCAAGAGGCAGGGTGTGCCCTGGAGAGGTCACCAGTCAGGGCAATGCTCATACGCACAACAACCAACCAATCACACACCAACTCAAACCTAACGGCAATTTGATGGGACCACAAAATCCCATATGAATGTTTTTGGACTGTGGGAGGAAGACAAAGACCTAGAACAACCCATACATGTATGAAGAAAACGGGCAAACTCCATGCAAAAAGGCCCTGACAGATTCATCATGCAGCCCAAATGAATATTAATACTTTTGACACTTTTCTTTCCTCACCATTACAAGTTATCCTTGCTACAATACTAGAGTTTTAGCTTTTCAGCACTGGTGAAGACATTTTTGTCAGTTAGTCCATCAGGCTGGTCAAATTAAAAATACGCAAAGTATGAAATATATATAGATTTATTATTCACTGAAAATTCCAAGATTTTATTTCTTGTAAGCCTCATGACTATGGCTTGAATGTGTAAAAACTCACAGGTACGTACAGTAGGTTTCAGTCATTGACAGAAGATAGTCATTGACACCCTCCTCAAGGAGGATAAGCCACAAATAGTCATTGATGAAGAAGTTGTTTTTTTTATAGACTTGTGTGTCAAAACATATTCTTAAAAACCACATTCATTTTGCAAGAAAATGTGTGATTGAAACGGTGCACCACCAAAAGGGATAAAAACAAACTTCAGATAATTATTTAGTAAAATTCATTCAGACATTTGAGGGAGGAGAGGACTGAGACCAGAGCCAGCGCTTTAAGAGATCCTATAAATAGACAAATCCTTCACATGGCTACAAATGTAGCATCAGTTGTGTCAAGCTAGTCCTGAACCACAGATGTCAGAAACCTCTAATCCCAGCTAAAGAGACAAACAACTGGACTGTTGTTCAGTTGGCTAAAGCCCTCTTTTCTGCATAAAGTACAATTTGAATTTCATTTGGAAATACGGAGGAATTGTGGAAAGGCACGGAATTCACATTGGTTAAAGTCCAGTGTAAAGTTTAAACAGTACTCCACAATTTTTAGGGTGCAATGACATCTGCTGGTGTTGGTCCACTGATTATGTCCATGCCACGCTGCATTGATGCAGTAATACATGCAAAAGGAGCTCTGAAGTAGGATATGGTTGTTCAGTGATTGTGGAGCTCCAGATGCAAGTAGATAGCACTAAAAGTACAACATGAAATGTTAACCACCATATGGCACAGAAAGTTTTGTATGCAGCTCTACTTTTGGTATTAAAACAGACACAAGGGAGGATTTGCTTTTCAAGATCTTTTTGTCTTCACTACAAGTCCTCTCACCCAGCAGCTAATGTAAAGGAAGTAAACAATTAGCAAGATGTTGCTGAATTTGTCTGGTTTGTCTGCTTGTCTTGTTACTAGTTTATCACATGTATTGGACAGCAGGCATTGCAACAATCTATTTTTGGCAGGGCAGCAAAAAAAAAAAAAAAAAAAAACAAACAAAAAAAAACAACAACAGTTCACCTCACTTTTTTCAGGCATCGGCCCAGAAAACACTAAGATGCTCTCTGTACTTCATATGTAAATGCAACAACTTGTCCAATTCCTCCTCTCCTGAAGGTTTCAGAATTATCTTACTATTGTTACTGTATCAGAAATGTAATTCATTAGCTTTTTTTAATACTTGTAAAATACTTAAGAGGTTTGCTTTTGAATGTTCCATCAAAGCTTTGAAATGACCTTTTCATTTAGTTAAATTAAAAAGTCATTGAGATACTCATGGTCAGTATTATGACTTATGAGCAGTATCGCATCTGCTCATAAAAAAGAATGAATGCTGGGTGCATTGTGTGCTCAGGCTGCAGATTGTAATTTATACCTGACAGGTATGTAATGCAAAAGACAATGAGTGCACTGGTAAGAGTGACACACGAATGACTACAACTACTGTTGTGCTTATCAAGTTTGTTTTTTGTTTTTTATTAAGTGATATATATTTGCTATATTGTCCACCGTAACCTGAGCCTAAATACCATTCCCATCGGGTCTCATGCTAACACTGAATAGGAACAGGCCAGTCTCTACTCACCAGATACAATGGTCGTATGACATCAGCAACAGCTGTGGTAAGTTGATCAAGCAACTCAACACATGACAGAAAATAATCATTTTCCAAAAAAAGGGATCTGAGTAACAGCAGTTCCTTGCAGGATGTGGGTGGGGATGTATAAAAAAAAAAACAACAAAAAAAAAAACAGCTGACTTATAATTTTTTGAAATTCTCAGTAAATATAGGGAGTTGTATGGAAAAAAAGCATGCATTCTTCTGAATTTACTAAATGCTCAGTGGGAAATACCCGAAATACATACGTAATGTGAGCAAGAATTTCTGGATTGTACATGGGATCAAAGTGTCAATAGCTGTGAGGCGAGTCACCATCAGGAAGCACTAGCCTTAGAGCAGGTCCATATACAGACAGTGATGACTCATGCGCAGATAATCTTCCACACACCCTATCAGGACTGTTCGGGAGAACCCAATCTCTAAGCATGCCTCAGCACTAACAGATCTCAAGACTCTAAAAGAAAAAAAAAGTCTGAATGAAACTAAACACTCATAAACACGCAGAAAATGCACAGTAAAGACAGCAGCAGAACCTGTGTGACGGTCAGAGTGCTTGCAGCCAGTCAACTATCAACAAGTAGGGAAACAGCGCTTGGTATTGTTGCTGCAAGTCTAAACCTGCCACCGCAGGCCGGGCGCTTTGACTGCCTGAGCGGCGCCCAGCGCGTGCAGCCCACCATGGTAACGCTGCTATGATTGTGTAACAACACGAGCGCTGAACTTGAAATGTAAATTGACATCATTACAATCACGCTATGTGTGACGCAGAGGAAGAACCTTGATTCTTTTTCCAAGGAGTGGTTTCTTTCTTTTTTGTTTGTTTGTTTTTTTCTCATTGATTCCAGATTACCGTGAATGTAAAAATAAAATAAAATAAATAAATAAAATAAAGTTGCTCCTTCATAAACACGAGGCTAAAATATACGTACGCCGAACACAATGTGTGCAAAAAAAAAGCACAAAAACACCTGTGGTCCTATTAAGCATCAAAGAGAGAGCGTAGTGATTTCCAGCTACATTTCCTTCACATTTAAAGTTGAACAAAAAAACACTCTATGATATTTAGCTAACTTCAACAGAGCAACTTTAGCCACACAAATAATAAAACTATCCATTAACAAGTCAGGGACAGCAAAAATGGGTAACATTTAGCTGCAGAGTATCTGAAGACTTTGTGTACTGATTAAAAAAAAGAAAGCAGGAAAGACATGTTGGCTAGCTAGCCTTCCACCTGGCAAGGTTACATTACACAAAGCTAGCTAAAGTTCTTCCTCCCCTTCCAGCAAGGCGGTGGAGAAAAATATGCGCAGCTGCTTGCAAAACAATAAAAAAAGATCCTTACCTGCTTTAGATAGAGACATTTCCCTTTGCTTTGATGAGGGGGAAGGGAAGCACAAAGACTTTTGCCTTTTTTTCTACTCCCTCCCTCCCTGCATCTACTCTTGTACCCGCTCAGGAACGCTGCTTCGCGGGTGCAAAGATCTAGCAGCGATTAAAAAAAAGTAGGCAATTTGCCTTAGTGCAAGTCTAGTGCGCCAATAACCTGCTCAAAGAACGACTAGCAGCAAGGTGCACAACTTTAAACTTTGAAAAAGGTGAGCAGTTCGACTTAGTTTGCTAACAAAACCTTCGCCGGGGTGGCCAAAGTCTGACAGCTGAGGGTTCCAGCGACGTGATGACGTCTTTCCTGTCAGGTGCTACGCCTCATGGGAGGTGCAGTTTCCGTGCTGTAAAATGACCAACCTCAAGCTTTGAAACTCGAGGGTGAATATGAAACTTGAAATTCCAAAATTGTTACAAATTCACTTTGTAATTAAGAGAGTTTTGTTTTAACAGACCCTTTATGAAGCTGTATGGCGTCATTAACGTATTCAGCTTCAATATACTTTACCTCACAAATAATCACATTTTTAAATCATAGATGAGCTGGTTTGTCTCACAAATTTTTACTTTAGTGTCGGTTGTACTTACGGAGGGTTTGCTAAAAAACAAAACTAAACCTTTATGACAATTGTTTTGTCTCTTTTTTTAACTTTAGGTTTTACTTTAAGTTTAGGAAAAAATTCAAATATAAATGAATAAACAAATATATATGTTTTAGTCTTAAAACATGTATTACATATTGTAGCAATAATACGGAGGGATGTAATTGGTACATATGAACATGGTAATAAACCTGTTAACTGTACAACCAACCCATCGAGTATAAGAAGTAGAAAAAAAATCATGATATAAAGAGTTATCTACAAACAATTTCTATCAACAAACAAAACATTTATTTATTATTTGATTAACAAAAGAGAAAAACAAAAATAATGGCATTAAAAATAAGTCAAATATTTTTGACCTTACTAAGTCTTACTTTAAAAGACAGATCAACACCTAGAATTTAAAATTTTATTGTCCTTTACGAGGCTATATATCTTTTTTTTTATTTTTCTTTCATTATCACAGACTGCGTGGGTTTTCAAAAAGCTAAAGAAAATACATATGTTAAAAATGCAAAGTGACTAAATCAACAAGCAATGTAAAAGGGAAAAAAAAATGTCTGTGCAGTAACCATACATTTCCAGTCTTGCAAGACAAACTACATCACATTAAAACCCTAGAAAACATTTTGAAATCTAAAATTCAAAGTGGTGCATAAATTAATGTACAAAATATTTCCCATAAACTGCAAATCTATATTTGACAGCAAAGAAAATAACAATCCATACATGTAATGTTATTTTGATTTTTCAAAGCAAAATACATATATGGCCTATTCAAACATGGGCAGCAACACAGATTCATTAATTCAAGGAAAAACTATTACTTACTGAAATACCCCAATAAATACAACAACCTATATTCCATGTTGGTCTTAATAATTACTGTGATAATCACAGTTTGTATTGCAGTTTAAGTTTTAACTTTTTGCTATACAACTGGAAGACAAAAGAATGAAACAATGTTACTGTGTGAATTTTTGGAGCTGACACATACACATACTGTGATATGAGTGTGTTTTGGAACATGTGCATGTGATTGTGTGGGTAGATAAGGGTTGGGTGAGATCACAAAAAATCCTGTTTTTATTTCCTGGCAACAAGCAAGCTATGGTAGAGAGGTTTGATCACAACGTGGAGATAGAGGGAGCTGTCAATTAGGTACTCTGACGCACGGCGTTGAAGGTCAGCATCCACCAAGAAATCCCCAGCCTCTTCTGTACTTTGGTGGAAGTTGTACACATGGCGGACAATCACCTTTCCTTGTTGCTTTGCCATCACAATGACCGTTTTCTGGAAACTCACTCCAGCAAAGTCGGGGCTGGAGGTGGCCGGCGTTACAATGATGCGAGGTCGACCTCCCTCTGTGCGAGTGGGCTGCATGGCGCCCAGCTCAGTGTAGGTAGATCTGGCACTGAGTGGGAGCCAGCGAGGGGAGAACAGGGCATTCCACGTCACTCTCTTGCTGGAGTCATGGCCGCTGGGCCCAAGTTGGGTCTGGAAGCTGAAACTACGGTCATCACGGGTGGGATTGTTGATGATCCAAGGAGAGCCCCAAGATGAGGACAAGTAGTTACGGGGAGTGAAGATACTGCAGTTGACATCAAAGTGTTTGGCTAGTTGAATCGGTGATGCAGAGTGAAACTGGAAAGCGAGATAGAGGAGATCACGGACAGCTTCATAATACTTCACCATGAGTGGTGAATGCTTCTGAAGACGGAAGAGATGTTGAGGAGGGATCATGCCGTACCGAACAGCTCTCAGGGCGGTTTCTATTGTCGAGCTAACTGGCTGGTTCTGGTTGATCCAGGCCTCCAGCGCCTCGTAGAGCTCCAGTTCACTCTGCAGAATGAGGTCGGAGCGCTGGAGCAAGGACAGGAGCAGGTCTTCACTAATGGAGCCCCATTCTCCACTCTGCAGCACAGAGGAAAGATTCCAGGACAGGTACTGCAGACAGCTGTCCCGAAGGGTTGTGTCCCCAATTTGTAGTGCATAGTTGTACCAGCTAACCACGTGGCCTGTGGGCGAATCACTGGAAAGGTGTTGAGTCATATATTGGGTCAGGCCTTGCTGCAAGCCCCACACACGATACTTGCTTGCCAACCTGTGCAGGGATATGGCTTGATCGAGCCGGAGTGAGATGTCACCGCAGTACAAATATCTGAAAAACATATTTTTTAAAGTATTGTTAGACAGAAACTATTTCTGTAAAGCACACTGTATTTTAGAAAACTTTTCTTTCTGACATCTATGTCACTGAATGAAACCCACTATGTGCAACCCAAAACTTTAATTTTAGGATACTCATTAAGATAAAACATTCTGCCTCTCCAATAATTGTGGAGAATTTTACTGAAAAAGTTTTGATAAGCGCACTATTCAACAGTTTCTGAAATGTATAACTACAGATAATACATAATATAACATAATACATTTTAAGCGGATAAAACACTTTTCCCACAGTAGGTATTGAACAGTAACTAATGTGTGTATATTTATGTTTTAAGGGGATAAAGTGCTTCCAATGGCAATATATAGTGCTTTGCCACCATGCTTTATATTTGTTTAATTACAAGATGGCTCAACAGCCTCAGCAGATGGAAAATAACATTACGTCAACCTACGTATTCTTAAATCAGTGAAGTTGCTTGCAGTTAGTAAAGTATCCAGAAAGTTTACTCAAGTAAGATAATAATAATGTTTTGCTAGTAAAAGTAAAACGTACAGTACCATAAAACTACTGATCCATGGGTATTGTATTATAATCCATCTTGCAAAAGAGTAAATTACATATGAGTAATTCTTTCTAGTTTGACTTTATTAATAGATTCATCTGTCCCATTATTCAAAGGATTCCTGTACCACAACTACACATTTTACTGCTAAAATAGAAATGATCCACAAAGTCTAATCTAATTGGTGTATCTCTGCTCTTCAGAGACCCAGATACTAAGTCAATCCTTACCTGACAAACTTGTCAAAGACAGCTGCACACTCTGATGTTTCAATTAACACCAGAGCACTGTTGTTCCGGCTGAGCAACAGCTCCTCAAACACGTCACTCTGCAGGGTAAGGACCAGACTGTGGGCTTGGATCACCTTCACCTCATCAGTGTTCATGGTTTGCACCCGCAGGCTAACATCACTACTGTTTCCCAAGGTCAGCAAGTTCTCCATGCGATGCACCAAATGCATGGAGTGATTCAGCACTGTGGCACCGTTGTCCAATGCTGGCTCTTGCTTCAGGGGAGCTGTGCAAGAAAAGGGGGATATTAGTAGGGAGATGACTAGTTCACAACTAGGCTCATTCCAGTCTAAATTTGGATGTTCCTTTTGCACTTAACAATACTGCTTTAGTGGATTATGCACATCTTTCTCTTGAACCACCATAACTGGCTCAGCAATAATTGGAAAAGCACATCCGAATTCCTCAGCTGAGCCACAGCTGATGGTATCTGCCAAGGAATGATCGGGCTCACACATGCTTTTCTTCACACACTCCTAGTTAATTGAAAATCAGAACAAGAAGCCAGGTGGCTGACTCAGAAAACCTCACATGCCAGGTGCACAGCTGAAAAGAACCCTGAGTTTACAGCCCCTTTGCAGATGGCTAGTTCCATAGCCTGTCTTGGAACACAAGAAAAAGCTGTGGAGGATCCCACATGAAAGAGTCAGTGAAGTTTCTATTTGAGCAGCCTTGCTTGTCTCCTTTAACAAGACATAGGGGTGGCACATTTGACTCCCTTTAGAGTTCACCGATGTCCTACTACAATCAAGAACCCCAACTTCAAAGTCTCCTTTCTTCTTTACGCAAGATGAGCATAAAGTGGTGTGAGGATGTTCACTGTCAAATGTTTGTGACAGTCTGTTCTCCTGAAAACTGACTGAAGGCATTGTATTAGATGCACACAGTACATTTCATCTGTTATGTAATAAACTATTTTCACTTTCTGTGAGAAAACATGAAATCTTCACAGTAGGCACACCCACACACGCAAACTTATTGATGAAATCTGCTCTGCTTTGTTCACTTAAGCAGGAAAGAACTGATGTAATTGGATTCAGGCTCATCCATAATACTACTGTTACTCATTAAAACTAATCTGAAAGCCGTGCAGTATGACCTGCAGTAGTCTCTGTCAAAAATGATTTCCCCAGACAAGCAAGTACAGCCTGCAAAGTGTCTTTTATTGTTTTAATGCCAGGTGACAAATGAACTTTGATGAGATGCGGATGAGCAGAACAGAATGAGCTGCATAAATAATTATCCATCAAGCCGCACACTCATGCTGTGCCCCCCTACCCAGTAACAGCATGGGTTAAGCAGGACTGAAATAGAACAATTCACCTTCCTTATCAATACAAGATATTGCTATTATATTTTTGTTCAAGTGACAGCAAACCACTAAAACCATTTGTGATCTTACCTCCGCTGACTGTGACTGAATGGAAGTGTAAAAAGAAGAGCACATAAACCCAGCAAGGAATCTTGTGTTCATGTGAGCGCTCCATCTCTTTCCAGTTATTCACTGCCTCTGCTTCTTTGTCCTTTCCCCTCTCCTCTCTTTCTCGGCGCCACTCTCCTACCGGCTGAATGTGAGCAGAAAGGTGTGCTGCCTGGTGTGTTGCCCAGCTCCCTGTCCTGGACTCTTTATGTAGGACGCTGGCCTTTCCCCTGGCGCATCTCTCACAACCCCGCGGACTCCATTGATTGGTGGAATCAGGCAGGGGCGTTGCTATAGCGACAGCTTTGATTTTGAATTTCTCCCGTTTTGGATGTAACATGGCATTGATCAGTGGCACCGGGCCAGCTAAGGACTCAGCTTAATGCTTTTTTTTTTTAAAGTGTGCTGGGGTTTGATGCTATTAGGAATCAATAATAACCCAGCTACCCATTTTAATGGCACGGACATGGCACGGATCTCCAGGCTACAGAACTTTAAAGTTAAGCACCATGAATGCTTTAATTAGTCGGCTAATTTTCACAGAGGCCACTGAGACAATCAGCCAAAAGTAATTGAGCCTTTGATATGTGTGACCAATGGCAGTCAGTGAAATTTCGCAGTTCATCTCCAGCAGATTTTTAAGCCCTTATTTCTTGGAAAGCTCATTGATCTTACTAATGTGAGATTGATTTATTTTATGCTTGGTCTGTTCATTAATTTGAGGGAAGCTTTGTCTACCATGCAAGGGCAAATCCAGATTGTTTCTCCTGAAGAGTTAACTGATGTTGAAAGACATTTGCTTATTCACAGAAAATGAAACCATTGCAGACATGTAAATAAATCTATTTTCAGCTGCATCTTTTATTGAGCCCAAATGTGCTACATAAATTTGTGTGACATAAATAGTAGTACTACTACATAAACTTAATGTGCTGCTTTGCAGAAAGAACAATGACCTCCATAACAATAAACAATAAAACTGATGATGACTGATGATGAAAGCGAGTTGTGCACTTGTTGTGCAAGAGAAATGCACACCCCAGAATAACATCAACCATCAGAACTCTGCTTTAGGTTGACATAATGGTCTAACGTTTTATAGCTTAGCTATTCAAAAGGACAATTTAGCTCTTTCCAATACATATTATTGAAATAAATAAAGCATAAAAGTGCATGCCCTAAAATTGCTGTGGTAACTACGGTATACAATGTAGGAGACAGGCAGGAAATCAAAAGTTGATATGTGTAATTATTAATTTTCTTGTTTTTTACAGCAAAATATAATTTCTGTTTATGTAAAATCTGATAAACAAAAAATAAAATGTCCCTTACCTATGGAACAAAATTTGTTGAGAATTTATTGCAACCAAATTCTACAAGTTGATCAGACCTACATTGATCTGGTCAGGCAAAGCTTCCCTAATCTCCTTGAGCTAAGCGTTCTTGTTATCAATGCAAGATTCAGGGAGAAAAGTAATCATGAGTGACTGATCAGCCAATCAGAAGTGAAATTGGGGTGTTGTGACAACTATGTCACATCATACATTCAATGTTAAAGAAATGGATTCTGCTCATTTTCTACAATACTTTTTTAGGGTATAAAAGGTAAAATAGAGTGTCAGCAGGTTATGACTTCAGAGATCATAATGTCCCATGACTGGACCTTTTTCACATAATTGTCTCCCCTAACTCATTATCCTATTGTTTCTTTGTAAAAGACCATGATAACAATTTATAAAAAAAAAATTGACTTGTTGATATTCAAAGTAATTGGCTGATAAAATAAATTTGTGAATCTGGACGCCACCTTTTTGGAAAAATAGGCCAAATGGCAAGACCTTTGGAACTGCATAAACAATAGGCTCTTTCACAAAACATTTCCCTCATAAATATCATACCCAATCCCCTCACGTAATATTATTTCTAGAACAATAAGGGTGAACAAACTCAATGTACCAATGCAGTTGGTGACTGGGCAATACATCAAATTTAAATTATAGATTTCACCTTCTGAAATTTGTCTCAAAGCTATTAATACCAGTCTATTTTATCCAGTTAAAACTTGCAGCTGTTTGTAAAGCCTGCACATCATCAGTACAACACTCTGTTAATCTACAAAGCCTGCTTGCCTCTCTAGTCAAAGTGGCGCTCTGACTTCCTTATTTCTCAGGTCAGGCTGACTTCTATCTCGGTCACCACATTGGCCCTTCCCCAAAACAAAGGGAAAGGAAAAAGGTGGCTTATTTTGTGAAAGAGGATAATTTTATGTGAACCGCTAAAACAACAAAGTCGGTCAAAGATCAAAATAACACTTTTCAGACATATGAGAAATTATCTTATGAATGCCAAATATGAAGCGTACCTGAATACAATAACATTGCTTCATACACATGAATACAAGTCTGGCTCATCTCAGACAGTTCTAACAACAACCAAACCAGTCAGACCACTTTCAAATTAAAAGGAGCTTGCTGCAATTTCATCAGCAGCAATAAATGTGTCGTTCAGTAATTAAATTATTTAAAAAATGTCTTACCAGACAATTAGTCTCTTTATAGCTTCAACATGAAAAAGATGCGCAGGGAAAATATGTTTAAAATAAATCTACCTACTTTGAGAAAGGACAGGGAGTTGTTTTTGGGTGATTTGGGTTGTGTTGACGCCTCGGGGGCTGCCTGGCTGAAAATGCAGAACTGTCCTCTGAGACAACCTGAGCCTCTGCTATGAATACTCGCATGCATTCCCTAAGGAGAGCCTGTATGCAGCAACTTTAATGCTCTAATGAATCCTGCTGCAATATAACAAGGTGGACAACTAAAAAAAAGCACAGATTCACATCTGGAATCAAGTAGCTGTCATAATTTAAGACAATTGATGCAGATGCATGCTATAAACATCTGAAAATGAAATGCCCTTCACTAAGGTCACTTGTTCCCCCCCCTTTTGCTCATACATTCCGGTAGGAATCTAATAGAACAACAATGTAAAAAGAATTGATTGACAAGCTGCTGAATGTTTTCAGAGCAACCCTCGGGATGAGATCCATTGAGAGATCAATGCCCCGCAGGAGGCCCCATCATGCAGTATAAACATGTTAAGTACAGGCCAAATGCTAAAGCAAAGGGACTGGGGATGACCTCACTCGTGTGCTGAAGCCTGAGGGAAAGAACTCGTTGACTTCATCTCTAGAACATACTGAGCAAATGACTAAACCTGTTTAACAAGTGTGTAGGAAACTTATGTGCTTTGGTGTGTACAATGCATGGAAACAAAACATTATGAAGAAATATTAACTTCCTGTTTTGTCTTGTAGTGAATATATTCTAGCTATTCCATTTGTTTATACAATTGTAGTTCTTAGCAGCAATAATGCACTACACTGTTAGCCTTTGCTGTATTTTCTACAGCTAAATACCGCAAAATGCCCAGTAAAACTAACATAAAACATCTTTACAATTAGTTACTGTAATTTGCATTGCATTATGGGTAAAGGACATAGTATTACAGTAACTTACTGTATGTTTTGAAGTTGCAGTAATTTACTGTTTACACATTGCAGTAGTGGTACTGTATTTATAATATCTTGCACTGTTAGCCTTTACTGTATTTTTTACAGCTAAATACATAAAATGCCCAGTAAACTAACATAAAACATCTTTACAATTAGTTACTGTAATTTGCATTGCATTATGGGTATAGTACATAGCATTACAGTAACTTACTGTATGTTTTGAAGTTGCCGTAATTTACTGTTTACACATTGCAGTAGTGATACTGCACTTATAATGTCTTTGCGCTGGCCATGTAAGAATTCTATTTGATTTCCAACGGTCATCATAGATGTTTCATCGTGGTTCCCTGTTTCTGTATTTTTACTCCTTTAGTGGTTAACATATTTTAAGGCAGAAAGAGAGCATGTATTTTTGTTTTTTTCACATCCTAGCTAACATTAATATGCAGTTTATCTAGCTACGTCATCAAGGGTGGCTTCGCTTCCAACGTTTTTCTGATGACGTTTGTTTTAAACTCCGAAGCTTTTTCCGTCCAAGTGCAAGTGCAGCTCTGTCGCTGTGGGCTCACACTGCTTCAGCTCTTCGCAATACAGGTAAAAAAACACTTAGAAAACTGTTTGAAGCCAATGTATATTTTAGATGGAGCTAACGTAACTTATAGCATCATGCTATAATGCTATTACTTAGCATGAGGTGAAAGATAGAAAAATATGAAGGTGTTATTTTTTGAGCTGGTTCGGAATTAACGTTAGCTAAGGTGCTAATTTTACCGAAGGTTTTAGCTTGGCTTTTGCCGCTAAATCTTCCTCGAACGACTAGCTTTGGGTTGAGATAAGCTCAGTGCTGAGTGTCTGTTAGCATTGTTGTTACATCCTTTGTCGAACAATATAACGTTAACTGATAATTGATCCCCCCGCCCCCTTTTTTTTAAAAAAATACATCTAATAACTGTTCATTTGTTTAAACCATGACCTTGCAAATGTTAAGAGTGCAGATTAGCTAGGTCAACAAGGATGAATTCTAACGTTGTTCTTTTTTTTCTTTTTGTCAGATGACTTTTTTAACTCCCAAGCTTTTTCCCTCCAAGTGGCTGTGCAGTTTTGTCCTGCTGAGTGCTAACATAGCTTCAACTCTTGAAAAGACAAGACAACAGGTAAAAAGACAGCTCTTCAAACATATTTGAAGCCACAAAATAATTTGGAAATTTAGAGGAGCAGCTAACCTAATCTATAACTTTGAGCTTGCTACAGCTAGTTAGCCTGCTAAAGTATCATTACATCTCCAACATAGTGTACAAGAGTCTGTAAATGAGGACAAAGGTGGAAAACATTCAAGTGGTTTCTGTTATTTTTTGAGTTGGTTCAGCCACAGTGGCAGGTGGACAAAAAAGTTAATTTCCAAGCCTGGTTCCATATAAGGACTGTTCACCTGTTTAAACCATGCTCTTACAAATTTAAAGTTAAGTCAGTACTAACAGGTGCAACTATGTACAGGTGTAAATTCTGCAGCATTTGTACTTCAGAATTTAGAGAATTTTGTACTCATGTGAAGAAACATCAACACACAGCTAATTATCGGTTTCGTTGTGGAATAGAGCAATGTCCTACTTCCGTCAGAGAAAAATAAAACATTTAGAAGAAAAAGAGGACTCAATTTTCATCTTGGTTGATGTAATTTTATATCGACTCTTAACTTAAAACACACATCTTAAATCAGAATTGTTCAATTAATTTGTTAAAGGGATCAATTCACCCAAATTACAAACATTTTGTTAACCCATATTGTACTTAGCCATTCAGATACTGTATTTGTGGAATGTAATGCTTTAAAAAATCCGTTTAGCCTCACAAACTGTCATTCACATCCGCTGTTTCAGAGTGGTAGCAGGATGTAGGGGTAAAGTCTAGTCTAGTCTCCGGGGTGAGGTTCTCAAAAACCTGTTGTAATCTGGGTGAACTGGCCCTTTAAATATAAATTACTACCAGTAATTCATATTTAAGAGTTTTCCTTTTATGTTTCAAAGGTATCTTCCACCAAGATGTCTGTTGAGATGGAAATGACCGTACCTACTACACCAAGGGTAATCATGCTTGGTAAGAGGAATATTTTCTATCACTATAATTTTTTGTAGCAATGTATGTAATAGTTATGGTAGTCTGTACTTTTACTCACTAGCGTTAGCCTGACAAGGGTTTGTCTATTTTAGGAAATAGCTTGATGTCTGCAACCCGGTGGATGGTCAGTATGGAGGAGAAGGTATTTTTCGAACCTGAGCAACTACATGACTTTGCCAGCGTCCTTGCTGTCTTTTTTAAGTCATATTATGACTTCAATCTGGAGTATCAGGAGTCAGCATCCACCTGCTGGAGATGATACAACGGTAAGTACTTTACACCAAGCCATTTATGAATTAAATTTACTGACAGTTTGACTGATGATGAAGAACCATAGCTGATTGCTGTATTGTATGTCTTCATTTTAAAAAATACAATTAATATATTTTATTTCTGTTAAAAGATTTTTTGTGAGGATCAATCCAGATGTTGGTACCAAATGCACAGCCAAAGTCAGTACAAGCTGCAAGACCGGAAGTCTTGTCAAGAGGAAAGTAGTCAGTGTCAACTCCCGGATCAACACCTTCCTCAAATGACTCGCTGAATTTGAATGGAGGACTTCCAACTAGGTAAGCATTTTACCAAATGTTTATTATTTTATTGTCTTTTCCTCCTATCTTGCATGTTCTGACTTTACTTTAGGCTTTTTAATATGATTTTAATGATTATTTATAAATGGCATGTGATTCCTACACAATAGCCCTTTAGAGTAGCCTGCATCTTTTCTGTGTCCGTGTTAAAAAGTGGATGTCGCTGCATCTCTTACTAAATCACAGAAATGTATAAGTGTGTAGTCGTTTAATTGAGGTGTTTTTTTTAATATTATGCAGTTTTCAGTTTATTAGGCACACCTTTGCAGTAATCCGTCAGCACCAACAAAATGACTGAAAAGATTGTTATGACATGTTGTATTTCATCGTCTCCTTGGGAACATTTGCAGGGTCTCAATACAGTACGGAATCGTTTGAATTAGTGAAGACTGACTGACTGCTTTTGCCATAAACAATCCAAAAACCTGAAGTGAAGCCAGTCCTGCTCATTCTTTATGCAGCTTCTATTATCACTTCAGTGCAATTGATTTTTTTTTTTAAAGAAATTATCAACTTAATGCTGCTTTATGCCAATGATTTTATGCATTTGGACATTGTCAGTCAGTTTAATTTGTCAGCCTTCCTGTCGATTTGAAAATGTAGATAACTTCCTGACCATCTCATGACCTCCCACATCGTCTGTCTTATTCTTTACAGTTCAGCTTCCACAAGATGGATCCCACTGATTTTGTTTGACAAATGGAATAAAAGTTCTTCTGATGTAGGAAATGCATCTGATATAACAATATTTATTGATATGAATGCCTACCATATAGTACATTATCGCACTTGCACTGTTATTGTGATGTATTGTGTAACAGAGCACATTTAAGCTACTGTTTTCTGACAATGCAACCTCTGCTGGTTTTTTAAATGAAGTATATTCTATATATTTTTTAAAAGTCAGTCTTTAATAGTTTATGGCTGGTACTTGATGCACACATGTTCATGTTGCTACATACATGTGCCATAAAAAATATTGACATGACCTGTAGTGTGTTCTATGGTTTTGTTGTTTTATAGCACATTATATTGTATTGTGACATTGTTCTTTATGACATTGTGAATATATAAATGGATTTTATTTCAACAAATCTGCTGAAAATAAATACCTGTTTTTATTCACAGTACTTGGACTAAAATTTCTTTTGTGAAACTTTTCGGTTCATGGTAAAATATTCTTGTATTAAAAAATGTAAACTTTAATTTACAGTAAAACTGACATTATGTTGTGAAACAAGTTTACAGTAGACCAGCTTTACTATAAAATACATTTACAGTTTTATGCTATAAACTACATTTACAGTAAAGCAGTTATAACTGCAAAGCACACTCACAGTAAAAATTAACTGTGAAATATGATGACAGTAAAGGTACTGTGGAATGGTAATTACAGTAACCTACTGGCAACACTGTTGCCAGTAAGGTACTGTAGAATGTCAATTACAGTAACTTACTGGCAACACTGTTGCCAGTAAGTCGCCAGTAAGTTACTGTAGAATGGTGATTACAGTACCTTACTGGCAACATTGTTGCCAGTAAGGTACTGTAGAATGGTAATTACAGTACCTTGCTGGCAACTTACTGGCAACACTGTTGCCAGTAAGTTACTGTAATTACCATTCTACAGTAACTTACTGGCAACAGTGTTGCCAGTAAGTTACTGTAAAATTACAATAAAAAGTCTAACAGTGTATATAATGTCACTATGCCATGACAGTATAGTATGAGACAGATAATCTGTGAAAAACAATAAAAATAATTATCTCCATTTTGTCTCCTTCCTGTTGTCCTACTGCTATCTGCGGAAATACACTACTTCGTCAGAAACGACCAATCAGAGTCGGGAGGAGGGTTTTAAGGCTGTCACACATGCTCATGTATGCACTGCTCACACCCTCACCAGTGCTCTCTTCTTTGCTATAGCTCCGTCCTCACAACAGAGCCTCCTGTGAATCCACAGGCTACTTAGCATGGCCAGCACAAGTTGTTTCTCTGACATTAGCACAGCTGCAGCTAGTATATGGGGGTCTGATTAACAGTGATGTTACTCAGTGGTTGTTTCTGACTGATTAATGTATTTCTGTAGATGGCAGTAGGACCACAGGCAAGGGGCAGATGAGCTCAACATTTTTCACAGATTATCTGTTTTATATTGTCCTGTCAGGACATAATGACAGCTTTTAGAAATATACATGAAACATTTGTATAAAATTTAAAGAAAAGCAGCTTTAAAATAAAGCAAAACTATTAATCAAATCACAATCCTCATTGCAATATCAATGTAGCCAATATCATAAACCAAAGAAGTGTTTGATGAAATATTTGGAAAGCTACAGAACATTCTTGCCAAGAAAATATTTATGTTGTGTGTACTGCACCATATGTTAAGCTCACACCGTATGTAGAATTTACTGACAAAATCAAAAATATAATCCTGGTCTTTCCAACTTGTCTTTATCCTCTTCAATAACCTTTTCCATGCCATTTTTTTTTTGTTGTTGTTAGCTTTACTGTATTTGATACAAGCAAAGATGAGTAAGAAACAAAGGTGAATAAAAACGTTGCACCCCCTTTTAGATAATAGTTCCACAATAAACACCCAGTCATAACTCCTCCACCCCCCTTTGTGTCACATGTGACTTTGTCTTTTCATTTCATATCAGCCAATCAGTCAGGTTTGCAGGCTGTGTGTGCCATCAAAGCATGCTGCTGCATCACAGATACAAGAGGCAGGACTCAGAATCTATTTCAGCAAATTACACAAAACATGCTGTCAGGTTATATGTTTTTCGGTGTATTTATTTCTAGTTTCCTGTGTGTCTGAGTCTCTGTGTTGTCCTGTCTCCCCTTGATTAGTTCCCAGGTGTGTCTCGTTCCTTGACTACCTTATGTGTATTTAGTGTCACCTGTGTCTCTGTGTCTTGTCGGATCCTCGTCTTCGTCTACGTCTCGTTACTCGTCACACTTCGTCGTCCTGTTCCCTGTGTTCTGGTTTGTTCCATTAAATTCATCATATTTTACATGCAATATGGTTCATCTGCGTTTCTGCCTCACCTCCACCACCGCAAAACATGACACATGCATTGGGAATTTCCCCTGTCTTTGGCTGAACTGTGTGTTGTTGTCGTTGGAGTACCTTAAAAAGAAGGAAAGTTTGCATCATATCATCATTTGCTTCAGGATTTACTATATGATGTATTTCTCAATGTAGATGAAAATTTAAAGATGTGGTGATTTTGCTCTGTGCACATCTTTGGATTTGTGCTGTTGCAACTAATACAATTTAATGTAAGTTAATTTTAAAGCAACGTCTGTCAAGTAAGTTTAATATTTTCCTTGGGTGGCAGGCATATTTTTTATTAATATTAGAAACCCATTACCACCATTAACATTCAACAAATGTCATTATGCAATAAATATGAGTAAATTAAAACTGTGGAATACTATCTCATAATGTTGACTAATTATCATAACTATAGTAGTTAAATCATAATACCCGGGTGCTATCTTGAAATTAACAGGTACAGGGCAGTTTTTTAAACATTGTATCAGCAAAAATGGACGGTCAAACCATACAACACCATACCCAATAATAATAATACTCTCCACTAGATGGCTCTGGTCAGACACACAGCATCTCTTAAGTGACCGTGCCTCCCAGAGGAGGTAACAGTAACAGCTGCATGTTTTATGATGAATGTTTGTGCCCTTAAGAGTGCTGCATTAAAACTAAGCTTAAAGTCAATGGCAGCAACACGCATTTTACAAAATCTTTTAAAGGGTTCTCACACAGCTACTCAAATATCAAAAGTTTAACCTTTGGAAGTCAACAATCATCAGCTGTCTGGATGTAAAACAGGCCACAGTTTCCAATTATAGGGCTGCAGCCTGTGAGGTGAGTGGTCCCATTGTTTCGATGTAAGCGGCCTCAAACAAATAAGTAGGTTGTTCCTAATCTCACAGAATATGCAAAACTGCAAACACCACAGAGGTTGGATAAAGGAGCAGGGTGGTTGGAGCTTAGCTGCTTGGAAAAGTATTGCATTTGCTGAATGCTACTCATTTGGAGCTGCTGCTTCATTGGGACCGGAGGTTAATCGATTATGATATGGATGGCTGACTGAGGCGTGGCAGAGGGATGGATGAGTGGATGGAAAGCAGTGGAAAGCCAAATAAATGAACACCTGGAATTGAAGAAAGAAGTCAAACTATATATCAGACTTCAGGTGAAACTCCAAAGGAAAACTACCAGAGGCATATTTCTTCTTTCAGGCAAATTTTCCTTTTCTTGCATCAAGTTGGAGAGAGGATAAGCTTTTCTAATACTGGTGAGCATGTAATTTTTAAATTCTGAATTCAGTGTTTTGTTTAAACGTCACAATTTTATCAAGAAAAAAAACCATCTTTCTTTGGTAGAGGCTTGTTCTAGGAGTCTATATTGAGAGGTTTTGTAGAGTTTTAGTGATAAAAATAGGACTTTAACTTAGCTATGCTGAATTTCTGGAGATACTATTAAGTTTATGAATTTTCAAATAACAATTGCTAATATTAAACAACCAGGTTTAGTTAAAATCAGTTTAATTAAAAATTGGAGCAGATATGGCAGGAATGCAATATGACAAATTATTCAAATTGTTTTGACCAGACTTAAAAAGACATAAATTACTTTATAAAACACAGACTGGAACTTTCATACTTATTAAAGGCCATCAAAACATTAACACCATGTTGTCTTTTTCAATTGTTTTCATGAAGTTTGCCCACAAAAATGTCATTTATTTTCACTAAAGAGACCAAGACATATTTTTTAAAAAAAGCATTAAAAAAGGCAAGAATGACAGTTTAACGTTGCCATAGTGACAACATTGGGTTTGACTTACATGTCATGTCTCAAATTGATGACAAAGTCTCTAGAACCAATTTAAATTCATAAAGTATGTATTTATATGTTGATTTGTCCAGTGAGGAGGAGAAAGTCAAAGACAAATGTCATCTGAGAGCAGTGGCACTGAGACCTGTAAGGGAACCAGTGCAGTTATATTTTCTGAAAGAATGATCTTTGTTGCAAAACTGCTTACTTCATCTTTTTGTGTGCCCATACATCTGTTAGGTACATTCTAATTATTAAAAAATTATTCCTTTTTAGTCAAGAAAGTAGTCATTGTCTTATGTATAACAATTGCTTATTCGAATCTGTGAATTTAGATGACTTTATCCATATATAAAATACATTTCCTGTTTTTGAAAGAGGCATGACTTTGTTGTCAAAATTACCTGTCTGGCATAAAAAAGAATGAATAGCAAGTTATAATTTATTTATGCTTCAAACTTTCAATCCCAATGCATTTTTTGCCTGCAACATGTGACATTTCCCCTTTAAGGCATATATGAAGTCATGTGTATTTCTTGTTTTCTTAGGAAACTTGAATAAATAACACCATGAATGCCTCTTATTGTGTGTAATAACTGTATATGGATAACACTGTATGGCAATAATAACCTGGAATGTTTGAAAAACTGCAACAATTTGTCTGTAATGATAAAGTCATATTTAGGTAATTTTTTTTTCCTGTTTTTGTTAAAGTGCTGCAAAAACAAATCCCTGGAAAAAAAAATGGCTTCAACCAGTGCTCCAAGAGGATGCGGTTCTAACATCAGCTCCATATATTACAACCTGTGTGATCTCACCACACTGTGGGGTGTCGTGGTCGAGGCTGTGTCTGCTGCTGGTGTGATGACCTCCTTTATTCTGTTTGTCATTCTCATGGCATCATTACCATTTGTCACGGACAAGAAGAGAAAGGGTATGGTTGCTCTACAGGCCAGCATTTTAGTCTTCACATTAGGACTCTTTGGGCTCACCTTCGCCTTTATTGTGGACCGGTACTCTACAAGCTGTTCTGCTCGGAGGTTCTTGTTTGGAGTGCTGTTCTCAGGGTGCCTAGCCTGCTTGGTGATGCATGCGCTTTGGCTTTCCCTGCTGAAACGAAGTGGTCAAGGACCGAGGAGTTGGCTGTTATGGCTGGGAGCTCTGAGTCTCTGGCTTGTTGAGGTCATCATCAACACCGAATGGCTTGTCCTCACCATGGTCTGGAGCCCACCTGGAGAAATAGTGGTCCCTGACCTCTCCTGTAGCATTGCCAACAAGGACTTTGTACTGTCCCTCATTTATGTAATTGTTCTGATGGTTGGTGTCGTTCTTATGGCTTTTCCCTCATTATCACACAAGCACAAGGAGTGGCGCCGAGATGGTGCTTTCATTCTGGCCACAGGACTCTTTACCGTAGCTATCTGGGTAGCCTGGATCGCCATGTACATCTACGGAAACAGAGCGGCTGGTAATCCCAGCTGGGATGATCCTACCCTGGCTGTAACTGTGGCATTAAATGCCTGGGTCTTCCTTGCCTTCTACATAATTCCAGAAATCTGCTTTCTGACGACACAAGAAGACCCAGACCTCGAGGAGCCCCATGATGGAGAGCATGTTTATCCAGCCAGGAGCCTCACATACGACACCACAATGAAGAAGCCAGAGCCAGCGCCCCAGAACCTGTACATAGAGAATAAAGCTTTCAGTATGGATGAAACACCAGAAGGTAGAGCATGCATGCACAATGACCTGAAAGCAAAGTATTTATGTAATGCAAGCACACTCTATACATACTGATGAAATTGATAGAGAATACAACTTTCAGTAGTGATGAAACACCAGCAGATACAACAGCATACACTACATAAAATTTACTTTAATGTGATGAGCAACAATGAGTGCAATACAAACAAACAAATTATCCAAAGATTTGCATCTGTTCCAACCTATACAGTTGAAAACCAGTATATTTTCAACTGTATAGGTTGAAAATATACAGGTTGGTTCGATTCCAGTAACAACCTGTTTTACCGTCACAGCATACATTTGTAATCCAAAGAAGTCATTTTGCTATGCAAGAACAACAAAGCATATTCATTTCATTTGTGTAATGTTTTTACAACGTGTTAAATTTGTAACATGAGACAACATTTTACAATGTCTCAAACCACTGATGTCTTCTGATGAGATAAGTTGTGTGAAACTCTTAAATGACTGGGATTCATTTAGTATTGAGTACATGCTTTGTATTTAAAAAGCCTTTTAATTAAAGCAAATTCACTGATCATCTATAACTTATTAGTAATAGGTTATTGTTTTTTTTTGTTTTTTTTTTTAATTCTTGATGTCATACTTATTGAAATCCCTAACAATTTTTTATGAAGATAATGTCTACCGGAAACATTTATTACATTTAAGGACATGCTTAATTAAATAATTTTCTGGTTTTCTATGATACAAAGACAACCTCAGAAACCCCTTCAAAAAAAAATAAAATAGAAAAAAAAAATATTTCCAATGCTCATGTTAGAGAATTGCAACAAAGAGGCATTTTAGAGTCACTTGGTTGCCACAATAATTATGGTATCTGCATGCCAGCAAGATGCTGAGGAAAGATGCCCAGAAGTTGTATTTCCTGACTTACCACAACAAGCATAAATGTATGAAGTTTGGTAAATGCTTCTGACAATTTAGCACTAAAAATATACCTGATATACTAAGGTTTTCAACTAACCAAACTCTGAGTGGGATTAGAGTGAAATTAAGGGTCCATATATGGGGAATGTGTAATTTACTTATGACCACTATTAAGTATGACAAAGAATCTGAGATGCTGTAGGTTAGTTTCTCTTCCACGAATTCCGGGATCTTGAGTCAATTGCTTTACAAAATATCAGGATTCCTTAAATAAAATATGTTTATGGCAATCAACACAGAAACAAAATCAACCTTGTTGCAATCTCACTCAGGTTGAGCTGAAGAAATGGGTTCAGAGAGAACCATAGATGCTCACAGTGCAAAAGGTCCTATATTTCTATATATTGTATTTGTAAAATTTTGTAGGGTATAACTGGTAAAACTGGATGATGCTGCAATAAAATAGAAACATTTTACAAATATTTATCAGGAGTTTAATAATTAGGAAGAGTCGTGTGAGTATCGAAATTGTAAGAGATGACCTGAAAAACCTGCTTCGATTTATGTCTGTGTTTTAAATATGCAAATATTGTTTAGCAGAACCGGCAAACTCTGTGTCTCCATATGGCATCTACAATGGTCAGCTTCGAAGCGCTGTGTACCAGCCAACAGAACTAGCACTTATCACCAAAGGTCTCACAATGGTGAGTACAGTCATGTTTATTACACCTCTTAAAATCCTCATCAATTTTAAAACTGTCACTTCAACATTCTTCTCAACAGATGAACCAAGGCGGGATGATACCTCGGGCCAGAGCCCCATCTTTGAATCCGGGGAGTGGCGCCAGCTCCTTGTCTCATTCACAGGAGTCTTTAGCTTCCCAGTGACTTGTCATGGATTTTATGCTTTCTTTTTATTCCTCTACGAAAGATGCTTTAATATTAAGGCAACATTTAGAAGGATTATAACTGTTGTTTTCTATACAGCAGTATAAGAACAACAGTGACTGATTATTCACTAGATGCACGAAGCAAATATTTACATATGAAAATATTGTGCCTTTTATATCAGTATGTGTTCTGTGAGATAAAAAAATTGTTCTCCAGGCTATAAAGTGTGCCAGGCAGAAACTTGGAGTTCAACTCAAAATAGCCTCACTCACTGAAGACTTTCTCTACCTGAAACCAGACATTTACATACATGAATAAAAAGACACAAACACATTTTTTTCTTATTGTCTGGAGTTAAATCAGACCAAACTCCTCGTTTTAGCAGATAGGAGGAAACCCAAAATGTTTCCCCCAAATCATATTAGATTCCCTGACACTGACCAAATGTATCTTAAACTTTTGAAGTTGAGGAAAGTTACAAAAAAAAATTCTCACTATGTTTTCTGGCTTTTAGCAAATAGAAATAATTTTCTTAGTTTTAAATAACCTAAAATAAGAAAAGTTTTGTCTGATTTAATTTAAGCCTATGAGAAAAAAATGTCTTTGTCTTTTTATGCGATGTATGTAAATGCATCTGCAAAATTCAAACTTTCTTGCTGTGCCTTTCTTTGCAATCAAATCTTTAAAGAAGTGCAATGATTGAAATATTTCTAGATCAAATTGATCATCTTTTCCAAAGACTAATGGGATTTATTGTTTTCAGAAAATGTAAAACCTCATATTGTTTTTCAAACCAGAAATGCCTCTTCCTTACTGAGAAAAGAGAGAGAAAAAAAAGATTTCCAAAGGGTTACGGCAGATTACCTAAACTCGTAAAACAGTTATTTGCCTAGGAAGGAGATATGCTTAGATTGATCTAAGAAAAAATTTAATTTAGTTTTTTTTTTTTTAATGATTAGAAAAAATTACATTCTTCTGTTCAGATGGTAATACATTGTTGAGCTGCTTTTGTCTGCTGCTCTTACAAATAGCTTAAGCCGCAGGAGAATTGATGGCGAGAGTCTCTAGAGCTTCGTTTTACTGGACCTTGGATCATTTTAACCCATTCTTATGCTTTACCTCTGGAGGTATATTATATTTCATTGAGCATGCATTCCAGAAAGCTTAATTTTGGTCAGACTGGACGGAAGCACCGTCTTTCGGATATTGGCTTTGTTAACAACATAATTTGTGGGAATATTTTATGTTCTTTTGAAAATGGCTTTTCTTATTCCAAAAAGGTCGGTTTTGTGGTGTGCTTAACTGATATTTTTTCAATCAAATCACAATATCTTGTTAGCTCTCTTCATTTTAGGTGGAATGTGTTGATTAGTTTCCAGTGAGATCCCTGACTGGTCTGAAATGCTAACAGGCCTCTGAGGTTGTTACAGACCATCTGTACGTTTACATACTTTGCTTGGATCTTTCATATGAAATCTGTCATAAAGTTGGTGGTTATGATCAAACTAAATGAAAAACGTTCGTTTTTGCTCTTAGCAACTCAACAAAGTCAAGGTCAGTAGCTACAAAAATCAGCACAGAATCTAAAAGTTGACAGCATTAGGTCATACAAGAAGAAAAATGTTCCACTGAAAATGTTTCCCCCCCCATCTATGCCATCTGTAGACCAGTTTTCAACAAGAGTAATGTTATCCTCTTGTTGAAAAGTAACCATTCCCTGTAAAATAATCAAATGAAAAAAATCTATAATTTATGAATTTATGGTGTTTATGACGCCACTGGGTTTGCCTGAAGATGAAGTATTTGCATGGTGAAGTGAACTTACGCAGACACCGGGTAGGAAGTGTAAATGCAAACAAGCATTTATGAGGAAACAACCAACACAAATAACCCATTGAAAAATCCGATGTTACATGTTTTCCAGTAATTATACATGTTCAATCTCTCTTTTTTGAGTGTCCTGATATCTACTAACCCAACTTTATGAAAGTAGCAGGTGAATCCTGCATATTTTTAAAAATGTGGTGTAAAGTGTTTGCAAATAGGGTCTCTAAGCAATGTAGAGGAGATTATCATTCTGTCAAGTCTGTATATCAAGGCCTGCTGCAGCCCATCACACCAACTGGAGATGAGCAGTCATAATGATTTTAGTGACGTTAGACGTCACTCAAGGTTCAAGAGTTTTCCCAGGTTGGCATTTCTGGTCTGTTGCTCCTGTTGTTTCTGTTTCTTCAGCAGACGATAGGCCTCCACTGCTCGCTGCCTCTCCTCCTCCATCATCCTCTGTCTAGCCATGGAGGGCTTCGCTGTGGAAGCCATTCTGTGGCCGAGCAGAGAGTTGAGGAGCAACTCCTTTGATGCCTGTTTTTTTTTTAATAGGGGTAGAAAAAGAATTAGTTAACTAATTTACAAGCACTGAAAGTGGTAGGACATAAGGTGTTAAACGCAAAGTATGAATACCTGAGTTTTTATTGGGGCTTTCTTTGGTTTGGTGCTCAGACACGGTGGAGCCAGGGAAACTTCACCAAATGGAACATTATCTACAAAATGAAACAAATTATTAGAGCTTCACAGAGTTCAAACATATAAAATCTATTTTACAGATGTAAATCTGATGCAAAACTATAACCGGTTTCTGTAAAATTTCTTCAGATGTTTGTCTGATGTTTGAGCTTTATTATCTGTATTTGGCCCACTAAGGACATTTTTCTTACCCATCAACAATTAGTTGATTAATCTAAAAAGTATTCTCAAGAAAAATAAAGTTTTTTTTATTTTTAGAAATCAATTTTTGTACTTTACATACCACAATTGTAATGTACATCTAGAATTGCATTATAAAAGCAGAACTCTGAGGGTCATAAGTAGAACATCCTGGCAGCACAAAGTGAATTTTACATGTAAAGAGAAAATCAAACATCATCAATTAACTCATAATTGAATCTAAGTCTTCTGAAATGTAATGAAATCAATTTCCCAAAATATATTAAAAAAATACAAATTACCGAAAGCAAAATTTACTAATCAACCTCTACCAACTTCAGGGCAGCTTAATAATGCAGCATTAAAGCTAGTAATATAACACAATATGAAGTTATTTAGGTTATCATATTGTGAATAGATGCCTTCTTCATTCACGAGTATGGTCAGCCTTGATTGACTTTTACTTCTGTTTGTATCACTCTTACTTTTGTCATTTTGTAAATTATTAAAAGTCTAATTGGTAAATAATTTCTTTGACTTTCAACTACTGACATAAAACAGCATAAAAGCAGATATGGCAGATAATTTAACAGCAGCGTAATGGGGAACTGCAGGTCTTACCTACAAACAACTCTTTCTCTAGTTTGTCCTCCTGTTTATCCAACTTCTTCTGCTGCAGTTTGCTCAGTCTCATTTTCGCATACCTACAGCAGCACACAGTAGAACACAGTTAAGACACACTAATAATGCATGAATTAATGTGATTTAATTTTAGAACAAAATGTGTGAAGCAGGAGGACTCAGGAGAAAAACACAATGCCTCTGCAATCCGGTCCTATACATAAAAATATAAGATGTCTTAAGTCATCCAATGATCATTGTTAGTCTGCTGTTGGACCTGCTGTTGATTAGTGTTGGACCTGGTTTGGGAAGTAACCCAAATAAAGCTAAAAGTAACCCAAACCAGATTGGTTACTAGAAAGTCTTATTTACCAGCTGTTTTACTTAGTAGATGTGACAAGAACAAGGGTTTATAAAGGCAGTGCAACATATTACAAATCTCCTTGATATGGCATGTTTACTCACTCCTTCTTCTTTTCTGACTTGCCCGTGCCTGCAGCCTTGTCCTGTTTGTCTGAATCAAGCTCAGGTTTTCTCTCAACTTGGTTATTTGTGAGGAATAGCACATGCTGTGTCTCATTTTCCATGCGCCTAACATAGGCACCGACACTTTCTGTCTTCCCCTTCCTGAATCGAGGAACAGGTATGTCTCCATCCAGGGCATCGTTTGGTTTAGACTGCAACGAGAGGGCTAAAAAGACCCAAATGCAAATTATTTATAACATTTAAAAAGCTAAGTGCATTATTATAGGCATACCGACTTTAACTGCTCACCCTTTTTTAGCTTTTTGCTCCCCAAAGATTCGTTTTTCATTTTATCCTTGCTTTTCATTATCTCTCGGAGCCTGAAGGGAATGTGTTGGAGGTGGTCTTCCTGTGCGGTTTTCTTAGGTTTGCCATCTCCTTTAATTTTCTTTTTGCTGAAATATTACAGCATATTTTAGTTATTAAAAAAACACAGTGCACTGTGATCGATAATGTCCACTGATTTAACATCTTAGTTACAGGCTACATACTAGACTGAGGGAGCTAAAAACAATTAGCTTCGTTTGTTAGCTAGCTTGCACATTATTGTTTCAAACGTTAACTTTCTGGGGTTACCTCGGATTGTGTGCGGTTTTGTCAGCTTGTCTTGCTGACTCCTTGGTTTTACTTGTTTTATTCTTCCCCATGATAATATTATAAATCACTTAGTATCATTATCACACGTGGAACAGCATGCTTCTGCCAGGAAGCCCTCGACGAAACCCTCCTGATACAAAGAAAAAAAAAGTTAGGAGATCTTCCTCTGATAATTTGTTTCAGTTAGTTAATGTCTAAAAATACCATTGCCTATTTTGTAGACTTAAAAATGTTGAAAAATACTCTCATATATTTTACTTTTATGTGGTGGGAAATGATAAATAACTAAATCAAGCATAAAAGAAAACAAATCTTGAAGGTCCGTCTAACTTCCGAAGTGATATATTACAACAACAGACGAGCTTTGATTAAAGTGCACCCTCATTGGCTGAAGAGGTTGTTATGAATTTATCCCACCGCTAGAGGTCAACAAAACAAAAATATTCTGGACACTACACTGGAGGAGAAATGAAACTTCCTCAAGTCTCATTGAGAATAAAGATGAAGGGAAGTTATTAGTTATTTTTCAACACAGTATATGTGCATGGGTTTGACTCCAGATTAAGAAGCTGCAGCCAATCACATGAATGAACCAGGTATGTGTTTATTTAGGTGGGAGGGAGGATGGAATGGATTATTATGTATAATGCAAAACAATGCTGATGAGAGTGAAATGTCCAGAGATCACACTCGCGTGTTCTTGACGTTGGGTGTTATGCAATGCTTGAAGAGGAGTGGGAAGATGGTGAGCATCATAGCACATTTCACATATCCATAAGTAATAATAACTGGTCTTTACAGGGCACACTTCTGGTAGGCTGTGGAAATATTCAAATTATTTCCATTGTTCCTGATACGACTTGCATGTGTCTTTGCTGTTAAGTGTCTCTCTTGGGCAGAAAATGTATCCTTAAATGCCCCCTCCCCCATGTTCTGTACCCATATGGAATACAAATGACGTGTGTACAGTTTATTGGCTTGTCGCATGTTAATCTCATCAAAATCTTAATAAAAGGACAGAGTGATGCGCGAGAGTTATTTGACATAAAGAGAGATCTCTCGGATTACCAGGGAAGATACACAAGAAGTGGTAAGTATAAGAATTAACAATATTGCTTGTTTTTTGTGGGCTATTTTGGCACATGTCTAAATAGTTAATGTTGTCCTATCTAAGCAATTTTAGCATGCTGGAATTTCAAATAAAATCTTGGAAGCTTGTCGGTTATTTATTTATTTATTTGGATGTTCTTCCATTTAATTTGAATTCAGTTAATTACATTCAGTCATTTTTCTCTACAGTCTGTAAACTCTCCATTTGCTCTATTAATATGCAACAGAATTTGTCCTTAACTAGAAAGCAAAACAAATTAAATTATTTGATTTATTTATGATACTCAAGATACCTATTTAAAGATGTTTCTTTTGTAGAGGCCATACAGAAGAAACAATACATATCTATATTTTTCAAACATTAGCAATGATGTTATGGTTACAGATGTGATAATCATCTAATAATCAGAATAATATAGATGTGCTGAGTATTCTACAATCAGACATCTTTATTATACCCTTTAGTCGTGCACTTAAACAAATGCAATCGGCAGTCTATAACAACAAAAAATTATTTAAGTCTTCATGTAAACAATTTTGAAACAGCTATTTGTGGAATAATTCAGCTGTAATAAAAATAGTGCAATTTTATTTCTTCTCACAACAGAAGGTTTCAACTAGGAAACAAATCTTGGTGCTTTTTATGATACGTTGGGTTTAGCAGTAAATTCAGCATGTCCTCAGAGTAATCTGATTATGAGGGAGCTTTATAGATTAGAGTCATCATGTAGTGTTGATTAAAAACGTGACCATCAGATTACAGGAGCCTCTGCAACCTGTGGTTAAGCACATTGTCTTTCTTTGTTTTGATGTGGTAAGCAGAAAATAATACGGATGATTCTAACTTTTCACAAACTTAAAAAGAGGACTATTTACTTGTCTCTGTCTTCAGTTTTTACCTCCATTGTTATTTCCTTTTTGTAACATTGCAGTTGTCACTAAACAGAGGCATGAATATGGACATAGCCAAACCTGAAGCAAAGACTGGTGGCAAAGCCCCTCTGAGAGCAACGGCTCCTGGTTCGCCACGAAAGGGCCCACCCAAGTTCAAGCAGAGAAACACTCGTCAATTCAAGAGCAAGCCCCCAAAGAGGGGAGTGATTGGGTAAGACCCCTCAAATATATTCATGGTTGTTAATAAAGTGTATTTGGAACCAAATAAAAGTAATTAAAGATAAAAGTTTATGTTTAACTCTAGCTTTGGAGAGGAGATTCCAGGAATGGAGGGACTTGGCACTGGTGAGGACAATTACAATATTCAAGTCATCTTTAATAACTACTAATTTTGTAGTGTTTTTATTACTAAATACTATTTCCCTTTCAGATATCACAGTGATCTGCCCCTGGGAAGCGTACAGCCATTTAGAGCTACATGAACTCGCTCAGTATGGCATCATTTGAGTCTCTTCACTGTTAAGCAGCTTTTTTTTTTTTAAAAAAAGAGGATTTAATTCAAAATGATATCCAGAGATTATTTTAAGCATTCATGAATATGGATCACTTCTGTATGGCAAACATAAAGCTAGAAATATGTTAGCATTTTATGTAATACCCGCCTGCATATTGTGTATGCTGTTTTTTGTATGATAAATGTGTTTCCTGAGACTCTCAAGCTGCCATTTTCCCGCTCTAAAACACCGTTGCTGTTCTTGTGTCATTGCCTGTGGCTGCAGATGGAGATGCAGCTGATAGTTTAGTTACTGGCCAGCAGGAGATTCTGTCAGCACTGTGTTTTTATACTCAAAATAAAGCTTTGACTTTTTAACATGAGTTTGCTTTGTTATCACTAAAAAAACAGAAGGATTTATCATTAAACAATCATTTTAATTCAAAACATAAAGTCCAATAATTACCATTTAATTATCAGTTTATAATTTAATAATTTAGTATTTCAGGATTTATTTAAACAACTTATGGCATTAGGCATAGCTTTACAACTCTAATAGTTAACATAAAGCCCAGATCCCACCACCACAGACCTCTGTATAAGTTTTGGCTGTAAAATACCTTTCAGATGCCTCCTGACAGAGTGTAGATTTTGTGAAACAATAAATACATGAAAAAAAAAATAATTAAAAGTGATCAACCTTCATCACCAAAAGTAGATGAAGGTTAATGACTTTGTAGTATGGATGCAGACTCAGGAGAAAAAAAAGTGAGCACCAAATCTTTCCATAAGAAATAATCACTCATGTTTAATGACTTCTCTCGATGACTCACCATCCTCTTTTGTAGGATGAGGAAAATATTTACAGTACATTAGATGTGTTTCTATTTAGTTTCCAACGTATAAACCCTGTTTATGCAATCTGAATATAAAATGTGTCTAACTATGGAGCCCAGAACTGAAAAAGAAGAAAACATCAAGAAACAGCCAGGACTCTGATGACTTCATGCCATATTTACATCATGCATGAGCTTTATGCCTGTGAATGTTTTCCAACAGTCTTGTTGTGATGAACACAGCAAGAATCTGAACCCCAACAACAACAACTCCGACTGTCCCGATCAGGCCCTCATGCTGCTTGATCCATCGAGAGATTCCACCCAGACAACCCCCAAGAAAGATCACGCTCTGAGCGGTAAACTCGTCCATGAGCTGTGCTCCCACGCCACACTGTGAGTTCCACACCGTCCCGTTCTCCAAAGGGTCCACGCAGCACGTTGCAGGGACTCCACACGCCAAAACGCCCGGAGCTGAGCAGTTGTAATATCTAAAAAAAAAAAGAAGAGTTTTAAAACTGATGGTCAACTGAGAATTTACAGAAATAACAAATAAACAGAGGTCATACTCCACTCACAGGTTCACCTCCCAGTCCCGGTAGGTGTCGGCCCCGCAGCACTGCAGACCCAATTGGATCTCATCTGTGATGAACCTCAGGTCCAGATCATCTTGATAGCCCACCATGGCAGCTAGCATCCCTGACCGCAGATATCCTTCAATCTGATCCTGCACAGTGTAGGCCACGATTGCAAACAGCACCTGGATTGTGATGAGCACCAGCACTATAACAGAGAACATCTTCAGCAAGCAGCAGTTCTCTCTTAAAGCACCAACACACCCTGTCAGACAGAGCAGAGTGAGCAGAAAGCCCAACGTCAAAAGTATCAGCATCGGATCTGTGCCGATAGTTCCAATCTTCTCCTGGGCAAACGATTCTTTGCTGGAGAGACCCCAGATCCCCAAACCAAGAACCACCAGACCCAAAACTGTGAAGACCAGGTTGCACAGGAACAGGAAGTATTTTAGAAAATAATCCATCAAAGAATAACTGTAATGAGGTTGGATTCTTGTAGGACTGTTGTGATCCTGATTGCTGGGCGTCCCTGTTTGATATTCATTGTCAACATGGCCAAGCTCCTCATCCTCCACTTTTGCAGCACCTGACTTCAGACATAGAAATAAAGTTTTTAATGATGGCTAATGCTAATTGTAGAACAGCACAACATTCTTAAAAATATAAATTATTGAAAGGCATACCTTTGGAATAAGTGGGCTGAACTCATTCTGCCCATTGTCTCTCCTAGACCAAGGCCACTCAAACTTCTTTACGGGTAAATATTGTCGCATATTGTCATCTGAGACAACCGACCCTGTGCTTTTAGCTCCTCCGAGTAGTTCAAGTTGGAATGAAACATGAGAATATTTGCTGCAGCAGAAAAACCAGAGCGCTGATACTGAGAGACCCTGCTGTGTTCAGCCTCAAAGTGCTGTGAGGCCTGAAATTGTTTTCATCATGTGAGAGTCACAATGAGGGGATTAGTGAGATATCAGACCCCAAAAACAAGGAGCTTTTCATATCAGGCTATTTCTAAAAAAAACTGACTCAAACTGAAAAAGAGAAAGGTCAGAGACAGTAAGTAGTTAGTCTCTCCAAGAACACAAGATATCAGGAATCAAATGTAACCTTAAAAAAACAAGTTTTAGTCATGTTTTTATGTTATGTATAACAAACAGTATCATGCATATTTGAATATATGTCACTTACAACCACCCCTGAATATTGCTTACCGCCTCACTGACTCTAAGAATCATTGTCTCAATGTTGACTTTATTACAAGACTTTGTAACCTTCATGTCAAAACATAGTCATTTTTTTATAATTCAAGAAAAAATGAATTTTATAAACACTAATAATTCTGAAGTTATTTCCTCAAACTTATTTTTGCAGAATATCTAATTGTAGATATTCAATAACTTATTTTATTAATATATTTCTCTTAATTTACTCAACCACCTCAGCTGTTAGAATACTCAGCTATTTTTCTTTGTTGGGGATGAAAAACAACATGGGCAAAAATTGTTTTATTCATCCAAGTGAAATAGAAATAATGTTACAACTTTAAAATTGTTTTAAAGTATAATCTTTTGGAGTAGTTCTTGGTTTGGAACAAATTTAAGTTATGAATCTCAGCTTGTTTATCAGATTTGGTTATTTTGCATCATGAAAAAATTAATTTGAAACAATGTCTTAATGCAACAATTTCAATGAGCTTTCTCAGAAATAGTAGAATTTGAAAATATTTTTCTGTAGAACATACAGGATTTGAGTTAGCAGTTTATGTCAAAGGTCAAGACGAATGTTCTTTTACCCAAGTGTCAGAGAAAGGCATCCAAATTGACCAAAGTCTACAAAACTCAGAAAAAAACAGAAAGCTACATAAATAATAATTCCTTTCACTTTGTTACAGACAGATAAAATATTAATGTTTATGTCTATTGAAACTGTGGTTTAGTGGAAAAAACTACAATGGCAGCATTTTCACAAAACATAATTTTTTTTTTGTTTTGCATCCTATTTTTATATCTGCTTTGTTATTTCTGATTTTGTATACTTTCATTAATGTATGAAAGGAACCATTAACCATCATTAAAATGATTCTATCTCAATAAAACTCCATACTAGACACACTTTTGCAGTACCTCACTGTAACCACTGGATGTCATCAAAGAGTATTAGCACACCAAAGTAACCTAGTCAACGATTAAAACTGCCTTAAACAAAGTTTTAAACGAGATTGTTTTATTGCTTAAGTTTTATGGTCATTATAAACAATAAACTTTGAATGCGACAATCATGTTGTCGCATTAAACAGCATGATTGTGACTGTTTTTCAGAGCAGTGCTTGACAGAAAAAAATAATAATCACAATTTATCAATAAAGGTAAAAGAATAAATACAACAGAAATTATTTTTCAAGTAGGATAAATTATTTACAGTGACTTCCCAGTCACGTCAGATTGTTTTATTAGACAAATGAGAGTAAAGAAAAAGGCAATAAAAACATAAAGATAATAGTAAAATAAAGTATATAAAGATATTAGACTGACAAACTGCCTCAGGATTTCCCTCCTCAGCTCTGAGGGAAAACATTCATGTATAGTATATACTATTGTATGTATATACTATTTTATATAAAAAAAAATACACTTATCAAATGTACATTTGTGTGGGAGCAGACCCCCCCCCCAAAAAAAAAAATAAATAAAAAAAAAATAAAACAACAACATTATTTTTAATTATTGCTATAATCAACATTTAGCCTTTCTCTGAATTTGGTAGCTGATAAATTTCAGCTGCAACTATCCTCCACAAGTCCTCATATAAAGTTTCTTGCAGTCATGTGCTTCCAAGAGACAAAAAGAAGTAGCATCTGATAAAACTGATGTGACTGAACTGAAAAACAGAAAGAATGAGGCCTGAATATTTTCCTCTGTGTATCTGTAACTCCACTGGAGTCATTCTTTCCTCTGGCTACTGGACTGAGCTGTAAGGAGCTGGAAGCAAATGAGTGTGTTACTTCAGGCAGACAGCTGGCTGGCTCTTAGTTCCTCAGTACATCTGGAAACATATTTCTATGCAATAGTAAAATCTATATTTTATATTTAATATTTTGGAGAGTAACTATATTGGAATATTTACAACTTCAGAGTTACATTTTCAGTAGTATATTTTCAGTAATATGTGTCGAATGAAATATATTTCAATCATGTAGTAAGTTAAGAATCAAGACAAATAAGAAAACATGAGATATAACTACTTGAATTATATAAGATGAGTGATTCAAATTGCTGCTAAATATTTAACTTTATCAAATGGTCTTGTATCTGATCGTTCGTCTTTTTTTTCACACTGCATTGGGATTTTCTATATACTTATCTTAACCTCAGGGAAAGTTTGTAAAGCAAATTGGACAAATAAACTCTTAGTGAGCCAGCTGTGGTGCAATCGCTGCAAGGATGGGATTTGTGTGTTCTGGGATCAGACTGCAATGTAGCTGTTCAACTGGTACGTTGCAGTTGAATGTACCCTGATCCTGGCTGGAGGTCTCTGGCCTCCAAATGTCTCAGTAGTCCCCTTACTCTGACCTCTGAACTAAACTGTAAAAAAAACAATACAGTTCAGTTTAGTTGATCTTGTCCCAATGTTTTTATTCTGTGGATTGTCTGGTCAGTCTATCATGGAGTTTCTTTCCATTCTCTTCTCTCTCTACGCTCTTTGCATGCGTAAGTTGGAGTAGTGTGTTTCACAAATTGTTGATTTGAGTTTTTCTGTGTGTTTATTTTTGGGTTTCTGTGTCTTGAGTCTCCGTGTTGTCCTGTCTACCCTTTGATTGTTCCCAGGTGTGTCTCGTTCTGTGATTACCATTTTGTGTATTTAATACCACCTGTGTCTTTGTCGTACCAGTCTGTCAGTTCTGTCGTGTTGCATTTGATTTTTCCAATCGCCACCAGTTTTGAACTGTAGCTTTCTGCTGCCTCGACTTTTGGATTATTTTGTGCCTTTTTCACCATTAAACCTTTAGTTCATCATTCTAACCTGGGTCCTCCCTGTTTTCTTCACCACCCTACAAGTGCACATCATGACACAAATCTCTCCATATAGTTTTCAAACAGTCTCAAGAGCAGAGTGTGTGATTTAAAGGGTTATCATCACAAGTCTCGGTCAAGTAAATTCACAATGTGACTTAGATAAAACATCAACATTGGATTGTGACAGACTAACAATGTCTTTATTGAAATCCTAAGACCTAAAAGTACATAAAATATAGAAGAGTTTGGAAAATTTTAAATTGAAACTTATAAAACTGTAGAAATGAGAGCATAAGGGTGAACAAAAAAAAAAAACTGCAGTGAGTTCCTCCTTTATAGATGAATAGATCTGGTCTGCACTAATAGATGCTAAAGGTCTTTTTAAGGATATTTGAACAAAAGTGTAAACTTTTGCTAAATTCAGCCATGAACAGTTATAAAGTCTCCAGGTCATGATGCCTTATATCTTAAATTCTCCTCACACTAAGCTGCAACAAATGTAATGTCTGAGTTTAAAGACGGTCCAGATGTTTGGGACTAATACCCAGTTAGCAGAAATTGTCTCATCCAATTGGCTGCAGATATCAGCAGAATCTCCCAAATGTACTAAAGAACAATCATTTCTGGACAAGAACAAACAAAAGATTTATATTTTATATTTGCAGTGATTTATATCTTCTTGTCTCTGAAAAAGCCATCCTACTTCACCAACCCAGATGTTGGAATGCCTTGGAGCAGTTGGACTAGAGAACAAGTTGCCTCATCCTCCATCAGAAGTTAGATTATCACCACATAAATAACCTTTAATTCTAAAGGATGGATAAATGTCAAACTGAGCGAATTGCCGGAATAAATCATTCAGCAGCTCATTTCAATAAGGGGTGGAAGCAGTTAACGGATGAGAGAGTTTCTCTGAAGTGGTGTGTTTTTGTCTTTAATTCTAACTTACAGATGAATAGAAACTTAAAACCGACCATTTGATGGAATCAATTTTAAGTTTTCATTCACTTCATTCTAGTGAGTGCTCTTGAGTCAGCAGGTTTCTATCATCCGTGGCAGCTACAAAGCCTGATGCTGACTGTGCCTGTCAGCCCAGATGGTTAACAGATTGTATTACAGTAGGCAGTAAGAATGTTATTTTGGAGCCATAATGCTCCATCTAACACCTCCTCCGGATCAGAGCCCACAGGGAGCGCTGCTGCAGGCTGATAAGGGGGAAAAAAGTCACGAGATTTCAACAAAAAATATTTAGAAAATAATTATGTGTAGGTCAGTTAGCAATGTAAAAGACTCACAGAATTCAAGAACTTGTGAAGATTCTAGAGTAGAAGGGATTTCTTTGTTTTTCACTTGGTGCATATGAATCCAGCCCTGTGAACACATGCTAAAATATCAGATTCTGTCACCACCCTTCATCACTGACGTCGGGACGAGCAGGTGGAGGAAAAGCTCAGAGAGGTTGGAGAGGCAGTTAGAAGAGAGTTTGTTCTTTATCTGTGTGATTCCTGAAGGATTTTTCTAGGAACATTAGGAGCTGCCTCACCCAAAGGTAAACCACAAAAGATACATGTCATTTTCATCTACTGTAAAGCTAATCAAAATTGAAATATATGACAAATTAACACTTATATCTACATCTGTAATAATGAAGTTAGTGTTTTTTTTTAAATGTTTAAATTTTAGAAGTTTATATAGAAAATTGTAAAAACGTTTTTTTTTAAGTTTAACTTTATATTTCTGTCTTTAAGTTAAAACCATGCAGTTGAAGGTTCTGGTTCTGTTCTGCATGCTGTCAACATCTGCAACTCAGAAACGGAAACATAAAACCTCCCCTTGGGATCCAAAAGGCAAGGAATAACCTCTTGTTCTTGTAAACAATTACTAAATCCATTGGGTCAAACTCTCTTACACATATTTCTGTGTAGAGCAGAACACACCAGCAGACAGACTTGCTCCAACCTGACTCAAGTACTGGACAACTGGAAATTTGCTATAATAACCCAAGTGAAAGAGCTGCTGATCCATGACCATGCCTCTGTTCTCCCTGAATACACCAGGTGAGTTGCACTGAACCAAGGCAACAGGAACAAGCACTAACAGATAAAGTTTGAACTCCGAGTCATCCATTAAAACATTCGACAAACTGCTGATCCTCTTGCAACATTAGAATATTATGCAACATGTTTCTGCTTTTTAAATGATGTCAATGCAGGGAGTGCGCCAAATGGAAAAGAGTGAAATGTTTCAGCAACGTGGTCTGCTAAATCTAGTGGCTCTGAAACTCTCCAAGTCATTCCTCCAGAGACAGGGCTTATGATACAACACAGTAAACAGCTATTTGTTATCGCCAAGTACTTGTTGTAGATCAACTTTGATCTACATCTAGTAGTTGTGCCACTTTTTATTTTTTAAAAGAGACTTTTGTTCTTGTTATTCCAAGTTTAATTGGCAATTGTGTGGCTGTTTCTGCTCAACAGTAAGTTATGACTAACACACTGTTGACGTTTTGTCTTGGCTGTGTTCTTCTCATTTCCTGATAGTGTTTAATGTGTAGTAAAGCCAACAGTCTTGGGCAGCATACTAAAACGGTGAGATCATTTTAATTAATTCATGTCTCCATGTGCCTAGGATCCAGCCTCTCTCCGAGGCTCTGGGAGACCTCTACCAGCAGTTTAACTCGCTAAAAGACGAGCTGGGGAAGCTCACCTCAAAGTTTGATGGAGTGGAGGCTTTTGTGGATGATATTAAAGAAGGTAGATTCACCGTACCTCATTGGTCAGTGTCCAGGATTCCTCCCAGCTTTGGTCTGAGGTCTCCACTTGGAGCGCAGCGGAGAGCTCTAGACAGGAGGCTCATCAATCAGCCAACACTGCTCAGAGCAAGGAGGAGAGGCACTCAGAGACAGTAACATTGTTGATTGCTAACTACTGTCCTATGTTAACAATAACTATTGTTCTACACTTTTGGAGTGCTGGATGTAATGGGAAAGGGCATTCAAATCAAATTACCCAGAATATGAACCACGTCATGCAGTGATGGTTGTTCCACTTTTCTTGGTCATATTCTGCCACAAGGTGGCATCATCCACCTGGTTGTTCATTATTCAACTGGTTTGTGTGCCTGCTCATTACTGAAATATGACTATAAAGAGGATGTTTCTTGTACATAATATAATCAATAATCAGAAACCTTTATAACGTACTTTAGACAAATGGAGTTTGCTTTAGATGTAGGATTTAAAAATACCCATTCTTAATAAGGAGACAAAGTGAAACTATGTGTCAGCACAAGTTGATATACTAGTAACAGCTAGTAGTGAAACAATATAACTGCAATCTTTGATAGAACTCTTTTACACACATGAATTACCTTAATCGGACTATCCTGCTATCCTTTGTTATCTTCAAATTTTCAGCTGTTAATCAGATGTCTTATCTGTAATAACATTTTTTCTGAGTATTAATAGAGTATTTTTGATTCTGATTCTCAGCATGTGTGGTAGAAACACTGCTAAAAGAAACCTAAAATGACATTTATCTGTTCAGGGCTACAACCTTGTAACATGACTTATAAGACTGTCCCATAACGCATGATTATTCTATACTCAGTATTTATCACTGTCATTGGTTTGCACTTTATGTTTCTGCTCAAATAATTATTAAAAACATTCAACAGCATATGGTGTGGTGATTAGCAGTGTTAACAAGTAAAAACCTGGCTGAGCATGTGTGGTATGAATACACATGCCGAACAAGACACGGGCTGTTCTTTGTGTTGTTTGGCTGGACTCCTGTCCAGAGTTATGGATGGACTGATGATTTGTGCAGACTGTGACTACTAGAATACATCCCAACCTTGTTTTAATGGTCACTTTGGGAGGGATCAGAAACAATTTCCCCCTCCAAAACAAGAGATGACAAGTTTTACAAGACTGAGAAAACAAGCTTCTCTTACTTTCTGAAAACAAAGGTGAACATGCCTTTATCTATCTTACAGTTGCTACATTTTTATAATCAAACAAAAAAGATAATATTGTGATTTAGAACATCTTCCTTTTTTTAATTACAAGTAACCAAGTACATACAAATACTCTAAAAAAGCACTACTAAAAAAGTCAAATAGGTTGGACGCATAGCTTTTCCCCATAAAAGAGACTCATTTCGAGGAGCTAAATTATGAGCTATGTGTTTAGTGCAATGATAAAGGATTATGTCTTCATTTCTATCAATTACAGAGAGAAATACAATTTATTTTGCTAATTCTAATATTAAAAATACACACTGATATACTGGGATTAGATGTAAATTTGTTAAACAAGAAGAATTAAAACCTCAGTGTATCAGGGATTGTTCCCTCTGAAACTGGATTTCATTATTTTTAAATATGATACCAAAAAAGCATAGCAGGCCTGCAGGTGTATCCTGTAAAAGAAGAGACAACGAGAAGAGAAGTGATGCTTCATTGGCTGTAAAAAAAAATGCTCAGTTTCGCTTGTTCATCTTTATCAGACATTATGACTTACTCAGAATGTATCTTTTATGTCTTTAGGGCCACAGTTTGTTTAGGAAGAACTTCCTATTTGAAACTTTGCAGTGCGTATATGTTTTTACCAGTTGTGTAAAATAATAAACTGTGAAAACATTAAAGGTAAAGAAATAAATCTGATGTATGAATTTTTCTATTAGCTTCTCCTCCACAAAGCTTCACAAATATCCCATTGTAAGCAAAATATTTTACTTTGGCACAACTACACTCAATTACAAATAATGAAACACACATGAACACTGATTTCCAATGTAACAGTGATTTATTAATGAAAATGAAAGCCAAGCGAACAATAGTTGTCAAACAAAAACTAAATAGAGAAGCAAACAGAAACAAAGCAGATTATAAATGATGATTAAGATCTTCTGCTATTCTTCAGCAGGACATTCTGACTTGTTGATGGTTTTCTCTGCAGTCTGAGAACCCAAAGACACTTTACAGACATAAACCTTGTTCCCGTTCCAGTCTGATGTCTGGATGGACAGAGAACTGCTGATGTGGAAAGTCTGGTCTGGTTTCTGAACAGCAGTGCTGGTAGAGATCCCACTGCTTACTGGACTCCCATCAACCAACCAGTTCACATCAGCAAAAGGTCCAGACTGAGTGGACAGACAGAGCAGAGTGGCTTTGCTGGACTGGAGCTCAGCCTTGGATGGAGGGAAAACGGTCAGGACAGGAGGAGGGAGAGTGGAGCCTGGAAGGAAATGAAGATAAATAAATAAATAAATACACAATTAAGTCAAAGACAAACATTATTTGGTTAAAACGTGGATGATATTATTGAAAAGAACAAATTTTGGCTATAGTGAGAGCTATGAAATGGTATTTTATTTGAGAACAAATGAAAATATTGAAGCAGATGGAAAACTAAGTAATTCATCACAGGGTCTTTGAGATGGATTCATCAGATTTGTTTGAACGGAAAGATCTGATAATGATATAACTTAATTTAGCATCAAACCAATAATACAAAAGAACATAAACAAGAGCAAGACACAAAATATGAAAATCTGCATTATTTATGAAAGACTGGGGATATGTTTATTCTAGAAAAAAATAATCAGAATTTAATAATTATTTTTATGATGATTATTAGTTTGTGGATTATATTTGCATGCAGCTTTGTTTTTCTATGGATTTTTTTTTATTTAGAAAGTATTAAAAAAAGTAAATATTTACATAAAATGTAACTTAATATAGCCAATATTTTACTGCCATTTATTTACAGGAGAGATCAAATAAAACATGGAATTCACTGCAAACAAAGAAAAACCTAGGAGAAGACTACATGTGAATTAATGGTCAGTTTTACAGTAACTACATTTGCAATAAGAGTCTCAATGAGGAGCACAACTGTCTTATAAAACTGACAAATTTGGATTTGGAAAATTTACTTTGGAAAGCAGATTTTACATGGCTATAAGTGACAATCCTTTTCATAATCTACATGAAAATACTTTTTTGTAAAAAGAAACAAACAAACAAAAAAAACAAGAACTTAAAAAAAATTGGGGAAAATGTAAAAGTACAAAAAAGGTCTCACTTCAAAGTATTTAAAACAAATCCTTACCTGTGACAATCAGCTTGGTTCCCGGTCCGAATACCACAGTGATTCAGTTTGTATACATCGTCGTACAAAAACCTCCTCATTGTTTCTGATGACGGAGTGGAAGTGAAACATCCTGCTGTGAGCAACTTTCACTGAAAACATCTCAGTCTCTTCATCATTCTGCTTTTATTAGAAAACACTAACTCACATTGGTCTCTGTGGACATGTTTAAACAGTGGAAGTATGGTTTATAGTAACAAATGTGTGTTGTGAACTGTTTAATGTTCAGATATTTGATCAGTTTGGGTGTTTGGGTTTTTGTCACACTGTGAATCATTGTGATACAGCTTCAGCTGCAGAGTCATCAAATGTCTGACAGAAATACAGAGCAGAGTCTCCTGCTTCTGTCTGCTTAATAATGAACTGATAATCAATGTTTGATGATGATTTAGCGTTGAATCGGTCTGAAGAGAATCCTGTTTCAAAGTCAAGTGAACTGTCACTGTGATGAAAACGGAGAACATACTGAGGAACTCCACTGGGAACTTGTTTGTACCATCTGACATAATTTCCATCATATCTCTGAATGTTGCAGTTTAGAACAACTTGTTGTCCTGCTGAGACTGTGACAACAGGATCCTGGGTCAATGTTATCGCTGCATCAACACCTGACAACACATGGAGAAAAACAGTTGAATCAAAAGGTTTGAATGTATCATCTGAAATAGTCTGAGAAGAATCTCACATGTTAGAGCAATGATGAGACTGCAGACGATCCCCAGCATGTTGTCAGATTGTGATGTAAATCTTATTTTCTGTGTAGCTGAAAGGTGAGCAGGTTGGACTGAAAGGAGGAGAGAAACAGAGGCTTATAAAGACCCTGAGGATAAGAGAAGAGGAGGAGGAGATTCATGAATCAAATATTTAGACTTATTGTATATCCTGAAAATCCCATTTGTTTTCTGAACAGCTTGTTTAGTTATTTAAAGAGTGTATTTTATTAGTGTTTACTGGTAAACTGATTTGAATTGATAATTGAATATGAATTATTGTTTGTCATTGTTCTGGCCCTTTACTAGTCAAGTTATTTTTCTACCTTCAAATGGAAACTGAACAGAAGTGAAATAAACTGATGGTGAACTGCTGGTACCTTTTTCTTTTCTTTTTTCTCCCCAATTCCCTTTTGACTTTTTTCCAGATTGTACTGGGAGGACATAACTGGACCCTCAAAAATGCAGAGGACCACAAGAAACGTTGAACACAAATGAAACCACTAAGAACTCTGACATGAAGTGTTGAGCAGACTTTTCAAACTTACATCTGGAAGTCCACATAAAATTCCATGAACATGTATTATTTTATATATATCATAAAGAAACTAAACTGCTTAAAGCAAATTTGACCTAAAAAGATTTGCAGCAGCAAAATTGTAATACATTTTCTTCATGTCACCTTACTATCTGGTATGACTGGTTATTTATGTTTTATATTTAAAAGGCAACCATTAAACAAGGGAGTTCACAATTTTAACAAATATATAATAAAGACAGAAACTGTTAAAATATGGATTGGATGACTTTATTATTCTTCACTCCAGCAGTTCACCATTTGTCAAAAAGCAGAAGTGTTTGTGTTGAGGTTTTTGTCATGGTATAAATCACTGTGTACATGCTCATTCACAGAGTTATCCCATGTATTGCAGTAATAAACTGCAGAGTCTTGCTCTTCTACATTGTTGATGATTAAACGATAATCTGTTGTGGACTGATGAGTTGATGTGAACCTTGGAGATGAAAACCCAGAACCATAGCGTGGTGCACTATCGCTACGATAGAAATACAGCACCCACTGAGGAGCTCCACCTGGAATCTGTTTGTACCAACGAGCAGCACTGTTACTAACGCTCCCCAGGTTACAGTCCATGGTGGCTGTCTCTCCTTTCCTCACTGTCAGAACTGGAGGTTTCTGTGTCACAACCGTCACACCGCTCACACCTGCAAACAACAAGATGACATGAAGTTAAGAGAAACCCAAAGATTGATTAATCCAGCATTAAGTCCAATCAGCAGTAAGTCATCCTCCTTACATGTTAGAGCAATGAAGAGAGTGAAGAATATCCCCAGCATGGTCTCAGTGTGTGATTCAAAGATGTAAAATGATCTTTCTGCTGACAGATGAGTTTAGTGGATGAGGAGAGGAGATGTTGGAGGAAACATTTAATACATGAGTGAAAATAAGAGGGACTAGCAGGAGGAGGAGCATTACTTTTGCATGTAGTGATCTTGACTTATTGTATAACTCTAAAGATAAATAGTTTATTGTTAGAACTTAACTACTTAAACTATTAAACTAGTCTTTGGTCAAAAAGAAAAATTCATGAGTTAGATTTTATCATTTATTTAAAAAAATATTGTTTTCTGGTTGTGTGAGCTTTAGATATACTTGTACAGTGAATACACACCACTTGTGTCCATCATTAGAACTTAAATTAAGGTCAACTTTGTTGTTCAAGGATTGTATAAGACACCTCAATAAAGATTATTGAGGTGTTGTTTTAATTTATTAAAAAATGTTACTTGTTAGCAAATTCAATATTTTTTATTTTACTGTATTCTTGATTTCCAGAGCACCATGTCTATAGAGGATGTCCCAGCCAGGTAGAGGGTGAGCAGTCCAACACACATGAAGACCTGCTGCCATTTAATTCTCAGTCCAGTTCTGCATCATCAGTCTGTTTTGGTAAAAATCCAACCAGAACAAACTTCTATGGTAAGAACTACAGATCTGATTTCCATTTTTTAAGGTTACTGTATGGGGGTCTATTTGGCTCAGGGTTTAAATAAGGTGAGGCGAAAACCTGACATCTGAAATAAAAAGTAAAGGAGACCAACAGTTTAACATATTTTATCTTTATGAACTAAATTTGTTATGACTCGGATTTCTGAAACAAGAGTTCAAAATGAAGTGACTGGATTATGTTCATATGAGGACTGTTATAATGTGGGTTTGTACAGTTTCTGCCTCCTTTCTTCAAAAAGCAGAATGTTTATGTTGAGATTTTTGTCATAGTGATATGTACTCACTGGCAGAGCTGTCCCATGTGTTACAGTAATAAACTGCAGACTCTCCTTCAACATTGCTAATTCTAAAACAATAATTTGAGTTTAACACACAATTAACTGTGAATTTGGGGGAAGAGAAACCAGAACCAAACTTTGGAGAGCTCCAGTCCTTTTACAAATTTAGAACAAAGTGAGGAATTCCTCCTGGGATCTGTTTGTAGAAACGTGGTCGATCAGCAGCTGAGTTACAGTCCATGGTGGCTGTCTCTCCTTTCCTCACTGTAGCTTCTATCAACAACATCGCATGGCAAAAATTTAAAGTTGTTTCGCAATTTGTTTGTCTTGTTTACTGTTTTTTCTTTTATAGTGTTTAGATGTTTTCAATAATCTCCACTTCTACATTGCTTTTTAATAAACACTTTCATATGAAGTTCAAATACTCTACCTGTTCTTCTTCTTTGCTTTACAGATCTAAGACGAGAAGTTTCTCCACTCCCAAAATTCGCTTGTTTTTTCATGTGCTTATAATAATAACAGTTTATTACAATACTTCCATAATAATTCTGTTTAAAACTAATAACTAATAATATGAGCAATTCATATATGAGAATATGTAGAATTCATTAATCCTATCCCTTTCTAAGTTATTTCTAATTTTGTTTGTGAACTGATGATATTTCCTTATGTAATTTTCCTAACATCAGATAAATTATTGAACCTGGCAGAAAAGTGAGGATGAAATCCACTTTCATCTGAATATAAATATTCTACTTTTAGTCATTTCTGTGTATTTTAGATTTTAACATGGCAAAAAAAAAATGCATGTCAAACACATACATAAACACAATGGTTGATCTCTAATTTTGGATAGGACATTTGAACTGGACTCAATGATACAAAGTTGCAAAGTTCCATACTGTCACAGTAAGAGATATATTTTCATACTGAAACATTTAAGTATGACCTGTACATACCTAAAGCTCCTCCTCCCTCCTGTCAGTGTGATATTAAATGCCTCCTCCAGCACCTCCTCTTCATCTTCTAAACTCTCATCTGTCGGCAGTAAAGTCACTTTACAACTCCAACATTAATCTCAGCTCACACTGACATCATGCTGGTGACCCTCTGCACTCTTATCACTGCTCTAACATGTAAGACGAGATCTCATGATGGAATCATCAGACATTATCCATATTTTAACTGTCATTTCATTGTTTCCAGGTGTGAGTGGTGTGACGGTGGTGACACAGACGCCTCCTGTTGTGACAGTGAGGAAAGGAGAAACGGCCACCATGGACTGTAACCTGGGGAGTGTTACTAACAGCGGTGCCCGATGGTACAGACAGATCCCAGGAGAAGTTCCTCTATATATGCTCAGGTTTTATCATGGCATGAGTGCACCAGAATATGACACTGGATTTCCTTCTACAAGACACACATCCACTCATCAGTCAACATCAGATTACCGTTTGCATATCAGCAGTGTGGAGGAAGGAGATTCTGCAGTTTATTACTGTAGCACATGGGATAACTCTGCTAAAGAGTGGGTATCACAGTGATTCACAGTGTGACAAAAACCTCCTCAATAACACTTCTGCTTTTTCTCTCCCTAATACAAAAACCAAGTGGAGCCTCCAGCAATAACTTCATCCAACACACAGCGTATATATTTTTTCAGCATTTAAACTCTTTAAAGTGTTTTTTATTAATAAATAAAACCAGCAAGTATTACATTATGTCTACAAAATTATTTACTTAATCTTACTTAAACAGTATAATAACAAATGTCTTTTATATGTCACAAGTAAAAAAAAAATAGATATTGCACAAATCTTAAGCTCACATTAAAACTGTCTAACTCTAAATATTAACCAATAAAATAAACAGAAAATATGTTAAAGGTCAAGAAAAAAACAGTCTAAAATATGTTTTATGAAGATTTTATCAAAATTCCTTAATGATAATTTAATATCTGGAGCAGAGATTATGTTATCATTGAGTTACGTGTTGAACGTTCAAAATACCGTTGAAACTTAAGTTCTTAATTTACATGAAAGTTTAATTATGGAGATGATGTCTGCAGCTGCATCCTGTGAGAACAGAGAATGAGGTGTAGATAGGTGATGCTTCATTGACAGGAGAGGAAAATTCAGTTTCTTCTTTTCTTTAAAGTATTTTACACCACTAAATATTCTCCTCTGTTTTTAGTTCAAATTTAATGCTCAATCTTACTCTGTTACAAAAACGTTTTAGATTACAATGAGTTAAATTGTGTTTTTTGTTTCTTCAAATCATGAAATTAAAAAGAAATATTTCATTTATGATTGAGTTAGTTGTGTTTAGCTTCTATCAACAACATCGCATGGCAAAAATGTAAAGCTGTTTCGCAATTTCTTTGCCTTGTTTACGTTTTTTCTTGTATAGTGTTTAGATGTTTTCAATAACCTCCACTTCTACATTGCTTTTTAATAAACACTTTCATATGAAGTTCAAATACTCTGCCTGATCTTCTCCTTTTCTTTACAGATCTAAGACGAGAAGTTTCTCCACTCCTAAAATTTGCTTGTTTTGTCATGTGCTTATAATAATAACTGTTTATTACAATACTTCCATGATAATTCTGTGTTTCAAACTGTTCATAACATTACAAAACTTAAAATGAGAATATTTATGAATCATTATTAAAAAAAATGTCACATTTATATGAATGACACCAGATTACTTTTTCTAGAGATTAATTCTTAGCAATTGGGAAAACACATTTCATGTAATGGCCTTTGATAATAAACACAGTATTAATAAGTTGAATTTGTTTATTTTTTGAATATGGTTTTTATTACTTTTGGTGATGTAAAATCTCAAAACCCAGTGTTGATATTATTAAAACTGTTTCTATTTAATTCAAGATGTTGGTTTGAATCACTTCAATTCTCATTGACAGATGTGTCCTCAGTTTTTCATTAGTAAATCTCTTTCTTCTTCCATACTTCAGATAATCAAACAATAATCTGGTGACCGATACTGGATGTGTGTTCTTGAGATGGGAGTCATATTTGGGTAAAACACATGTAGGGACTTTCCTAGGCTCTGTCTGTACAAACTAGGGTAATTTGTGTTAACATTATTGTAAATAAATTGTAATATCTGATAATTTTATTCATTTGTAGAAAAAATATTTTAGTGCAGATACTGACAAATAATGATGTGCTGACTGAAACTCTTGCTGGTGGCTACATTGTCTGTCCATGCATCTCAGTGAGAGCAAAAGCAGAAGTGTTATTGAGGAGGTTTTTGTCACACTGTGAATCACTGTGATACCCACTCTTTAGCAGAGTCATCCCATGTGCTACAGTAATAAACTGCAGAATCTCCTTCCTCCACACTGCTGATATGCAAACGGTAATCTGATGTTGACTGATGAGTTGCCGTGTGTCTTGAAGAGGGGAACCCAGTGTCATATTTGGGTTTACTCCAGCCATGATAAAACCTGAGCATATATAGAGGAACTTCTCCTGGGATCTGTCTGTACCATTGGGCATTAAAGTTAGTAACACTCCCCAGGTTACAGTCCATGGTGGCCGTTTCTCCTTTCCTCACTGTTACAACAGGAGGCGTCTGTGTCACCACAGTTGCTCCTCTCACACCTGGAAATAACAAGATGACATGAAGTCAACAGTAACACACAGTCTGATGAATGAACTCCAGTCTGCAGTAAGTTACCTTTCATACATGTTAGAACAGTGATAAGAGTGCAGAGGGTCCCCAGCATGTTGTCAGTGTGTGCTGAGAATGACCTTAGACCTTAGAAAGTGACCTTTCTGCTGATAGACGAGTTCAGAAGATGAGGAGAGGAGATGCTGAAGGAGGCATTTAATACAACACTGATACTTAGAGGAAGAGACAGGAGGAGGAGCTTTAGACTTTTGTGGTTTTGATGACTTCCAGGACTCTAATATGTTAAAAAAATGAATTTTCTTCTTGGAAACAACTGACATCATTTATGCTATTAACAGATGAATTCTTGTCTTAACTCCAAAGTTTTATAATGATGATTTTGATGACATTTGAGAAAATATCTTTCTTGCTTCTTTAGAGTTGTATGTTTTTATCATGTAAATTGCATAGCCTATTGCTGAAATGTGCTATACAAATAATCTTACCTTTCTTTAACAGAAAGATAAAGACAAATTGAAATCTTTCTCAATATGAAAGTGTTAGTAAGAAAGTAGTTGTGGTTTTTAACCATTTAATTTGCTTTCATTTTAAATTTTATCATTCATAGCAAACAGAATCAAAAACATCCATCAACTTTTCCTCAAACAGACTCAGGTACCCATTTATAAACATACTTAAGTACAAGTCACCTATTTACTGTTCATGTTACTACAAATAACTAAAATAAATGTAAGCTAATAAGATCACAACCAAATGTAACATTTAAGACATTGCATGTCTTTTATTAATAGTTAATGGTCATGATACCTATAATTCAAATTTACAATGATTTAAAGATTCATTTTCTACAAAAGTTCTATGAGTTTTATGTCAGTAAAAAGTGATGTTTATTTTTTTAATACTTTTATCACTTTTTAAAGTGAAAAATTGAAATCAACTAAACACAAGTCTCAAGCGAGGATTGATCATTCCAGATGCTGTAAAGGTTAAAGTGTTAGTGACATCTGTTTACCAAAACCATTTTATATGTCCAACACAAAATCACAATGAACAATTAAAAAATAATTTATGTCAAATACATAGCAGATCAGAAATGCATTTTTAATATTTTGTCATCTATCTACTCCTCCCTATTTGCTATCAAAAGGATGCAGTTACTGACCTCTCCTCCATTCTCATTACTTCCTGTAATAAGAATAGAGCCCAACTGACCACAACTTGAACTCTTGTGGTCAAGAGTTCAGGTTTCAGCTATCTGTTGAACTGCAAATATTTATTTTATGCTGTATGAAGTTTGCAGTGAGTCAAAACACAAACAATAAAACAACAAATATATAGAAGCAAGAGGAGAGGAGGAGCTGCAGGAGGTGTCCAACATGATGCTGAATCTGGAATGATTGACAGGAGGAGAAGCTGTGATGACATCTGATCAAATCGTTTTAACATTACAGATTGTTGTTGCATGTTTGCTTTTTTATTTAACTTTCAAATATTTCTTTCATAAAATTGTTTCAATTTGAAGTTTGAACTTGTGATTCATTAGATTTTCATGCTAAGATTAAAACCTCAGGGAGTGTTCCCTCTGAGACTTTAGTCTGATATTTACATATTGGGTAAAAAAAGCAGAGGAGGCCTGCAGGTGCATCCTGTAATAGAAGAGACTGAGTCGTAATGCTTCACCGGGTTTGGAAAAAAGACCCTCAGTTCCACGAGTTCATCTTTTTTTTCCCTCATCATTATGTGACACAGACTCTATCTTTAATATTTTGGACTCTTCTATTGATGCTTTAGGAAAATCTTAATATTTGAAACTTCATGATGTTTCTATATTTAATAATATTTGAGTAAAAAACATACAATGTAAAAATATAAAAATAGATGAATAAGTATGGTGTATGGACACTTTTTAGTATCTTTCACAGCTAACTGCACAAACATCCCATTAGAGGCAAAATGTTTTACTTTGCTACAGCTACTTTTATTAATGTCTGGAAAAATACACATGAACTCACATTTCCACAGTTTATTAATGAAAAAGAAAGCCAAGAGAACAATAGTTGTCAAGCACACTGAACAGAGAAGCAAGTTTTCTAAGTCTTGTAAAGAATAAACTGAATCAAAAGCAGATTATAAATGATGATTAAGATCTTCTGCTATTCTTCAGCAGGACATTCTGACTTGTTGATGGTTTTCTCTGCAGTCTGAGAACCCAAAGACACTTTACAGGCGTAAACCTTGTTCCCGTTCCAGTCTGATGTCTGGATGGACAGAGAACTGCTGATGTGGAAAGTCTGGTCTGGTTTCTGAACAGCAGTGCTGGTAGAGATCCCACTGCTTACTGGACTCCCATCAACCAACCAGTTCACATCAGCAAAAGGTCCAGACTGAGTGGACAGACAGAGCAGAGTGGCTTTGCTGGACTGGAGCTCAGCCTTGGATGGAGGGAAAACGGTCAGGACAGGAGGAGGGAGAGTGGAGCCTGGAAGAAAATGAAGATAAATAAATAAATAAATACACAATTAAATCAACAACAAAGAACTACTTGGTCAAAACAGAGAATACAACTAACTTTAGTCATAGTCATAGTAGTCAACTGACAAATATGTTATTTAAGAACAAAAAAAAAAATAAAATCATGCAGATGAAAATATCAGTAATTCTAAAACGGTTTCTGAAGTGCATAAACATGATAATGAATAATAAACAAGAGCAAAATACAGCATACAAAAGCTTATATATTATATATGACTGTTCTGAAGTTTATTCATTTCACAATTTACTAATTATTTTTATGCTCATTATTAGTTTGTGGATTATTTCTGCTGGCAGCTTTCTCTTCATAAATAAAATCTTTTTTTAAGTAAATTATTTTAAAAATATGTATTTCAAAATTTAAATTAATATAATTAACATTTTACTTCAATGTATTTACAAGAAAGATCAAATAAAACATGGATCCTGATGAGATTTCATTGCGAACAACAAACATAAGAGCAGATTGTATGTGAATTCTTTGTTAGTTTATCAAGAACTACTTTTGGTTCAAAGATCAGAATAATTGTCTTAAACACAGTAGGAAGATGAGACCATATAGTAAATCATCAAAATCTACATTTTGATGATTTACTTTTGACACAAGATATACTAGATCATGACTTTAAATTACTATTGTTTACTTAACGTTTGGTTTAACGTCATATTTTTGTGAAAGCAAAACACAAATATGAAAAAAAGATGAAAATAGCTTAAAACTTAAAACTTTTTGCAACACAAAAGTACAAAAGAGAAAAAAAAAGTGTTATGCAATCTAAAAATTAAAAAAAGTCTAACTTTAAAGTAATTAAAACAAATCCTTACCTGTGACAATCAGCTTGGTTCCCGGTCCGAATACCACAGTGATTCAGTTTGTATACATCGTCGTACAAAAACCTTCTCATTGTTTCTGATGACGGAGTGGAAGTGAAACATCCTGCTGTGAGCAACTTTCACTGAAAACATCTCAGTCTCTTCATCATTCTGCTTTTATTAGAAAACACTAACTCACTTTGGTCTCTGTGGACATGTTTAAACAGTGGCAGTATGATTTATAGTAACAAATGTGTGTTGTGAACTGTTTAATGTTCAGGTATTTGATCAGTTTGGGTGTTTGGGTTTTTGTCACACTGTGAATCATTGTGATACATCTTCAGATGCAGAGTCATCAAATGTCTGACAGAAATACAGAGCAGAGTCTCCTGCTTCTGTCTGCTTAATAATGAACTGATAATCAATGTTTGATGATGATTTAGAGCTGAATCGGTCTGAAGAGAATCCTGTTCCAAAGTCAAGTGAACTGTCATAGTGCCGAAAACGGAGAACATATTGAGGAACTCCACTGGGAACTTGTTTGTACCATCTGACATAATTACTATCATATCTCTGAATGTTGCAGTTTAGAACAACTTGTTGTCCTGCTGAGACTGTGACAACAGGATCCTGGGTCAATGTTATCGCTGCATCAACACCTGACAACACATGGAGAAAAACAGTTGAATCAAAAGGTTTGAATGCATCATCTGAAATAGTCTGAGAAGAATCTCACATGTTAGAGCAGTGATGAGACTGCAGACGATCCCCAGCATGTTGTCAGTTTGTGATGTAAATCTTATTTTCTGTGTAGCTGAAAGGTGAGCAGGTTGGACTGAAAGGAGGAGAGAAACAGAGGCTTATAAAGACCCTGAGGATAAGAGAAGAGGAGGAGGATATTCATGAATCAAATATTTAGACTTATTGTATATCCTGAAAATCCCATGTGTTTTCTGAACAGCTTGTTTAGTTATTTAAAGAGTGTATTTTATTAGTGTTTACTGGTAAACTGATTTGAATTGATAATTGAATATGAATTGTTGTTTGTCATTGTTCTGGCCCTTTACTAGTCAGGTTATTTTTCTATCTTCAAATGGAAACTGAACAGAAGTGAAATAAACTGATGGTGAACTGCTGGTACCTTTTTCTTTTCTTTTTTTTCCCCAATTCCCTTTTGACTTTTTTCCAGATTGTACTGGGAGGACATAACTGGACCCTCAAAAATGCAGAGGACCACAAGAAACGTTGAACACAAATGAAACCACTAAGAACTCTGACATGAAGTCTTGAGCAGACTTTTCAAACTTACATCTGGAAGTCCACAAAAAATTCCATGAACATGTATTATTTTATATATATGATAAAGAAACTAAACTGCTTAAAGCAAATTTGACCAAAAAAGATCTGCAGCAGCAAAATTGTAATACATTTTGTTCATGTCACCTTACTATCTGGTATGGCTGGTTATTTATGTTTTATATTTAAAAGGCAACCATTAAACAAGGGAGGTAACAATTTTAACAAATATATAATAAAGACAGAAACTGTTAAAATATGGATTGGATGACTTTATTATTCTTCACTCCAGCAGTTCACCATTTGTCAAAAAGCAGAAGTGTTTGTGTTGAGGTTTTTGTCATGGTATAAATCACTGTGTACGAACTCCTTTACAGAGCTGTCCCATGTATTGCAGTAATAAACTGCAGAGTCTTGCTCTTCTACATTGTTGATGATTAAACGATAATCTGTTGTGGACTGATGAGTTGATGTGAACCTTGGAGATGAAAACCCAGAACCATAGCTTGGTGCACTATGGCTATGATAGAAAGACAGCACCCACTGTGGAGCTCCACCTGGAATCTGTTTGTACCAATGAGCGTAATGGTTACTAACGCTCCCCAGGTTACAGTCCATGGTGGCTGTCTCTCCTTTCCTCACTGTCAGAACTGGAGGTTTCTGTGTCACAACCGTCACACCGCTCACACCTGCAAACAACAAGATGACATGAAGTTAAGAGAAACCCAAAGATTGATTAATCCAGCATTAAGTCCAATCTGCAGTAAGTCATCCTCCTTACATGTTAGAGCAATGAAGAGAGTGAAGAATATCCCCAGCATGGTGTCAGTGTGTGATTCAAAGATGTAAAATGATCTTTCTGCTGACAGATGAGTTTAGTGGATGAGGAGAGGAGGTGTTGGAGGAAACATTTAATACATGAGTGAAAATAAGAGGGACTGGCAGGAGGAGGAGCATTACTTTTGCATGTTGTCATCTTGACTTATTGTATAACTCTAAAGATAAGTAGTTTATTGTTAGAACTTAACTACTTAAACTATTAAACTAGTCTTTGGTCAAAAAGAAAAATTCATGAGTTAGATTTTATCATTTATTTAAAAAATATTGTTTTTTGGTTGTGTGAGCTTTAGATATACTAATACAGTGAATACACACCACTTGTGTCCATCATTAAAACTTAAATTAAGGTCAATTTTGTTGTTCAAGGATTGTATAAGACACCTCAATAAAGATTATTGAGGTGTTGTTTTAATTTATTATAAAATGTTACTTGTTAGCAAATTCAATATTTTTTATTTTACTGTTTTCTTGATTTCCAGAGCACCATGTCTATAGAGGTTGTCCCAGCCAGGTAGAGGGTAAGCAGTCCAACACACATGAAGACCTGCTGCCGTTTAATTCTCAGTCCAATTCTGCATTATCAGTCTGTTTTGGTAAAAATCCAACCAGAACAAACTTCTATGGTAAGAACTGTAGATCTGATTTCCATTTTTTAAGGTTACTGTATGGGGGTCTATTTGGCTCAGGGTTTAAATAAGGTGAGGCGAAAACCTGACATCTGAAATAAAAAGTAAAGGAGACCAACAGTTTAACATATTTTATGTTTATGAACGAAATTTGTTATGACTCGGATTTCTGAAGCAAGAGTTCAAAATGAAGTGACTGGATTATGTTCATATGAGGACTGTTATAATGTGGGTTTGTACAGTTTCTGCCTCCTTTCTTCAAAAAGCAGAATGTTTATGTTGAGGTTTTTGTCATAGTGATATGTACTCACTGGCAGAGCTGTCCCATGTGCTACAGTAATAAACTGCAGACTCTCCTTCAACATTGCTAATTCTAAAACAATAATCTGAGTTTAACACACAATTAACTGTGAATTTGGGGGAAGAGAAACCAGGACCAAACTTTGGAGAGCTCCAGTCCTTTTAAAAATTTAGAACAAAGTGAGGAATTGCTCCTGGGATCTGTTTGTAGAAACGTGGTCCATCAGCAGCTGAGTTACAGTCCATGGTGGCTGTCTCTCCTTTCTTCACCGTAGCTTCTATCAACAACATCGCATGGCAAAAATTTAAAGCTGTTTCACAATTTCTTTGCCTTGTTTACTGTTTTTTCTTTTATAGTGTTTAGATGTTTTCAATAACCTCCACTTCTACATTGCTTTGTAATAAGCACTTTCATATGAAGTTCAAATACTCTACCTGCTCTTCTCCCTTGCTTTACAGATCTAAGATGAGAAGTTTCTCCACTCCCAAAATTCGCTTGTTTTGTCATGTGCTTATAACAATAATTGTTTATTACAATACTTCCATGGTAATTCTTTGTTTCAAACTGTTCATAACATTACTTAACTTAAAATGAGAATATTTGTCATTCATTATTTAAAAAAAAAAATTTGGTTAACAACATCACTTTTATGTGAATGACATCAGATTACTTTTCTAGAGATTAAGTCCTAGCACTTGGAAACACACATTTCATGTAATGGCCTTTGATAATAAACACAGTATTAATATATTGAATTTGCTTATTTTTTTAATATGTTTTTTTTATTTGGTGATGTAAAATCTCAAAAACCAATGTTGAGATCATTAAAACCGGTATTATTTAATTCAAGATTTTGAATGTTTGAATCACTTCAATTCTCATTGACAGAGGTGTCCTCAGTTTTTCATTCGTAAATTTCTTTCTTCTTCCATACTTCTGACAATCAAACAATAGTCTGATGACCGATACTGGATGTGTGTTCTTGAGATGGGAGTCATATTTAGGTAAAACACAGGTAGGAACTTTTCTAGGGTCTGTCTTTTCCAACTAGGGTAATTTTTGTTAACATTATGGTAAATAAATTGTAATATCTCCCAGCTTTATTCATTTGTAGATAAAAGATTATAGTGCAGATACTAACAAGTAACGATGTGTTGACTGAAACTCTTGCTGGTGGCTACATTGTCAGTCCATGCATCTCAGTGAGAGCAAAAGCAGAAGTGTTATTGAGGAGGTTTTTGTAACAGTGTGAATCACTGTGATACCCACTCTTTAGCAGAGTCATCCCATGTGCTACAGTAATAAACTGCCGAATCTCCTTCTTCAACATTGCTAATTCTAAAACGATAATCTGCATTTAACACACAATTAACTGTGAATTTGGGGGAAGAGAAACCAGAACCAAACTTTGGAGAGCTCCAGTCTTTATAAAAATTTAGAACAAATTGAGGAATTCCTCCTGGGATCTGTTTGTAGAAACGTGGTCCATCAACAGCTGAGTTACAGTCCATGGTGGCTGTCTCTCCTTTCCTCACCGTCACAACAGAAGGCTTCTGTATCACCACCGTCACACCATTCACACCTGAAAACAAGATAACATGAAGTCAAGAGAAACACATACTGATGTCTCCAACATCAGCTTCTTTCTGCTGCAAGTCATTCCCCTTACATGCTAGAGCAGTGATGAGTGTACAGAGGGTCCCCAGCATGATGTCAGTGTGTGATAAGAATGATCTTGGAATGTGTAAAGTGACTTTACTGCTGACAGATGATCGAAGAGGAGGTGCTGGAGGAGGTATTTAATATAGCAATGACACTTAGAAGTTACAGGAGGAGGAGCTTTCATCAAATCTATTTTTGATATTTTTTAGTTTTTAGCATCTTTGAAAAGAATTGATAAAATTTATTGAAAACTTGGCCATTTTGAAAATGTCTGTATCTATTGCTCTGGGAGGCCCCTATTTGCAGCTTAGTGATCTTAAAGATGTGGTGGGGAAGCTTGGCAAAATGACCTGGTTAAAAGATATAGGAAAGAGTTGAAACAAGTGCAAGATATTGTGATGCCACACATGATACCAATGTGTGTGGAATGATCACGTTTTTAGTTGTACCAGGAGGTGGCTTCCTTCACAAAACCTGTCATTCTCCTACCTGCTGTTTCTTTATTTCAATAAAACATGTGTTGTATAGTATTTACTATGATTGGGAATATTTTCAGATTGTTAAGCTTTAACTTAAGCTACTTTCTTGTAAAAAAAAAAAAAGAAAGAAAGGAACAATGCATAAATAGAAAATAGGAACAATGCAATGCAATAGAAACATTAAGAGGCCCAACATCGACTGTTAGGCTGTAACATCCAATGTCTTGTGGGCCTCAGTTTATATTTCTATCCCTGTAAAAAAAAAATAACAGTAAATGACAATTAATTTGATAGAAATTGACTAGTTGTTAGGAAATATTTATTGTGATTTGTATTCCATCATGGTTACAGAACAAAGGTTTTACAGCTGTGAACGTTCCAAAATTTCTTTTCACTTTACCAACAACTGTGGTGATTCAGAATCCTCCTGTTGTGACAGTGAGGAAAAGAAAGTCAGTCATCAAAGACTGTAACCAGGGATTTGTTGCTAACACTTTTCATATATGTGTATGAAATGTATATCTGGAGTGTCTTATTATGAGAATTCTTTGTTGTGGCAAAAATACAAATAATATATTATATTATTTATATATAATTTTTTTGCATTTATTTTTGTTTTTTAATTACTTTTGGTGATGTAAAATCTCAAAACCCAGTGTTAAGATTATTAAAACTGGTACTATTTAATTCAAGATATTGAATGTTTGAATCACTTCAAACATCATTCACAGAGGTGTCCTCAGTTTTTCATTAGTGAATTTCTTTCTTCTTCCAGACTTCTGATAATCAAACAATAATCTGGTGACCGATACTGGATGTGTGTTCTTGAGATGGAAACCAGTGTCATGTTTGTCTGTACAAACTAGGGCAATTTGTGTTAACATTATTGTAAATAAATTGTAATATCTGCTAATTTTATTCATTTGTTAAAAAAAGATTATAGTGCAGATACTGACAAATAATGATGTGCTGACTGAAACTCTTGCTAGTGGCTACATTGTCAGTCCATGCATCTCAGTGAGAGCAAAAGCAGAAGTGTTATTGAGGAGGTTTTTGTCACACTGTGAATCACTGTGATACCCACTCTTTAGCAGAGTCATCCCATGTTTTACAGTAATAAACTGCAGAATCTCCTTCCTCCACACTGCTGATATGCAAACGGTAATCTGATGTTGACTGATGAGTTGCCGTGTGTCTTGAAGAGGGGAACCCAGTGTCATATGAGGGTGCACTCCAGCCATGATAAGACCTGAGCATATATAGAGGAACTTCTCCTGGGATCTGTCTGTACCATCGGGCAGCGCTGCCAGTAACACTCCCCAGGTTACAGTCCATGGTGGCCGTTTCTCCTTTCCTCACTGTTACAACAGGAGGCGTCTGTGTCACCACAGTCGCTCCTCTCACACCTGGAAATAACAAGATGACATGAAGTCAACAGCAACACACAGTCTGATGAATGAACTCCAGTCTGCAGTAAGTTACCTTTCATACATGTTAGAACAGTGATAAGAGTGCCGAGGGTCCCCAGCATGTTGTCAGTGTGTGCTGAGAATGACCTTAGAAAGTGACCTTTCTGCTGATAGATGAGTTTAGAGGATGAGGAGAGGAGATGCTGAAGGAGGCATTTAATACAACACTGACCCTTAGAGGAAGAGACAGGAGGAGGAGCTTTAGACTTCTGTGGCTTTGATGACTTTTTGACTCTAATAAGTAAAAAAATAAATAAAATTCTTCTGGGAAACAACTGACATCATTTATGCTATTAACAGATTAATTCTTGTCTTAACTCCAAAGTTTTATAATGATGATTTTGATGACATTTGAGAAAATATCTTTCTTGCTTCTTTAGAGTTGTATGTTTTTATCATGTAAATTGAATAGCCTATTGCTGAAATGTGCTATACAAATAATCTTACCTTTCTTTAACAGAAAGATAAAGACAAATTGAAATCTTTCTCAATATGAAAGTGTTAGTAAGAAAGTAGTTGTGGTTTTTAAACATTTACTTTGCTTTCATTTTAAATTTTATCATTCATAGCAATCAGAATCAAAAACATCCATCAACTTTTCCTCAAACAGACTCAGGTACCCATTTATAAACATACTTAAGTACAAGTCACCTATTTACTGTTCTTGTTACTACAAATAACTAAAATAAATGTAAGCTAATAAGATCACAACCAAATGTAACATTTAAGACTTTGCATGCCTTTAATAATAGTTAATGGTCAAAAACCCTATGATTCAAATTTACAATGATTTAAAGATTCATTTTCTACAAAAGTTCTATGAGTTTTATGTCAGTAAAAAGTGATGTTTATTTTTTTTAATGCTTTTATCACTTTTTAAAGTGAAAAATTTAAATCAACTAAACACAAGTCTCAAGGGAGGATTGATCATTCCAGATGCTGTAAAGGTTACAGTGTTAGTGACATCTGGTTACCAAACCATTTTACATGTCCAACACAAAATCACAATGAGCAATTAAAAAATAATTTATGTCAAATACATAGCAGATCAGAAATGCATTTTTAATATTTTGTCATCTTTCTACTCCTCCCTATTTGCTTCCAAAGGATCCAGTTACTGACCTCTCCTCCATTCTCATTACTTCCTGTAATAAGAATAGAGCCCAACTGACCACAACTTGAACTCTTGTGGTCAAGAGTTCAGGTTTCAGCTATCTGTTGAACTACAAATATTTATTTTATGCTGTATGAAGTTTGCAGTGAGTCAAAACACAAACAATAAAACAACAAATATATAGAAGCAAGAGGAGAGGAGGAGCTGCAGGAGGTGTCCAACATGATGCTGAATCTGGAATGATTGACAGGAGGAGAAGCTGTAATGACATCTGATCAAATCGTTTTAACAATATAGATTGTTGTTGCATGTTTGCTTTTTTATTTAACTTTCAAATATTTCTTTCATAAAATTAAAATTTGAAGTTTGAACTTGTGATTCATTAAGTTTTCATGTTAAGATTAAAACCTCAGGGAGTGTTCCCTCTGAGACTTTAGTCTAATATTTACATATTGGGTAAAAAAAGCAGAGGAGGCCTGCAGGTGCATCCTGTAATAGAAGAGACTGAGTCGTAATGCTTCACCGGGTTTGGACAAAAGACCCTCAGTTCCACGTGTTCATCTTTTTTTTCCCCCTCATCATTATGTGACACATTATGTGACTATCTTTAATATTTTGGACTGTTATATTGATGTTTAAGGAAAATCAAAATATTTGAAACTTCATGATGTTTCTATATTTAATAATATTTGAGTAAAAAACATACAATGTAAAAATATAAAAATAGATGAATAAGTATGGTGTATGGACACTTTTTAGTATCTTTCACAGCTAACAGCACAAACATCCCATTAGAGGCAAAATGTTTTACTTTGCTACAGCTACTCTTATTAATGTCTGGAAAAATACACATGAACTCACATTTCCACAGTTTATTAATGAAAAAGAAAGCCAAGAGAACAATAGTTGTCAAGCACACTGAACAGAGAAGCAAGTTTTCTAAGTCTTGTAAAGAATAAACTGAATAAAAAGCAGATTATAAATGATGATTAAGATCTTCTGCTATTCTTCAGCAGGACATCCTGACTTGTTGATGGTTTTCTCTGCAGTCTGAGAACCCAAAGACACTTTACAGGCGTAAACCTTGTTCCCGTTCCAGTCTGATGTCTGGATGGACAGAGAACTGCTGATGTGGAAAGTCTGGTCTGGTTTCTGAACAGCAGTGCTGGTAGAGATCCCACTGCTTACTGGACTCCCATCAACCAACCAGTTCACATCAGCAAAAGGTCCAGACTGAGTGGACAGACAGAGCAGAGTGGCTTTGTTGGACTGGAGCTCAGCCTTGGATGGAGGGAAAACGGTCAGGACAGGAGGAGGGAGAGTGGAGCCTGGAAGAAAATGAAGATAAATAAATAAATAAATACACAATTAAATCAACAACAAAGAACTACTTGGATGATATTATTGAACAAGAACAAATTTTGGCTATAGTGAGCTATGAAATGGTATTTAGTCAACTGAACAAATGAAAATATTAAGAACAGATGGAAAACTAAGTAATTCATCACAGGGTCTTTGAGATGGATTCATCAGATTTGTTTGAAGGTTTCTGATAATGATATAACAATAATGAATAGCATCAAACCAATAATACAAAGAACATAAACAAGAGCAAGACACAAAATATGAAAATCTGCATTATTTATGAAAGACTGGGGAATTATTTTTATGATGATTATTAGTTTGTGGATTATATTTGCATGCAGCTTTGTTTTTCTAAATATTTTTTTATTTAGAAAGTATAAAAAAGTAAATATTTACATAAATTAATATAATTAACATTTTACTGCCATTTATTTACAGGAGAGATCAAATAAAACATGGAATTCACTGCAAACAAAGAAAAACCTAGGAGAAGACTACATGTGAATTAATGGTCAGTTTTACAGTAACTACATTTGCAATAAGAGTCTCAATGAGGAGCACAACTGTCTTACAAAACTGACAAATTTGGATTTGGAAAATTTACTTTGGAAAGCAGATTTTACATGGCTATAAGTGACAATCTTTTTCATAGTCTACATGAAAATACTTTGTTGTAAAAAAAACAAAACAAACAAACAAACAAAAAAAACAAGAACTTAAAAAAAATTGGGGAAAATGTAAAAGTACAAAAAAGGTCTCACTTCAAAGTATTTAAACAAATCCTTACCTGTGACAATCAGCTTGGTTCCCGCTCCGAATACCACAGTGATTCAGTTTGTATACATCGTCGTACAAAAACCTTCTCATTGTTTCTGATGACGGAGTGGAAGTGAAACATCCTGCTGTGAGCAACTTTCACTGAAAACATCTCAGTCTCTTCATCATTCTGCTTTTATTAGAAAACACTAACTCACTTTGGTCTCTGTGGACATGTTTAAACAGTGGCAGTATGATTTATAGTAACAAATGTGTGTTGTGAACTGTTTAATGTTCAGATATTTGATCAGTTTGGGTGTTTGGGTTTTTGTCACACTGTGAATCATTGTGATACAACTTCATCTGCAGAGTCATCCCATGTCTGACAGAAATACAGAGCAGAGTCTCCTGCTTCTGTCTGCTTAATAATGAACTGATAATCAATGTCTGATGATGATTTAGCGTTGAATCGGTCTGAAGAGAATCCTGTTCCAAAGTCAAGTGAACTGTCATAGTGCCGAAAACGGAGAACATACTGAGGAACTCCACTGGGAACTTGTTTGTACCATATGACATAATTTACATCATATCTCTGAATGTTGCAGCTTAGAACAACTTGTTGTCCTGCTGAGACTGTGACAACAGGATCCTGGGTCAATGTTATCGCTGCATCAACACCTGACAACACAAGGAGAAAAACAGTTGAATCAAAAGGTTTGAATGTATCATCTGAAATAGTCTGAGAAGAATCTCACATGTTAGAGCAGTGATGAGACTGCAGACGATCCCCAGCATGTTGTCAGATTGTGATGTAAATCTTATTTTCTGTGTAGCTGAAAGGTGAGCAGGTTGGACTGAAAGGAGGAGAGAAACAGAGGCTTATAAAGACCCTGAGGATAAGAGAAGAGGAGGAGGATATTCATGAATCAAATATTTAGACTTATTGTATATCCTGAAAATCCCATTTGTTTTCTGAACAGCTTGTTTAGTTATTTAAAGAGTGTATTTTATTAGTGTTTACTGGTAAACTGATTTGAATTGATAATTGAATATGAATTATTGTTTGTCATTGTTCTGGCCCTTTACTAGTCAGGTTATTTTTCTACCTTCAAATGGAAACTGAACAGAAGTGAAATAAACTGATGGTAAACTGATGGTACCTTTTTCTTTTCTTTTTTTTTCCCAATTCCCTTTTGACTTTTTCCAAATTGTACAGGGAGGACATAACCGGACCCTCAAAAATGCAGAGGACCACAAGAAATGTTGAACACAAATGAAACCACTAAGAACTCTGACATGAAGTCTTGAGCAGACTTTTCAAACTTACATCTGGAAGTCCACATAAAATTCCATGAACATGTATTATTATATATATATCATAAAGAAACTAAACTGCTTAAAGCAAATTTGACCTAAAAAGATCTGCAGCAGCAAAATTGTAATACATTTTGTTCATGTCACCTTACTATCTGGTATGAGTGGTTATTTATGTTTTATATTTAAAAGGCAACCATTAAACAAGGGAGTTCACAATTTTAACAAATATATAATAAAGACAGAAACTGTTAAAATATGTATTGAATGACTTTATTATTCTTCACACCAGCAGTTCACCATTTGTCAAAAAGCAGAAGTGTTTGTGTTGAGGTTTTTGTCATGGTATAAATCACTGTGATACAGCCTTGCTGTTTTCCCATGTATTGCAGTAATAAACTGCAGAGTCTTGCTCTTCTACATTGTTAATGATTAAACGATAATCTGTTGTGGACTGATGAGTTGATGTGAACCTTGGAGATGAAAACCCAGAACCATAGCCTGGTGAATCCCAGCTATGATAGAAAGACAGCACCCACTGTGGAGCTCCACCTGGAATCTGTTTGTACCAATGAGCGTAATGGTTACTAACGCTCCCCAGGTTACAGTCCATGGTGGCTGTCTCTCCTTTCCTCACTGTCAGAACTGGAGGTTTCTGTGTCAAAACCGTCACACCGCTCACACCTGCAAACAAGATGACATGAAGTTAAGATAAACCCAAAGATTGATTAATCCAGCATTAAGTCCAATCTGCAGTAAGTCATCCTCCTTACATGTTAGAGCAATGAAGAGAGTGAAGAATATCCCCAGCATGGTCTCAGTGTGTGATTCAAAGATGTAAAATGATCTTTCTGCTGACAGATGAGTTTAGTGGATGAGGAGAGGAGGTGTTGGAGGAAACATTTAATACATGAGTGAAAATAAGAGGGACTGGCAGGAGGAGGAGCATTACTTTTGCATGTAGTCATCTTGACTTATTGTATAACTCTAAAGATAAGTAGTTTATTGTTAGAACTTAACTACTTAAACTATTAAACTAGTCTTTGGTCAAAAAGAAAAAGTCATGGGTTAGATTTTATAATTTATTTAAAAAATATTGTTTTCTGGTTGTGTGAGCATTAGATATACTAATACAGTGAATACACACCACTTGTGTCCATCATTAGAACTTAAATTAAGGTCAATTTTGTTGTTCAAGGATTGTATAAGACACCTCAATAAATATTATTGAGGTGTTGTTTAAATTTACTAAGAAAGGTTACTTAAGTTGGTTAGCAAATTCAATATTTTTTATTTTACTGTATTCTTGATTTCCAGAGCACCATGTCTATAGAGGATGTCCCAGCCTGATAGAGGGTGAGCAGTCCAACACACATGAAGACCTGCTGCCATTTAATTCTCAGTCCAGTTCTGCATCATCAGTCTGTTTTGGTAAAAATCCAACCAGAACAAACTTCTATGGTAAGAACTAAAGATCTGATTTCCATTTTTTAAGGTTACTGTATGTGGGTCTATTTGGCTCAGGGTTTAAATAAGGTGAGTTGAAAACCTGACATCTGAAATAAAAAGTAAAGGAGACCAACAGTTTAACATATTTTATGTTTATGAACTAAATTTGTTATGACTCGGATTTCTGAAGCAAGAGTTCAAAATGAAGTGACTGGTTTATGTTCATATGAGGACTGTTATAATGTGGGTTTGTACAGTTTCTGCCTCCTTTCCTCACCGTAGCTTCTATCAACAACATCGCATGGTAAAAATTTAAAGCTGTTTCGCAATTTGTTTATCTTGTTTACTGTTTTTTCTTTTATAGTGTTTAGATGTTTTCAATAACCTCCACTTCTACATTGCTTTGTAATAAGCACTTTCATATGAAGTTCAAATACTCTGCCTGTTCTTCTTCTTTGCTTTACAGATCTAAGACGAGAAGTTTCTCCACTCCCAAAATTCGCTTGTTTTGTCATGTGCTTATAATAATAACAGTTTATTACAATACTTCCATGATAATTCTGTTTAAAACTGTTCATAACATTACATAACTTAAAATAAGAATATTTATCACCATATAAAATAGGAGCAATGCAAAGCCTTAGAAACATTAAGAGGCCCAACATTGACTGTTAGGCTGTAACATCCAATGTCCTGTGGGCCTCAGTTTATACTTCTAATCCTATATAAAAAAAATAACAGTAATTGACATTTAATTTGGTAGAAATTTACTAGTTTTTAGGATAGATATTGTGATTTGTATTCCATCATGGTTACACAAAAAAGGTTTGACAGCTGTGAAAGTTCCAAAATTTATTTTCACTTTACCAAGAACTGTGGTGATGCAGAATCCTCCTGTTGTGACAGTGAGGAAAAGAAAGTCAGTCATCATAGACAGTAACCAGGGACTTGTTGCTAACATATTTCATATGTCAATGTATGAAAAGTATCTCTGCATTGTCTTATTGTGAGAACTCTTTGTTGTGGCAAAAATACAAATAATAAAACCATTTTTATTTGTGCTCTGACTCAATAATGATATTTACAGAATCTTTCAAGGAGATTTGTACTTATAAAAATAATATAGGAAAGGTAAGACTAAAAATCAGTACATTAGAAGTTAAAGCTTACAGTTGGTAGATTTTCTATCAGTAGTGACAAAATTATTAATGTTTTTTATTTTATAAAACTTTAAATGTTAAACAAAATTGTGATTATATAATTTTAACAAATATATCATAAAGACTGTAACTGTAAAAAATAAAGAACGGATTCCCTTATTATTCTTCACTCCAGCAGTTCACCATTTGTCAAAAAGCAGAAGTGTTTGTGTTGAGGTTTTTGTCATGGTATAAATCACTGTGTACGAACTCCTTTGCAGAGTTGTCCCATGTTTTGCAGTAATAAACTGCAGAGTCTTGCTCTTCTACATTGTTGATGATTAAACGATAATCTGTTGTGGACCGATGAGTTGATGTGAACCTTGGAGATGAAAACCCAGAACCATAGCTTGGTGCACTATGGCTACGATGGAAATACAGCACCCACTGTGGAGCTCCACCTGGAATCTGTTTGTACCAATAAACAGTATTATCAACGCTCCCCAGGTTACAGTCCATGGTGGCTGTCTCTCCTTTTCTCACTGTTACAATTGGAGGCTTCTGTGTCAGCACCGTCGCTCCGCTCACACCTGCAAACAACAAGATGATATGAAGTCAAAAGAAACACACAGACTGAGTAATCTAACAGTGGCTCCAATTTGCAGTAAGTCATCCTCCTTACATGTCAGAGCAGTGATGAGAGTGAAGAGGGTCCCCAGCATGATGTCAGTGTTATTTGAACTTACTGCTAACAGATGAGAATTCAGAGGATGAGGAGAGGAGATGCTGAAGGAGTCCTTTAATATGTGACTGAAAATGAGAGGGACTGACAGGAGGAGGAGACTGCTAAATGCTGTATTGAAGTGTTTTTCAGTTTACATCTTTGGTAAACAGAAGTATTTGACGTGGTTTAAACATATGTTCACTGCTGACATTATTTTTGGACTTTGAAAGGAAATCAAAGAGTCCATACTGGTCTTGTATCAGTGAAGCAGTCTGCTTTTTCTTAATGGTTTTAACTTGCTCCACATGTAGATGTTTAGATTTCAAGCATATTGGAGTGATGTGATGAAAGATTGAAAGTGATCATTTATTGCTTGCTCAAGTTTGCTTGATTGTCAGCATTGCTTGTGTAGAATTTTATCTTTAAATTGGATTAAATCCATGACTTAAACTTAAATTACTGGCAACAAATATTACAATGATATGAGCAATTCATATATGAGAATATGTAGTATTCATTAATCCTATCCCTTTCTAAGTTATTTCTAATTGTGTTTGTGAACTGATGATATTTCCTTATGTAATTTTCCTAACATCAGATAAATTATTGAACCTGGCAGAAAAGTGAGGATGAAATCCACTTTCATCTGAATATAAATATTCTACTTTTTGTCATTTCTGTGTATTTTAGAATTTAACATGGCAAAAAAAAAAAAAAATGCATGTCAAACACATACATAAACACAATTATTGATCTCTAATTTTGGATAGGACATTTGGACTCAATGATACAAAGTTGCAAAGTTCCACACTGTCACAGTAAGAGATATATTTTCATACTGAAACATTTAAGTATGACCTGTACATACCTAAAGCTCCTCCTCCCTCCTTCAGTCTGATATTAAATGCCTCCTTCAGCACCTCCTCTTCATCTTCTAAACTCTCATCTGTCGGCAGTAAAGTCACTTTACAACTCCAACATTAATCTCAGCTCACACTGACATCATGCTGGTGACCCTCTGCGCTCTTATCACTGCTCTAACATGTAAGACGAGATCTCATGATGGAATCATCAGACATTATCCATATTTTAACTGTCATTTCATTGTTTCCAGGTGTGAGTGGTGTGACGGTGGTGACACAGACGCCTCCTGTTGTGACAGTGAGGAAAGGAGAAACGGCCACCATGGACTGTAACCTAGGGAGTGTTACTGGCAGCGGTGCCCGATGGTACAGACAGATCCCAGGAGAAGTTCCTCTATATATATGCTCAGGTTTTATCATGGCTGGAGTGAACCAAAATATGAGACTGGGTTTCCTTCTACAAGACACACATCCACTCATCAGTCAACATCAGATTACCGTTTGCATATCAGCAGTGTGGAGGAAGGAGATTCTGCAGTTTATTACTGTAGCACATGGGATGACTCTGCTAAAGAGTTGGTATCACAGTGATTCACAGTGTGACAAAAACCTCCTCAATAACACTTCTGCTTTTTCTCTCCCTAATACAAAAACCAAGTGGAGCCTCCAGCAATAACTTCATCCAACACACAGCGTATATATTTTTTCAGCATTTAAACTCTTTAAAGTGTTTTTTATTAATAAATTAAACCAGCAAGTATTACATTTTGTCTACAAAATTATTTACTTAATCTTACTTAAACAGTATAATAACAAATATTTCTTACATGTCACAAATCTAAAAAAAAATAGATATTGCACAAATCTTAAGCTCACATTAAAACTGACTAACAATAGATATTAACCAATAAAATAAACAGAAAATATGTTAAAGGTCAAGAAAAAAAACAGTCTAAAATATGTTTTATGAAGATTTTATCAAAATTCCTTAATGATAATTTAATATCTGGAACAGAGATTATGTTATCATTAAGTTACATGTTGAAAGTTCCAAATACCGTTGAAACTTAAGTTCTTAATTTACATGAAAGTTTAATCATGGAGATGATGTCTGCAGCTGCATCCTGTGAGAACAGAGAATGAGATGTAGATAGATGATGCTTCATTGACAGGAGATGAAAATTCAGTTTCATCTTTTCTTTAAAGTATTTTACACCACTAAACCAGATTCTTATTAATTAATATTCTCCTCTGTTTTTAGTTCAAATTTAAGGCTCAATCTTACTCTGTTACAAAAACGTTTTAGATTACAATGAATTAAATCGTGTTTTTTGTTTCTTCAAATTATGAAATGAAAAGGAAATATTTCATTTATGATTGAGGCAGTTGTGTTTAGCTTCTATCAACAACATCGCATGGCAAAGATTTAAAGCTGTTTCACAATATGTTTGCCTTGTTTACGTTTTTTTCTTTTATATTGTTTAGATGTTTTCAATAACCTCCACTTCTACATTGCTTTTTAATAAACACTTTCATATTAAGTTCAAATACTCTGTCTGATCTTCTCCTTTTCTTTACAGATCTAAGATGAGAAGTTTCTCCACTACTAAAATTTGCTTGTTTTGTCATGTGCTTATAATAATAACTGTTTACTACAATACTTCCATGATAATTCTGTGTTTCAAACTGTTCATAACATTACAAAACTTAAAATTAGAATATTTATGAATCATTATTTAAAAAAATGTTTGGTCACATTTATATGAATGACATCAGATTACTTTTTCTAGAGATTAATTCTTAGCAATTGGGAAAACACATTTCATGTAATGGCCTTTGATAATAAACACAGTATTAATAAGTTGAATTTGTTTATTTTTTGAATATGATTTTTATTACCTTTGGTGATGTAAAATCTCAAAACCCAGTGTTGATATTATTAAAACTGTTTCTATTTAATTCAAGATGTTGGTTTGAATCACTTCAATTCTCATTGACAGAAGTGTCCTCAGTTTTTCATTAGTAAATTCCTTTCTTCTTCCATACTTCAGATAATCAAACAATAATCTGGTGACCGATACTGGATGTGTGTTCTTGAGATGGGAACCAGTGTCATATTTGGGTAAAACACAGGTAGAAACTTTGCTGGGCTCTGTCTGTACAAACTAGGGCAATTTGTGTTAATATTATTGTAAATAAATTGTAATATCTGCTAATTTTATTCAGTTGTAGAAAAAAGATTATAGTGCAGATACTGACAAATAATGATGTGCTGACTGAAACTCTTGCTGGTGGCTACATTGTCTGTCCATGCATCTCAGTGAGAGCAAAAGCAGAAGTGTTATTGAGGAGGTTTTTGTCACACTGTGAATCACTGTGATACCCACTCTTTAGCAGAGCTATCCCATGTGCTACAGTAATAAACTGCAGAATCTCCTTCCTCCACACTGCTGATATGCAAACGGTAATCTGATGTTGACTGATGAGTTGCCGTGTGTCGTGAAGAGGGGAACCCAGTGTCATATTCGGGTTTACTCCAGTCATGACGAACTCGAAGCATATATAGAGGAACTTCTCCTGGGATCTGTCTGTACCATCGGGCACTCTGGTCAGTAACACTCCCCAGGTTACAGTCCATGGTGGCCGTTTCTCCTTTCCTCACTGTCACAACAGGAGGTGTCTGTGTCACCACAGTCGCTCCTCTCACACCTGGAAATAACAAGATGACATGAAGTCAACAGTAACACACAGTCTGATGAATGAACTCCAGTCTGCAGTAAGTTACCTTTCATACATGTTAGAACAGTGATAAGAGTGCCGAGGATCCCCAGCATGTTGTCACTATGTGCTGAGAATGACCTTAGACCTTAGAAAGAGACCTTTTTGCTGATAGATGAGTTTAGAGGATGAGGAGAGGAGATGCTGAAGGAGGCATTTAATACAACACTGATACTTAGAGGAAGAGACAGGAGGAGGAGCTTTAGACTTTTGTGGTTTTGATGACTTTCTGGACTCTAATATGTTAAAAAAATGAATTTTCTTCTTGGAAACAACTGACATCATTTATGCTATTAACAGATGAATTCTTGTCTTAACTCCAAAGTTTTATAATGATGATTTTGATGACATTTGAGAAAATATCTTTCTTGCTTCTTTAGAGTTGTATGTTTTTATCATGTAAATTGCATAGCCTATTGCTGAAATGTGCTATACAAATAACCTTACCTTTCTTTAACAGAAAGATAAAGACAAATTGAAATCTTTCTCAATATGAAAGTGTTAGTAAGAAAGTAGTTGTGGTTTTTAACCATTTACTTTGCTTTCATTTTAAATTTTATCATTCATAGCAATCAGAATCAAAAACATCCATCAACTTTTCCTCAAATGGACTCAGGTACCCATTTATAAACATACTTAAGTACAAGTCACCTATTTACTGTTCATGTTACTACAAATAACTAAAATAAATGTAAGCTAATAAGATCACAACCAAATGTAACATTTAAGACATTGCATGTCTTTTATTAATAGTTAATGGTCATGATACCTATAATTCAAATTTACAATGATTTAAAGATTCATTTTCTACAAAAGTTCTATGAGTTTTATGTCAGTAAAAAGTGATGTTTATTTTTTTAATACTTTTATCACTTTTTAAAGTGAAAAATTGAAATCAACTAAACACAAGTCTCAAGCGAGGATTGATCATTCCAGATGCTGTAAAGGTTAAAGTGTTAGTGACATCTGTTTACCAAAACCATTTTATATGTCCAACACAAAATCACAATGAACAATTAAAAAATAATTTATGTCAAATACATAGCAGATCAGAAATGCATTTTTAATATTTTGTCATCTATCTACTCCTCCCTATTTGCTTCCAAAGGATCCAGTTACTGACCTCTCCTCCATTCTCATTACTTCCTGTAATAAGAATAGAGACCAACTGACCACAACTTGAACTCTTGTGGTCAAGAGTTCAGGTTTCAGCTATCTGTTGAACTACAAATATTTATTTTATGCTGTATGAAGTTTGCAGTGAGTCAAAACCCAAACAATAAAACAACAAATATATACGAGCAAGAGGAGAGGAGGAGCTGCAAGAGGTGTCCAACATGATGCTGAATCTGGAATGATTGACAGGAGGAGAAGCTGTGATGACATCTGATCAAATCGTTTTAACATTACAGATTGTTGTTGCATGTTTGCTTTTTTATTTAACTTTCAAATATTTCTTTCATAAAATTGTGTCAATTTGAAGTTTGAACTTGTGATTCATTAGATTTTCATGTTAAGATTAAAACCTCAGGGAGTGTTCCCTCTGAGACTTTAGTCTGATATTTACATATTGTGTAAAAAAAGCAGAGGAGGCCTGCAGGTGCATCCTGTAATAGAAGAGACTGAGTCATAATGCTTCACCGGGTTTGGAAAAAAGACCCTCAGTTTCACATGTTCATCTTTTTTTTTCTCACCATTATGTGACACAGGCACTATCTTTAATATTTTGGACTGTTATATTGATGCTTTAGGAAAATCTAAATATTTGAAACTTCTTGATGTTTCTATATTTATTAATATTTGAGTAAAAAACATACAATGTAAAAATATAAAAATAGATGAATAAGCATGGTGTATGGACACTTTTTAGTATCTTTCACAGCTAACAGCACAAACATCCCATTAGAGGCAAAATGTTTTACTTTGCTACAGCTACTCTTATTAATGTCTGGAAAAATACACATGAACTCACATTTCCACAGTTTATTAATGAAAAAGAAAGCCAAGAGAACAATAGTTGTCAAGCACACTGAACAGAGAAGCAAGTTTTCTAAGTCTTGTAAAGAATAAACTGAATAAAAAGCAGATTATAAATGATGATTAAGATCTTCTGCTATTCTTCAGCAGGACATTCTGACTTGTTGATGGTTTTCTCTGCAGTCTGAGAACCCAAAGACACTTTACAGGTGTAAACCTTGTTCCCGTTCCAGTCTGATGTCTGGATGGACAGAGAACTGCTGATGTGGAAAGTCTGGTCTGGTTTCTGAACAGCAGTGCTGGTAGAGATCCCACTGCTTACTGGACTCCCATCAACCAACCAGTTCACATCAGCAAAAGGTCCAGACTGAGTGGACAGACAGAGCAGAGTGGCTTTGTTGGACTGGAGCTCAGCCTTGGATGGAGGGAAAACGGTCAGGACAGGAGGAGGGAGAGTGGAGCCTGGAAGAAAATGAAGATAAATAAATAAATAAATACACAATTAAATCAACAACAAAGAACTACTTGGTCAAAACAGAGAATACAACTAACTTTAGTCATAGTCATAGTAGTCAACTGACAAATATGTTATTTAAGAACAAAAAAAAAAATTAATTCATACAGATGAAAATGTCAGTAATTCTAAAAAGGTTTCTGAAGTGCATAAACATGATAATGAATAATAAACAAGAGCAAAATACAGCATACAAAAGCTTATATATTATATATGACTGTTCTGAAGTTTATTCATTTCACAATTTACTAATTATTTTTATGCTCATTATTAGTTTGTGGATTTTTTTATGCTGGCAGCTTTCTCTTTCTAAATATAATCTCTTTTTTTAAGTAACAAAATTTTAAAAATATATATTTCAAAATTTTAATTAATATAATTAACAGTTTTACTTCAATGTATTTACAAGAAAGATCAAATAAAACATGGATCCTGCTGAGATTTCACTGCAAACAACAAACTTAAGAGCAGATTGTATGTGATTTTTTTTGTTAGTTAATCAGCAACTACTTTTGGTTCAAAGATCAGAACAACTGTCTTAGACATAGTAGGAGGATGAGACCATGAACAAAAGCAAAATATTTGACAAATTTTGATTTTGATGATTTACATTTGACACAAGATATACTAGATCATAACTTTAAATTACTATTGTTTACTTAAATTTTGGTGTAACTTGATATTTTTGTGAAAGCAAAACACAAACGTGATAAAAAGATGAAAATAGCTTAAAACTTAAACCTTTTTGCATCACAAAAGTACAAAAGAGAAAAAGAGAAGTGTTATGTAATCTAAAAATTAAAAAAGTCTTATTTTAAAGTATTTAAACAAATCCTTACCTGTGACAATCAGCTTGGTTCCTGGTCCGAATACCACAGTGATTCAGTTTGTATACATCGTCGTACAAAAACCTTCTCATTGTTTCTGATGACGGAGTGGAAGTGAAACATCCTGCTGTGAGCAACTTTCACTGAAAACATCTCAGTCTCTTCATCATTCTGCTTTTATTAGAAAACACTAACTCACTTTGGTCTCTGTGGACATGTTTAAACAGTGGCAGTATGATTTATAGTAACAAATGTGTGTTGTGAACTGTTTAATGTTCAGGTATTTGATCAGTTTGGGTGTTTGGGTTTTTGTCACACTGTGAATCATTGTGATACATCTTCAGATGCAGAGTCATCAAATGTCTGACAGAAATACAGAGCAGAGTCTCCTGCTTCTGTCTGCTTAATAATGAACTGATAATCAATGTTTGATGATGATTTAGAGTTGAATCGGTCTGAAGAGAATCCTGTTCCAAAGACAAGTGAACTGTCATAGTGCCAAAAACGGAGAACATACTGAGGAACTCCACTGGGAACTTGTTTGTACCATCTGACATAATTACTATCATATCTCTGAATGTTGCAGTTTAGAACAACTTGTTGTCCTGCTGAGACTGTGACAACAGGATCCTGGGTCAATGTTATCGCTGCATCAACACCTGACAACACAAGGAGAAAAACAGTTGAATCAAAAGGTTTGAATGTATCATCTTAAATAGTCTGAGAAGAATCTCACATGTTAGAGCAGTGATGAGACTGCAGACGATCCCCAGCATGTTGTCAGTTTGTGATGTAAATCTTATTTTCTGTGTAGCTGAAAGGTGAGCAGGTTGGACTGAAAGGAGGAGAGAAACAGAGGCTTATAAAGACCCTGAGGATAAGAGAAGAGGAGGAGGAGATTCATGAATCAAATATTTAGACTTATTGTATATCCTGAAAGCCCAATTAGATTTTTGAACAGCTTGTTTAATTATTTAAAGAGTGTATTTTATTAGTGTTTACTGGTAAACTGATTTGAATTGATAATTGAATATGAATTATTGTTTGTCATTGTTCTGGCCCTTTACTAGTCAGGTTATTTTTCTACCTTCAAATGGAAACTGAACAGAAGTGAAATAAACTGATGGTGAACTGTTGGTACCTTTTTCTTTTCTTTTTTTCCCAATTCCCTTTTGACTTTTTTCCAGATTGTACTGGGAGGACATAACCGGACCCTCAAAAATGCAGAGGACCACAAGAAACGTTGAAAACAAATGAAACCACTAAGAACTCTGACATGAAGTCTTGAGCAGACTTTTCAAATTTACATCTGGAAGTCCACATAAAACTCTATGAACATGTATTATTTTATATATATCATAAAGAAACTAAACTGCTTAAAGCAAATTTGACCAAAAAAGATCTGCAGCAGGTAAATTGTATTACATTTTCTTCATGTCACCTTACTATCTGGTATGAGTGGTTATTTATGTTTTATATTTAAAAGGCAACCATTAAACAAGGGAGGTAACAATTTTAACAAATATATAATAAAGACAGAAACTGTTAAAATATGGATTGGATGACTTTATTATTCTTCACACCAGCAGTTCACCATTTGTCAAAAAGCAGAAGTGTTTGTGTTGAGGTTTTTGTCATGGTATAAATCACTGTGTACGTACTCATCTACAGAGCTGTCCCATGTTTTGCAGTAATAAACTGCAGAGTCTTGCTCTTCTACATTGTTGATGATTAAACGATAATCTGATGTGGACTGATGAGTTGATGTGAACCTTGGAGATGAAAACCCAGAACCATAGTTTGGTGCACTATTGCTGTGATAGAAATACAGCACCCACTGAGGAGCTCCACCTGGAATCTGTTTGTACCAATGAGCGTAATGGTTACTAACGCTCCCCAGGTTACAGTCCATGGTGGCTGTCTCTCCTTTTCTCACTGTCAGAACTGGAGGTTTCTGTGTCAAAACCGTCACACCGCTCACACCTGCAAACAAGATGACATGAAGTTAAGAGAAACCCAAAGATTGATTAATCCAGCATTAAGTCCAATCTGCAGTAAGTCATCCTCCTTACATGTTAGAGCAATGAAGAGAGTGAAGAATATCCCCAGCATGGTGTCAGTGTGTGATTATAAGATGTAAAATGATCTTTCTGCTGACAGATGAGTTTAGTGGATGAGGAGAGGAGGTGTTGGAGGAAACATTTAATACATAAGTGAAAATAAGAGGGACTGGCAGGAGGAGGAGCATTACTTTTGCATGTAGTGATCTTGACTTATTGTATAACTCTAAAGATAAATAGTTTATTGTTAGAACTTAACTACTTAAACCATTAAACTAGTCTTTGGTCAAAAAGAAAAATTCATAGGTTAGATTTTATCATTTATTTAAAAAATATTGTTTTCTGGTTGTGTGAGCTTTAGATATACTAATACAGTGAATACACACCACTTGTGTCCATCATTAGAACTTAAATTAAGGTCAACTTTGTTGTTCAAGGATTGTATAAGACAATCAGTTTTAATTTATTAAAAAATGTTACTTGTTAGCAAATTCAAAATTTTTTATTTTACTGTATTCTTGATTTCCAGAGCACCATGTCTACAGAGGATGTCCCAGCCTGATAGAGGGTGAGCAGTCCAACACACATGAAGACCTGCTGCCGTTTAATTCTCAGTCCAATTCTGCATTATCAGTCTGTTTTGGTAAAAATCCAACCAGAACAAACTTCTATGGTAAGAACTACAGATCTGATTTCCATTTTTTAATGTTATTGTATGTGGGTCTATTTGGCTCAGGGTTTAAATAAGGTGAGGCGAAAACCTGACATCTGAAATAAAAAGTAAAGGAGACCAACAGTTTAACATATTTTATCTTTATGAACTAAATTTGTTATGACTCGGATTTCTGAAACAAGAGTTCAAAATGAAGTGACTGGATTATGTTCATATGAGGACTGTTATAATGTGGGTTTGTACAGTTTCTGCCTCCTTTCTTCAAAAAGCAAAACGTTTATGTTGAGGTTTTTGTCATAGTGATATGTACTCACTCGCAGAGCTGTCCCATGTGTTACAGTAATAAACTGCAGACTCTCCTTCAACATTGCTAATTCTAAAACAATAATCTGAGTTTAACACACAATTAACTGTGAATTTGGGGGAGGAGGAACCTGAACCAAACTTTGGAGAGCTCCAGTCCTTTTAAAAACTGAACAAATTGAGGAATTGCTCCTGGGATCTGTTTGTAGAAACGTGGTCGATCAGCAGCTGAGTTACAGTCCATGGTGGCTGTCTCTCCTTTCCTCACAGTAGCTTCTATTAATCAACATCGCAAGGCAAAAATTTAAAGCTGTTTCGCAATTTGTTTGTCTTGTTTACTGTTTTTTCTTTTATAGTGTTTAGATGTTTTCAATAACCTCAACTTCTACATTGCTTTGTAATAAGCACTTTCATATGAAGTTCAAATACTCTGCCTGTTCTTCTTCTTTGCTTTACAGATCTAAGACGAGAAGTTTCTGCACTCCCAAAATTTGCCTGTTTTATCATGTGCTTATAATAATAACAGTTTATTACAATACTTCCATGATAATTCTGTTTAAAACTGTTCATAACATTAAATAACTTAAAATAAGAATATTTATCACTCAATAAAATAGGAGCAATGCAAAGCATTAGAAACATTAAGAGGCCCAACATTGACTGTTAGGCTGTAACATCCAATGTCCTGTGGGCCTCAGTTTATACTTCTAATCCTATATAAAAAAATAACAGTAATTGACATTTAATTTGGTAGAAATTGACTAATTTTTAGGAAATATTTATTGTGATTTGTATTCCATCATGGTTACACAAAAAAGGTTTGACAGCTGTGAAAATTCCAAAATTTATTTTCACTTTACCAAGAACTGTGGTGATGCAGAATCCTCCTGTTGTGACAGTGAGGAAAAGAAAGTCAGTCATCATGGACAGTAACCAGGGATTTGTTGCTAACATATTTCATATGTCAATGTATGAAAAGTATCTCTGTATTGTCTTAATGTGAGGACTCTATTGTGGCAAAAATACAAATAATAACCATTTTTATTTGTGCTCTGACTCAATAATGATATTTACAGAATCTTTCAAGGAGATTTTTATTTTTATAAAAATAATATAGGAAAGGTAAGACTAAAAATCAGTACATTAGAAGTTAAAGCTTACAGTTGGTAGATTTTCTATCAGTAGTGACAAAATAATTAATGTTTTTTTATTTTATAAAACTAAATGTTAAACAAAATTGTGATTATATAATTTTAACAAATATATCATAAAGACTGTAACTGTAAAAAATAAAGAATGGATTTCCTTATTATTCTTCACTCCAGCAGTTCACCATTTGTCTAAAAGCAGAAGTGTTTGTGTTGAGGTTTTTGTCATGGTATAAATCACTGTGTACAAACTCATTCACAGAGTTGTCCCATGTTTTGCAGTAATAAACTGCAGAGTCTTGCTCTTCTACATTGTTGATGATTAAACGATAATCTGTTGTTGACTGATGAGTTGATGTGAACCTTGGAGATGAAAACCCAGAACCATACATTGGTTCACTATTGCTACGATAGAAATACAGCACCCACTGTGGAGCTCCACCAGGAATCCGTTTGTACCAACGAGCAGCACTGTTACTAACGCTCCCCAGGTTACAGTCCATGGTGGCTGTCTCTCCTTTTCTCACTGTTACAATTGGAGGCTTCTGTGTCAGCACCGTCGCTCCGCTCACACCTGCAAACAACAAGATGATATGAAGTCAAAAGAAACACACAGACTGAGTAATCTAACATTGGCTCCACTTTGCAGTAAGTCATCCTCCTTACATGTCAGAGCAGTGGTGAGAGTGAAAAGGGTCCCCAGCATGATGTCAGTGTTATTTGAACTTACTGCTAACAGATGAGAATTCAGAGGATGAGGAGAGGAGGTGCTAAAGGAGTCCTTTAATATGTGACTGAAAATGAGAGGGACTGACAGGAGGAGGAGACTGCTAAATGCTGTATTGAAGTGTTTTTCAGTTTACATCTTCGGTAAACAGAAGTATTTGACGTGGTTTAAACATATGTTCACTGCTGACATTATTTTTGGACTTTGGAAGGAAATCAAAGAGTCCATACTGGTCTTGTATCAGTGAACCAGTCTGCTTTTTCTTAATGGTTTTAACTTGCTCCACATGTAGATGTTTAGATTTCAAGCATATTGGAGTGATGTGATGAAAGATTGAAAGTGATAATTTATTGCTTGCTCAAGTTTGCTTGATTGTCAGCATTGCTTGTGTAGAATTTTATCTTTAAATTGAATGAAATCCATGACTTAAACTTAAATTACTGGCAACAAATATTACAATGATATGAGCAATTCATATATGAGAATATGTAGAATTCATTAATCCTATCCCTTTCTATGTTATTTCTAATTTTATTTAAGTGACATTATTTCCTTATGTAATTTTTCTAACATCAGATAATTTATTGAACCTGGCAGAAAAGTGAGGATGAAATCCACTTTCATCTGAATATAAATATTCTACTTTTAGTCATTTCTGTGTATTTTAGAATTTAACATGGCAAAAAAAAAAAATGCATGTCAAACACATACATAAACACAATTATTGATCTCTAATTTTGGATAGGACATTTGGACTCAGTGATACAAAGTTGCAAAGTTCCACACTGTCACAGTAAGAGATATATTTTCATACTGAAACATTTAAGTATGACCTGTACATACCTAAAGCTCCTCCTCCCTCCTTCAGTCTGATATTAAATGCCTCCTTCAGCACCTCCTCTTCATCTTCTAAACTCTCATCTGTCGGCAGTAAAGTCACTTTACAACTCCAACATTAATCTCAGCTCACACTGACATCATGCTGGTGACCCTCTGCGCTCTTATCACTGCTCTAACATGTAAGACGAGATCTCATGATGGAAACATCAGACTTTATCCATATTATAACTGTCATTTCATTGTTTCCAGGTGTGAGTGGTGTGACAGTGGTGACACAGACGCCTCCTGTTGTGACAGTGAGGAAAGGAGAAACGGCCACCATGGACTGTAACCTAGGGAGTGTTACTGACAGCAGTGCCCGATGGTACAGACAGATCCCAGGAGAAGTTCCTCTATATATGCTCAGGTTTTATCATGGCTGGAGTGAACCAAAATATGAGACTGGGTTTCCTTCTACAAGACACACATCCACTCATCAGTCAACATCAGATTACCGTTTGCATATCAGCAGTGTGGAGGAAGGAGATTCTGCAGTTTATTACTGTAGCACATGGGATGACTCTGCTAAAGAGTTGGTATCACAGTGATTCACAGTGTGACAAAAACCTCCTCAATAACACTTCTGCTTTTTCTCTCCCTAATACAAAAACCAAGTAGAGCCTCCAGTAATTACTTCATCCAACACACAGCGTATATTTTTTCAGCATTTAAACTCTTTAAAGTGTTTTTTATTAATAAATAAAACTAGCAAGTATTACATTATGTCTAAAAAATTATTTACTTAATCTTACTTAAACAGTATAATAACAAATATCTCTTATATGTCACAAGTCTAAAAAAAAAATAGATATTGCACAAATCTTAAGCTCACATTAAAACTGTCTAACAATAGATATAAACCAATAAAATAAACAGAAAATATGTTAAAGGTCAAGAAAAAAAACAGTCTAAAATATGTTTTATGAAGATTTTATCAAAATTCCTTAATGATAATTTAATATCTGGAGCAGAGATTATGTTATCATTAAGTTACGTGTTGAACGTTCCAAATACTGTTGAAACTTAAGTTCTTAATTTACATCCTGTGAGAACAAAGAATGAGGTGTAGATAGATGATGCTTCATTGACAGGCGATGAAAATTTAGTTTCTTCTTTTCTTTAAAGTATTTTACACCACTAAACCAGATTTTTATTAATTAATATTCTCCTCTGTTTTTAGTTCAAATTTAATGCTCAATCTTACTCTGTTACAAAAAAGTTTTTGATTACAATGAGTTAAATTGTGTTTTTTGTTTCTTCAAATTATGAAATTAAAAAGAAATATTTCATTAATGATTGAGGTAGTTGTGTTTAGCTTCTATCAACAACATCGCATGGCAAAAATTTAAAGCTGTTTCACAATATGTTTGCCTTGTTTACGTTTTTTCTTTTATATTATTTAAATGTTTTCAATAACCTCCACTTCTATATTGCTTTTTAATAAACACTTTCATATGAAGTTCAAATACTCTGTCTGATCTTCTCCTTTTCTTTACAGATCTAAGATGAGAAGTTTCTCCACTCCTAAAATTTGCTTGTTTTGTCATGTGCTTATAATAATAACTGTTTATTACAATACTTCCATGATAATTCTGTGTTTCAAACTGTTCATAACATTACAAAACTTAAAATGAGAATATTTATGAATCATTATTAAAAAAAATGTTTGGTCACATTTATATGAATGACATCAGATTACTTTTTCTAGAGATTAATTCTTAGCAATTGGGAACACACATTTCATGTAATGGCCTTTGATAATAAACACAGTATTAATAAGTTGAATTTGTTTATTTTTTGAATATGATTTTTATTACTTTTGGTGATGTAAAATCTCAAAACCCAGTGTTGATATTATTAAAACAGTTTCTATTTAATTCAAGATGTTGAATGTTTGAATCACTTCAATTCTCATTGACAGAGGTGTCCTCAGTTTTTCATTAGTAAATTTATTTCTTCTTCCATACTTCAGATAATCAAACAATAATCTGGTGACCGATACTGGATGTGTGTTCTTGAGATGGGAGTCATATTTGGGTAAAACACAGGTAGGGACTTTCCTAGGCTCTGTCTGTACAAACTAGGGTAATTTATGTTAACATTATTGTAAATAAATTGTAATATCTGATAATTTTATTCATTTGTAGAAAAAATATTTTAGTGCAGATACTGACAAATAATGATGTGCTGACTGAAACTCTTGCTGGTGGCTACATTGTCAGTCCATGCATCTCAGTGAGAGCAAAAGCAGAAGTGTTATTGAGGAGGTTTTTGTCACACTGTGAATCACTGTGATACCCACTCTCCAGCAGAGCTATCCCATGTGCTACAGTAATAAACTGCAGAATCTCCTTCCTCCACACTGCTGATATGTAAACGGTAATCTGATGTTGACTGATGAGTTGCTGTGTGTCTTGAAGAGGGGAACCCAGTGTCATATGAGGGTGCACTCCAGCCATGATAAAACCTGAGCATATATAGAGGAACTTCTCCTGGGATCTGTCTGTACCATCGGGCAGCGCTGTCAGTAACACTCCCCAGGTTACAGTCCATGGTGGCCGTTTCTCCTTTCCTCACTGTCACAACAGGAGGTGTCTGTGTCACCACAGTTGCTCCTCTCACACCTGGAAATAACAAGATGACATGAAGTCAACAGTAACACACAGTCTGATGAATGAACTCCAGTCTGCAGTAAGTTACCTTTCATACATGTTAGAACAGTGATAAGAGTGCCGAGGATCCCCAGCATGTTGTCACTATGTGCTGAGAATGACCTTAGACCTTAGAAAGTGACCTTTCTGCTGATAGATGAGTTTAGAGGATGAGGAGAGGAGATGCTGAAGGAGGCATTTAATACAACACTGATACTTAGAGGAAGAGACAGGAGGAGGAGCTTCAGTCTTTTGTGGTTTTGATGACTTTTGACTCTAATAAAAAAATAAAAAAATGAATTTTCTTCTTGGAAACAACTGACATCATTTATGCTATTAACAGATGAATTCTTGTCTTAACTCCAAAGTTTTATAATGATGATTTTGATGACATTTGAGAAAATATCTTTCTTGCTTCTTTAGAGTTGTATGTTTTTATCATGTAAATTGCATAGCCTATTGCTGAAATGTGCTATACAAATAATCTTACCTTTCTTTAACAGAAAGATAAAGACAAATTGAAATCTTTCTCAATATGAAAGTGTTAGTAAGAAAGTAGTTGTGGTTTTTAACCATTTACTTTGCTTTCATTTTAAATTTTATCATTCATAGCAAACAGAATCAAAAACATCCATCAACTTTTGCTCAAACAGACTCAGGTACCCATTTATAAACATACTTAAGTACAAGTCACCTATTTACTGTTCTTGTTACTACAAATAACTAAAATAAATGTAAGCTAATAAGATCACAACCAACTTCAACATTTAAGACATTGCATGTCTTTTATTAATAGTTAATGGTCATGATACCTATAATTCAAATTTACAATGATTTAAAGATTCATTTTCTACAAAAGTTCTATGAGTTTTATGTCAGTAAAAAGTGATGTTTATTTTTTTAATACTTTTATCACTTTTTAAAGTGAAAAATTGAAATCAACTAAACACAAGTCTCAAGCGAGGATTGATCATTCCAGATGCTGTAAAGGTTAAAGTGTTAGTGACCTCTTGTTACCAAAACCATTTTACCTGTTCAACACAAAATCACAATGAGCAATTAAAAAATAATTTATGTCAAATACATAGCAGATCAGAAATGCATTTTTAATATTTTGTCATCTATCTACTCCTCCCTATTTGCTTCCAAAGGATCCAGTTACTGACCTCTCCTCCATTCTCATTACTTCCTGTAATAAGAATAGAGCCCAACTGACCACAACTTGAACTCTTGTGGTCAAGAGTTCAGGTTTCAGCTATCTGTTGAACTGCAAATATTTATTTTATGCTGTATGAAGTTTGCAGTGAGTCAAAACACAAACAATAAAACAACAAATATATACGAGCAAGAGGAGAGGAGGAGCTGCAGGAGGTGTCCAACATGATGCTGAATCTGGAATGATTGACAGGAGGAGAAGCTGTGATGACATCTGATCAAATCGTTTTAACAATATAGATTGTTGTTGCATGTTTGCTTTTTTATTTAACTTTCAAATATTTCTTTCATAAAATTGTGTCAATTTGAAGTTTGAACTTGTGATTCATTAAGTTTTCATGTTAAGATTAAAACCTCAGAGAGTGTTCCCTCTGAGACTTTAGTCTGATATTTACATATTGGGTAAAAAAAGCAGAGGAGGCCTGCAGGTGCATCCTGTAATAGAAGAGACTGAGTCATAATGCTTCACCGGGTTTGGAAAAAAGACCCTCAGTTCCACGTGTTCATCTTTTTTTTTCCCTCATCATTATGTGACACATTATGTGACTATCTTTAATATTTTGGACTGTTATATTGATGTTTAAGGAAAATCAAAATATTTGAAACTTCATGATGTTTCTATATTTAATAATATTTGAGTAAAAAACATACAATGTAAAAATATAAAAATAGATGAATAAGTATGGTGTATGGACACTTTTTAGTATCTTTCACAGCTAACAGCACAAACATCCCATTAGAGGCAAAATGTTTTACTTTGCTACAGCTACTCTTATTAATGTCTGGAAAAATACACATGAACTCACATTTCCACAGTTTATTAATGAAAAGAAAGCCAAGAGAACAATAGTTGTCAAGCACACTGAACAGAGAAGCAAGTTTTCTAAGTCTTGTAAAGAATAAACTGAATAAAAAGCAGATTATAAATGATGATTAAGATCTTCTGCTATTCTTCAGCAGGACATCCTGACTTGTTGATGGTTTTCTCTGCAGTCTGAGAACCCAAAGACACTTTACAGGCGTAAACCTTGTTCCCGTTCCAGTCTGATGTCTGGATGGACAGAGAACTGCTGATGTGGAAAGTCTGGTCTGGTTTCTGAACAGCAGTGCTGGTAGAGATCCCACTGCTTACTGGACTCCCATCAACCAACCAGTTCACATCAGCAAAAGGTCCAGACTGAGTGGACACACAGAGCAGAGTGGCTTTGTTGGACTGGAGCTCAGCCTTGGATGGAGGGAAAACGGTCAGGACAGGAGGAGGGAGAGTGGAGCCTGGAAGAAAATGAAGATAAATAAATAAATAAATACACAATTCAATCAACAACAAAGAACTACTTGGTCAAAACAGAGAATACAACTAACTTTAGTCATAGTCATAGTAGTCAACTGACAAATATGTTATTTAAGAACAAAAAAAAAAATTAATTCATACAGATGAAAATGTCAGTAATTCTAAAAAGGTTTCTGAAGTGCATAAACATGATAATGAATAATAAACAAGAGCAAAATACAGCATACAAAAGCTTATATATTATATATGACTGTTCTGAAGTTTATTCATTTCACAATTTACTAATTATTTTTATTCTCATTATTAGTTTGTGGATTTTTTATGCCGGCAGCTTTCTCTTTCTAAATATAATCTTTTTTTAAGTAACAAAATTTTAAAAATATGTATTTCAAAATTTAAATTAATATAATTAACATTTTTACTTCAATGTATTTACAAGAAAGATCAAATAAAACATGGATCCTGATGAGATTTCATTGCAAACAATAAACTTAAGAGCAGATTGTATGTGAATTCTTTGTTAGTTTATCAAGAACTACTTTTGGTTCAAAGATCAGAACAATTGTCTTAAACACAGTAGGAAGATGAGACCATATAGTAAATCATCAAAATCTACATTTTGATGATTTACTTTTGACACAAGATATACTAGATCATGACTTTAAATTACTATTGTTTACTTAAAGTTTTGGTTTAACGATATTTTTGTGAAAGCAAAACACAAATGATAAAAAAGATGAAAATAGCTTAAAACTTAAAACGTTTTGCAACACAAAAGTACAAAAGAGAAAAAAAAGAAATGTTATGTAATCTAAAAATAAAAAAAAGTCTTATTTTAAAGTAATTTAAACAAATCCTTACCTGTGACAATCAGCTTGGTTCCCGCTCCGAATACCACAGTGATTCAGTTTGTATACATCGTCGTACAAAAACCTTCTCATTGTTTCTGATGACGGAGTGGAAGTGAAACATCCTGCTGTGAGCAACTTTCACTGAAAACATCTCAGTCTCTTCATCATTCTGCTTTTATTAGAAAACACTAACTCACTTTGGTCTCTGTGGACATGTTTAAACAGTGGCAGTATGATTTATAGTAACAAATGTGTGTTGTTAACTGTTTAATGTTCAGATATTTGATCAGTTTGGGTGTTTGGGTTTTTGTCACACTGTGAATCATTGTGATACATATTCAGATGCAGAGTCATCCCATGTCTGACAGAAATACAGAGCAGAGTCTCCTGCTTCTGCCTGCTTAATAATGAACTGATAATCAATGTTTGATGATGATTTAGAGTTGAATCAGTCTGAAGAGAATCCTGTTCCAAAGTAAAGTGAACTGTCACCGTGATAAAAACGGAGAACATACTGAGGAACTCCACTGGGAACTTGTTTGTACCATCTGACAGAATTTCTATCATATCTCTGAATGTTGCAGTTTAGAACAACTTGTTGTCCTGCTGAGACTGTGACAACAGGATCCTGGGTCAATGTTATCGCTGCATCAACACCTGACAACACAAGGAGAAAAACAGTTGAATCAAAAGGTTTGAATGTATCATCTTAAATAGTCTGAGAAGAATCTCACATGTTAGAGCAGTGATGAGACTGCAGACGATCCCCAGCATGTTGTCAGTTTGTGATGTAAATCTTATTTTCTGTGTAGCTGAAAGGTGAGCAGGTTGGACTGAAAGGAGGAGAGAAACAGAGGCTTATAAAGACCCTGAGGATAAGAGAAGAGGAGGAGGAGATTCATGAATCAAATATTTAGACTTATTGTATATCCTGAAAGCCCAATTTGATTTTTGAACAGCTTGTTTAATTATTTAAAGTGTGTATTTTATTAGTGTTTACTGGTAAACTGATTTGAAATGATAATTGAATATGAATTGTTGTTTGTCAATGTTCTGGCCCTTTACTAGTCAGGTTATTTTTCTACCTTCAAATGGAAACTGAACAGAAGTGAAATAAACTGATGGTAAACTGATGGTACCTTTTTTTTTTTTTTTTTTTTTTTTACCCAATTCTCTTTTGACTTTTTTCCAGATTGTACTGGGAGGACATAACTGGACCCTCAAAAATACAGAGGACCACAAGAAACGTTGAAAATAAATGAAACCACTAAGAACTCTGACATGAAGTCTTGAGCAGACTTTTCAAACTTACATCTGGACATTCACATAAAACTCTATGAACATGTATTATTTTATATATATATGATAAAGAAACAAAACTGCTTAAAACAAATTTTACCGAAAAGATCTGCAGTAGCAAAATTGTAATACATTTTCTTCATGTCACCTTACTATCTGGTGAGTGGTTATTTATATTTTATATTTAAAAGGCAACCATTAAACAAGGGAGTTCACAATTTTAACAAATATATAATAAAGACAGAAACTGCTGAAATATGGATTGGATGACTTTATTATTCTTCACTCCAGCAGTTCACCATTTGTCAAAAAGCAGAAGTGTTTGTGTTGAGGTTTTTGTCATGGTATAAATCACTGTGTACGAACTCCTTTACAGAGCTGTCCCATGTTTTACAGTAATAAACTGCAGAGTCTTGCTCTTCTACATTGTTGATGATTAAACGATAATCTGTTGTGGACTGATGAGTTGATGTGAACCTTGGAGATGAAAACCCAGAACCATAGTTTGGTGCACTATCGCTACGATAGAAAGACAGCACCCACTGTGGAACTCCACCTGGAATCTGTTTGTACCAAAGAACACGATAGTTACTAACGCTCCCCAGGTTACAGTCCATGGTGGCTGTCTCTCCTTTCCTCACTGTCAGAACTGGAGGTTTCTGTGTCACAACCGTCACACCGCTCACACCTGCAAACAACAAGATGACATGAAGTTAAGAGAAACCCAAAGATTGATTAATCCAGCATTAAGTCCAATCTGCAGTAAGTCATCCTCCTTACATGTTAGAGCAATGAAGAGAGTGAAGAATATCCCCAGCATGGTGTCAGTGTGTGATTCAAAGATGTAAAATGATCTTTCTGCTGACAGATGAGTTTAGTGGATGAGGAGAGGAGGTGTTGGAGGAAACATTTAATATATGAGTGAAAATAAGAGGGACTGGCAGGAGGAGGAGCATTACTTTTGCATGTAGTCATCTTGACTTATTGTATAACTCTAAAGATAAGTAGTTTATTGTTAGAACTTAACTACTTAAACCATTAAACTAGTCTTTGGTCAAAAAGAAAAATTCATGAGTTAGATTTTATCATTTATTTAAAAGATATTGTTTTCTGATTGTGTGAGCATTAGATATACTAATACAGTGAATACACACCACTTGTGTCCATCATTAGAACTTAAATTAAGGTCAACTTTGTTGTTCAAGGATTGTATAAGACACCTCAATAAAGATTATTGAGGTGTTGTTTTAATTTATTAAAAAATGTTACTTGTTAGCAAATTTAATATTTTTTATTTTACTGTTTTCTTGATTTCCAGAGCACCATGTCTATAGAGGTTGTCCCAGCCTGGTAGAGGGTGAGCAGTCCAACACACATGAAGACCTGCTGCCGTTTAATTCTCAGTCCAGTTCTGGATCATCAGTCTGTTTTGGTAAAAATCCAACCAGAACAAACTTCTATGGTAAGAACTATAGATCTGATTTCCATTTTTTAAGGTAACTGTATGGGGGTCTATTTGGCTCAGGGTTTAAATAAGGTAAGGCGAAAACCTGACATCTGAAATAAAAAGTAAAGGAGACCAACAGTTTAACATATTTTATGTTTATGAACTAAATTTGTTATGACTTGGATTTCTGAAACAAGAGTTCAAAATGAAGTGACTGGATTATGTTCATATGAGGACTGTTATAATGTGGGTTTGTACAGTTTCTGCCTCCTTTCTTCAAAAAGCAGAATGTTTATGTTGAGGTTTTTGTCATAGTGATATGTACTCACTGGCAGAGCTGTCCCATGTGCTACAGTAATAAACTGCAGACTCTCCTTCAACATTGCTAATTCTAAAACAATAATCTGAGTTTAACACACAATCAACTGTGAATTTGGGGGAAGAGGAACCTGAACCAAACTTTGGAGAGCTCCAGTCCTTTTAAAAATTTAGAACAAAGTGAGGAATTGCTCCTGGGATCTGTTTGTAGAAACGTGGTCCATCAGCAGCTGAGTTACAGTCCATGGTGGCTGTCTCTCCTTTCCTCACCGTAGCTTCTATCAACAACATCGCATGGTAAAAATTTAAAGCTGTTTCACAATTTCTTTGCCTCGTTTACTGTTTTTTCTTTTATAGTGTTTAGATGTTTTCAATAACCTCCACTTCTACATTGCTTTGTAATAAGCACTTTCATATGAAGTTCAAATACTCTGCCTGTTCTTCTTCTTTGCTTTACAGATCTAAGACGAGAAGTTTCTCCACTCCCAAAATTCGCTTGTTTTGTCATGTGCTTATAATAATAACAGTTTATTACAATACTTCCATGATAATTCTGTTTAAAACTGTTCATAACATTACATAACTTAAAATAAGAATATTTATCACTCAAAAAAATGGAGCAATGCAAAGCATTAGAAACATTAAGAGGCCCAACATTGACTGTTAGGCTGTAACATCCAATGTCCTGTGGGCCTCAGTTTATACTTCTAATCCTATATAAAAAAATATAACAGTAATTGACATTTAATTTGGTAGAAATTGACTACCAAATTAACATATTTAGGATATAGGATATTGTGATTTGTATTCCATCATGGTTACACAAAAAAGGTTTTACAGCTGTGAAAGTTCCAATATTTATTTTCACTTTACCAAGAACTGATGCAGAATCCTCCTGTTGTGACAGTGAGGAAAAGAAAGTCAGTCATCATAGACAGTAACCAGGGATTTGTTGCTAACATATTTCATATGTCAATGTATGAAAAGTATCTCTGTATTGTCTTATTGTGAGAACTTTTGTTGTGGCAAAAATACAAATAATATAACCACTTTTATTTGTGCTCTGACTCAATAATGATATTTACAGAATCTTTCAAGGAGATTTGTACTTATAAAAATAATATAGGAAAGGTAAGACTAAAAATCAGTACATTAGAAATTAAAGCTTACAGTTGGTAGATTTTCTATCAGTAGTGACACAATTATTAATGTTTTTTATTTTATAAAACTTTAAATGTTAAATAAAATTGTGATTATATAATTTTAACAATTATATCATAAAGACTGTAACTGTAAAAAATAAAGAACGGATTCCCTTATTATTCTTCACTCCAGCAGTTCACCATTTGTCAAAAAGCAGAAGTGTTTGTGTTGAGGTTTTTGTCATGGTATAAATCACTGTGTATGTACTCCTTTACAGAGCTGTCCCATGTTTTGCAGTAATAAACTGCAGAGTCTTGCTCTTCTACATTGTTGATGATTAAACAATAATCTGTTGTGGACTGATGAGTTGATGTGAACCTTGGAGATGAAAACCCAGAACCATAGCTTGGTGCACTATTCCAATGATAGAAAGACAGCACCCACTGTGGAGCTCCTCCTGGAATCTGTTTGTACCAATAAACAGTACTATCAACAGTCCCCAGGTTACAGTCCATGGTGGCTGTCTCTCCTTTTCTCACTGTTACAATTGGAGGCTTCTGTGTCAGCACCGTTGCACCGCTCACACCTGCAAACAACAAGATGATATGAAGTCCAAAGAAACACACAGACTGAGTAATCTAACATTGGCTCCAATTTGCAGTAAGTCATCCTCCTTACATGTCAGAGCAGTGATGAGAGTGAAGAGGGTCCCCAGCATGATGTCAGTGTTATTTGAACTTACTGCTAACAGATGAGAATTCAGAGGATGAGGAGAGGAGGTGCTGAAGGAGTCCTTTAATATGTGACTGAAAATGAGAGGGACTGACAGGAGGAGGAGACTGCTAAATGCTGTATTGAAGTGTTTTTCAGTTTACATCTTCGGTAAACAGAAGTATTTGACGTGGTTTAAACACATGTTCACTGCTGACATTATTTTTGGACTTTGGAAGGAAATCAAAGAGTCCATACTGGTCTTGTAGAAGTGAAGCAGTCTGCTTTTTCTTAATGGTTTTAACTTGCTCCACATGTAGATGTTTAGATTTCAAGCATATTGGAGTGATGTGATGAAAGATTGAAAGTGATAATTTATTGCTTGCTCAAGTTTGCTTGATTGTCAGCATTGCTTGTGTAGAATTTTATCTTTAAATTGGATTAAATCCATGACTTAAACTTAAATTACTGGCAACAAATATTACAATGATATGAGCAATTCATATATGAGAATATGTAGAATTCATTGATCCTATCCCTTTCTAAGTTATTTCTAATTTTGTTTGTGAATTGATGATATTTCCTTATGTAATTTTCCTAACATCAGATAAATTATTGAACCTGGCAGAAAAGTGAGGATGAAGTCCACTTTCATCTGAATATAAATATTCTACTTTTAGTCATTTCTGTGTATTTTAAAATTTAACATGGCAAAAAAAAAAAAAATGCATGTCAAACACATACATAAACACAATGGTTTATCTCTAATTTTGGATAGGACATTTGAATTGGACTCAATGATACAAAGTTACAAAGTTCCACACTGTCACAGTAAGAGATATATTTTCATACTGAAACATTTAAGTATGACCTCTACATACCTAAAGCTCCTCCTCCCTCCTGTCAGTCTGATATTAAATGCCTCCTTCAGCACCTCCTCTTCATCTTCTAAACTCTCATCTGTCGGCTGTAAAGTCACTTTACAACTCCAACATTAATCTCAGCTCACACTGACATCATGCTGGTGACCCTCTGCGCTCTTATCACTGCTCTAACATGTAAGACGAGATCTCATGATGGAATCATCAGACTTTATCCATATTTTAACTGTCATTTCATTGTTTCCAGGTGTGAGTGGTGTGACAGTGGTGACACAGACGCCTCCTGTTGTGACAGTGAGGAAAGGAGAAACGGCCACCATGGACTGTAACCTGGGGAGTGTTACTGACAGCAGTGCCCGATGGTACAGACAGATCCCAGGAGAAGTTCCTCTATATATGCTCAGGTTTTATCATGGCATGAGTGCACCAAATTATGAGACTGGGTTTCCATCTACAAGACACACATCCACTCATCAGTCAACATCAGATTACCGTTTGCATATCAGCAGTGTGGAGGAAGGAGATTCTGCAGTTTATTACTGTAACACATGGGATGACTCTGCTAAAGAGTGGGTATCACAGTGATTCACAGTGTGACAAAAACCTCCTCAATAACACTTCTGCTTTTTCTCTCCCTAATACAAAAACCAAGTGGAGCCTCCAGTAATAACTTCATCCAACACACAGCGTAAATGTTTTCAGCATTTAAACTCTTTAAAGTGTTTTTTATTAATAAATAAAACTAGCAAGTATTACATTATGTCTACAAAATTATTTACTTAATCTTACTTAAACAGTATAATAACAAATATCTCTTATATGTCACAAGTCTAAAAAAAATACATATTGCACAAATCTTAAGCTCACATTAAAACTGTCTAACTCTAAATATTAACCAATAAAATAAACAGAAAATATGTTAAAGGTCAAGAAAAAAACCTAACCAGTCTAAAATATGTTTTATGAAGATTTTATCAAAATTCCTTAATGATAATTTAATATCTGGAACAGAGATTATGTTATCATTAAGTTACGTGTTGAACGTTCCAAATACTGTTGAAACTTAAGTTCTTAATTTACATGAAAGTTTAATCATGGAGATGATGTCTGCAGCTGCATCCTGTGAGAACAGAGAATGAGGTGTAGATAGGTGATGCTTCATTGACAGGAGATGAAAATTCAGTTTCTTCTTTTCTTTAAAGTATTTTACACCACTAAACCAGATTCTTACTAATTAATATTCTCTGTTTTTAGTACAAATTTTAGACTTAATCTTACTCTGTTACAAAAACGTTTTAGATTACAATGAGTTAAATCGTGTTTTTTGTTTCTTCAAATTATGAAATTAAAAAGAAATATTTCATTTATGATTGAGGCTGTTGTGTTTAGCTTCTATCAACATCGCATGGCAAAAATTTAAAGCTGTTTCACAATATGTTTGCCTTGTTTAGGTTTTTTTCTTTTAGATTGTTTAGATGTTTTCAATAACCTCCACTTCTACATTGCTTTTTAATAAACACTTTCATATGAAGTTCTAATACTCTGCCTGATCTTCTCCTTTTCTTTACAGATCTAAGACGAGAAGTTTCTCCACTCCTAAAATTTGCTTGTTTTATCATGTGCTTATAATAATAACTGTTTATTACAATACTTCCACGATAATTCTGTGTTTCAAACTGTTCATAACATTACAAAACTTAAAATGAGAATATTTGTTGAAATTATGAATCATTATTAAAAAAAATGTTTGGTCACATTTATGTGAATGACATCAGATTACTTTTTCTAGAGATTAATTCTTAGCACTTGGGAACACACATTTCATGTAATGGCCTTTGATAATAAGCACAGTATTAATAAGTTGAATTTGATTATTTTTTTGAATATGGTTTTTATTACTTTTGGTGATGTAAAATCTCAAAAACCATTGTTGATATTATTAAAACTGTTTCTATTTAATTCAAGATGTTGAATGTTTGAATCACTTCAAACCTCATTGACAGAGGTGTCCTCAGTTTTTCATTAGTAAATTCCTTTCTTCTTCCATACTTCAGATAATCAAACAATAATCTGGTGACCGATACTGGATGTGTGTTCTTGTACAAACTAGGGCAATTTGTGTTAATATTATTGTAAATAAATTGTAATATCTGCTAATTTTATTCAGTTGTAGAAAAAAGATTATAGTGCAGATACTGACAAATAATGATGTGCTGACTGAAACTCTTGCTGGTGGCTACATTGTCAGTCCATGCATCTCAGTGAGAGCAAAAGCAGAAGTGTTATTCTGGGATCTGTCTGTACCATCGGGCACTGCTCTCAGTAACACTCCCCAGGTTACAGTCCATGGTGGCCGTTTCTCCTTTCCTCACTGCCACAACAGGAGGTGTCTGTGTCACCACAGTCACTCCTCTCACACCTGGAAATAACAAGATGACATGAAGTCAACAGTAACACACAGTCTGATGAATGAACTTCAGTCTGCAGTAAGTTACCTTTCATACATGTTAGAACAGTGATAAGAGTGCAGAGGATCCCCAGCATGTTGTCAGTGAGCTGAGAATAACCTTAGAAAGTGACCTTTCTGCTGATAGACGAGTTCAGAGGATGAGGAGAGGAGATGCTGAAGGAGGCATTTAATACAACACTGACACTTAGAGGAAGAGACAGGAGGAGGAGCTTTAGACTTGTGGTTTTGATGACTTTCTGGACTCCAATATGTTAAAAAAATTAATATTCTTCTCGGAAACAACTGACATCATTTATGCTATTAACAGATTAATTTTTTGTCTTAACTCCAAAGTTTTAGAATGATGATTTTGATGACATTTGAGAAAATATCTTTCTTGCTTCTTTAGAGTTGTATGTTTTTATCATGTAAAGTACATTAAATAGCCTATTGCTGAAATGTGTTATACAAATAACCTTACCTTTCTTTAACAGAAAGATACAGACAAATTAAAATCTTTCTCAATATGAAAGTGTTAGTAAGAAAGTAGTTGTGGTTTTTAACCATTTACTTTGCTTTCATTTTAAATTTTATCATTCATAGCAAATAGAATCAAAATCATCCATCAACTTTTGCTCAAACAGACTCAGGTACCCATTTATAAACATATTAAGTACAAGTCACCTATTTACTGTTCTTGTTACTACAAATAACTAAAATAAATGTAAGCTAATAAGATCACAACCAACTTCAACATTTAAGACATTGCATGTCTTTTATTAATAGTTAATGGTCATGATACCTATAATTCAAATTTACAATGATTTAAAGATTCCTTTTCTACAAAAGTCCTATGAGTTTCATGTCAGTAAAAAGTGATGTTTAATATTTTTAATATACTTTTTATCACTTTTTAAAATGAAAAATTGAAATCAACTAAACACAAGTCTCAAGGGAGGATTGATCATTCCAAATGCTGTAAAGGTTACAGTGTTAGTGACATCTTGTTACTAAAACCATTTTACCTGTTCAACACAAAATGACAATGAACAATTAAAAAAGAAATCAAACGTCAAAAAAAAAGTTATAAAAAATGTATGATATTTGTTTTCTGAGCAGCTCCAAAAACAACAAGACAAAATGAATGTTTGAGTCAATCATTTAAAAGTATAAAAAATCTGATGATTTTAATGAGTGAAACTGAGGTTTCTATCCAGTCAGTGAAGCATGACATCTCTGTTCTCACAGGATACATCTGCTGGCCTCTTCTTCTTCTAAATGCAGGGCCATGTTTCTGAAGTAATAGTTCTTAAAGCATTGTGGTTTTAACTGTCAGTTTCTTAACATTTATTATGTTTTAAGTTCTGTATCAACATGTGTAAAGCCTAAACTAAATAGATTTATTCTTTATTTCAAATTTAGAACAAATTAAATTTTTAACATTTAAACAGAATCTATAATGTCCAAAACCAATAGATCAAAAAAATGATTGATTTAGATTTGATCATAACTCCATAACTCAATCAGGTCAGATTCTGTTTAATATCTCCTCCAGAACTTCCTTCATTCATTCTCAAACACATTAGATTATTTTAACTGATATGTAAATGAAATGTGTTAAACCAATTTGATTAATAAACTGAATTTGGGATTAATTGAAATATATTCATTATCAGCCTTGAATAACTTTTTTTTGTAAATTGCTTTGAGATGGCCTGTGTTGTGAATTGGCGCTATGTCAATAAACTGAATTAATTTTAACTGAAAGGTGTGAAACTAGAAATAACCGTTTGCAGTTCCACAAACGGTTGACACTTGAGTCCCTCTTTTGCATTAAGGTACAAAAATGAAGGCGAGATCTGCAGCTGCATCCTGTGAGAACAGAGAGGGAGGACCAAGTAGGTGATGCTTCACTGACAGAGAATGAAAATTCAGTTCAATCTGCCGTCAAACTACCAAAAGGTTCTCCTCATTTTACACAACTAAAAACAGATACTTTTTTCACTTTTGTTTTCTCTCTGAGTGTGTTACCAGTTTTTTATAGTTGAGATCTTACTTGATATTTCATATTTGTTTCTTTTTGCAATGCAAATGAAGAAACCATAACTTGATTTGAGATGGAACTAAAGTCAGTCACAAGTTTAGCTCAAAACTAAAAGCTCTATGAGTGACATCATGACTACAGACATTTAAAGTGTTGTTGCAAAGGATCTTTGGGTAACATATTCAGGGTTTATAATGCGATAAAGAATTAAAAGGATATCCTTTTCCTACTGAAGGGACTCCAATGTCACTGTTAATAAAATGTAATAAATACTTTTTAGGATTAAACTTTGCTAAGCTGTGAAGCTGTGATGATACAAAATTACACATAATCAGATAAAAGGTGCCCCCTTGTGGCAGAAAGGTATAAAACTATGAATTGCGCACATTCTGATATATATGGAACATGTAATGTTGGGTTACAATGCTCTTCATGAGCAGGATTTTATTAGTTGGCATATTCTTACACTAAGCAGTAAAGAAATCATCTTCACATCAGAAGAAGTCAGCAGGCAACAGTTTTACTGTTTCTGAGTGCCTCTCCTCCTCGCTCTGACCAGCCTGATGATCCTCCTATCTAGAGTCCTCTGGGCTCTGTGTGGAGACCTCAAACCAAAGCTGGGAGGAATCCTGGACATCGGTCACTGAGGTACAGTTAATACACCATCTTAAACATCATCTTTGAAGCTGAGAGGCTGGATCTTAAACATATCTAGACATGAATTAATTATCATGGTCTCAAAAAACATTCAGCTCTGTTATGCTTAATCTACCAGGAAAAGAGAGAAATAGAACCAAATCTTGAAGTAGATGAAAGCTGCTAAACAGGAACAGCCCCACATTCAATGACAAACATCAGACCAAAGGGTGAATGAGGCTGAAACATGTCCCTCATTTCTTTTTGGCTGAGTCTCCACAGTGAGATTATTTAAAGACCAAAAACATGTTACGTAATTGTCTCAAGTTGTTACAGGACTTGGAAAATGTGGAATCTTTATTGACAGAATGAATTTTTAATTAAACATTCCCTTCTCTCAAAAGGAAATGTATATTTTTTTATCCATTATGTAAGTTTATAGATAAGTTAACACTTTTAGATTATTATCTCCTGCTTCAGTGGTTCAGTGCGACTCACCTGGTGTATTCAGGGAGAACAGAGGCGTGGTCAGGAATCAGCAGCTCTTTCACTTGGGTTACTATGGCAAATGTCCAGTTGTCCAGTACTTGAGTCAGGTTAGATCAAGTCTTCCTGCTGTTCTACCAAACACAGAAATCTGTGTAAGAGAATTTGATTCAATGCATTTAGTAAATGTTTATAAGATCAGAAGGTTATTCTTTGCCTTTAAGATCCCAAAATGAGGTTTGATGTTTCAATTTCTGAGTTCCAGATGTTCAGAACAGAACCAGAACCTTCAACTCCATTGTTATCTGTTTACCACCTGGGCAGAAAGACACAGAAAGCATCAGGCTTTGCTGCTGCCAGAGGTGATAGAAACAGCAAGCAATCAATTTGAAGTCTCTATCATCTTTAATTTGGCATTAAAGAGAAAAAATCACTTCAAGAATCTCCATAAAAAAATATCCATCCATTAACTGCCTCCACCCTTTATTGAAATAAGCTGCTTAGTGATCAGCACCAGCTCACTCACTTCGATATTTTTCGTTTCTTTGTCATTTCAGATAATTTATCTGGTGTCTTCACTTCTGATGGATGATAATGAGATTTGTTCTCCAAAGCCTAAATCCTGAAGGAGATTCCAACATTTGCTGAGTTTAAGTAGGACTTTTACTTCAGAGGCAGGAAAATATAAATCACTCCTAAAATGTTTTTTTTTTCCTTTCTGAATTGAAGAAAAGCTTGGTCCTTTCAAGAAATTCAAATGTGCTTTATTGTAAATATTCCAACTATATCTTCTTTCAAATGACTATTTTTTTGATTTGTAGGAATCTGCAAATATTAGCAAACAGACAACTGTAGAGATAAATGGATCCAGATGAAACAATCTCTGCTAAAAAAGAGCTTAACTGGACAACAATCCTGCACATCTGCTCATTTCTGCTGCAATGACTGAAATCTGACATTTTCACAGTGGAGACAAAACAAAACTTATAATTGTTCTGTTAAGTTTAGTTTTACCAACATTGCATAGAAATGTCTAACCAACTGTAAAGAGAGACTGAGGGGCAGCCAGCGGTCAGACTCTGGTTCTGCCTGCAGCAACACACTCATTTGTGTCCAGCTCCTTGCAGCTCCGTCCAGCACAGCCAGAGGAAAGAATAACTCCAGCAGAGCTGCAGAGCTGCAGAGCCACAGAGGAAGGTAATCAGGCCTCCAACTTTCTGTTTTTCAGCTCAGAGTCACATCAACTCCTGAGCTCCTGATGTTATTTTCTCTCTGTATAACATCACTGTGCAAAGACTTTATCAGAGTGATTTTAAAGGATGTTTCTACTTATCTGTATAGGCTCATAGACTCAGATTTTGAGGTCAATTATGATATTAGGGGAGAAACACTAATAATATTAATGGGCTGCCAATTTTATTATTAAGCAAGTTACCGCTAATGCAAGTCATATCTGTTAAACTGGCTCAAGTTTTAAGTTTACTCAATTTGAAAATAAAAAAATTAAAAAATGATCAAATGTATTAATTGCTAGCATTTTTCTGATGAAATTAAAAATGTAAACGTGTAAAATTATGAAACAATTTGATAGTTGTATTAGATGACAAAGTAAATCATGACACTTTGATGTCCTCTAGTGGTCACAGTGGAGAGCTGCAAGGGTATATTTGTTTCAGGTCTTATTTTTGATCGTTTTAGTGATGCCACACTAATACATAAATTATATAGAGAGAAATACACAAAAAGATAATATAGTAGGGTTAGTTATTCTTCTGTTAATGCTGTGAACTGGAGTGGGAAATGTGAACATTTTGGGAGATTTTGCCATTTATTGCAGTAAAAGTATTAGAAGCTTGAAGCACATGGACATGAAATAATTTATGAAAAAACAAAACAACTGAATAGAACAAGGTATAAAAAAGTAAGAACTCATATGAAAAAAGTAAAGCAATATTTTTATTTCCGGCACATTTAAATAATTATATATTTAATTTAGCACTAAATTAAATATATTTTATTTATTTCAAATAGTATGCAATTGATTATGGATTTAAATAATTAATTCATGATATTTATTTATTAAAATTTGCCACTTTTCACCCTCCATAGTATTGGAGTTTGGTTTTTGCCAAGTGTTGCCCAACTAGATTAATGTGGCCTGGAGTGCTACATTTGGCAGGCAGTGTGCCCTCTGCTCCCTCCACTAATAGGCTGTGGACAGGCCTGTGGATGCTAGCAGTTTCCAGATGTACATTTATTAGCACAAGATTTAACCTCATACTCGTATTTCATGTAGGCTAACAAGTGTGATTTCAATTGTAAACTAAGTAAGAGGTTTTGCTAAAACCTAAAAGGTCAAAACATAAGAAACTGTACTTATTTCTGGTGTAAGAGGAAAGCTTTTTAGTTACTTTCCATCACTGTGCTGTTTACACTGTGGACAATATTTCAAACAGACCAAAGCAAAGAAAGCTTTTCTTTCTAAAGTAATTGATCAGCAATTATTCAGTCCATGAGATGTAACTGAATAAATTGTGCTCTGTTGTTATGTGCACCATATTTTGACCTTACTTTTTGAATATTGCAGCTGAAATAAGGAGGTAGGCTATTCAACAATGTTAACTTTAAAGACCTGTGCAAAATGTAGCTTCAGTTTTATTAGTTAATATTAACCATAACTCATTTGCTTCCAGGTGATCACAAAAACATGTTTTAATCAAATTACTGGGTTATTACATTCAGAAACAAACAAAGAAAAAAAGCATACTTTTCTCTAACTTTAAAGGAAAGTTAGCTCAGACTATAAATAAATAGTTAAAGCATAATTGACGTTAATTTCTGACCAGAAAATCTACGAATTTCTTTTAAACTGGCTGAATGTAGTGTAGTTATAGTTTTAATCCTCCAGTAACCCGACTCATCAGCAACACATATGTAAAATAATACCCAAAGGAAATGGAGAGCTGTATTTCAAGTGTCAAAAAGATCCAACAAGGATCCGGAGTGAAGAGTTTGGTTGGTCAAAAGTTTGTTGAAGAAAGTCGGAAACAAGGAAGACAATTTTCAGCGTAAACGAAGCACGGATCAGTTTGCTTACAAAAAGAAATATTTTGAAAGGAATAAACGGAAGCACGTGTTCTTTAAGCTTCTGCACATTTGCTGCTCGGTTCGTCTTTACCGAACAGAAACCCAAATACGCAACGGTGACGGTCACATCTCCAAACGACCCGGCTGTCCAGTCAGAAAGCGGGAGGAAGCAGCTTGTTTTGGGCCATCATGTAAACAGAGATTTATTCATAAAAAGAGAGAGAGAGGCGCAATCAGAGATCTGACTGAATCTTTGGAAACGGCAGGGATCTCACTCAGAGAACTGATTAAAAAACAGCGGATCGTCGTTTCACCTGGTAACCGACTACGTGCTCTGAATGAAGAAGATGCGCTGAACTGGACGCCGTTGTCAAATAAATAGATGTGATTAAGAATAATAATAATAGTTAACGATGACAACCGCTGTCAACATCTGTCTCCAAACGTGCCGGAGCTGAAGGCGAAGCGGAGCTCTCTCTGCGAGGTGCGATGGAAGAAAAAATGCGGCGTTTTAGAGCTTCTTCTTCTTCAGGTCATTTGAATCTCCAAAGCCCCTGAGTCAGGAATTTATCCTTCACATCTCCCCCTTTTTTTCCCGTTCATAGACTTGTTGTCTTCTGCAGCGCAGTGAGGAGGATGGTGTTTGTCCTTCAAGTGATTGTCATGTCTTCGGCGTTTTTCAATCCCAGCTTTGCTTTCAGTTCCCACTTTGATACAGGTAGGAATCAAATAATAATTAAGGGCGTTTATCAATCTGCCGATGCATGCGTCTTCCCAATTTCACGCACTGATGGATGTCACCTTAATATGTTGACTGAAGCGACATATTTGTTTTTTTGGGGGATGCGGGGGGGTTCAGCCACTGGTGTGACATTGCTGCCTCATCATGATTATGAAGCACCTCAGTCCGCCTGCATAATTAAGCTGATTTCACATACTCGTGTTTTACCCTCTGTCAGGCCTCCAAAGCTCGGTGACAAGAGGGTTAAAAATTTGCACAGTCCCCACACAGTTGTGAAGTTGTGTACATGCGTTTCGTGCACAATGCATATGTCATGCAGGATTGTGCATGCTAAATGACGTGGAGGGTTCAACTGTCTGAGGTGACTGCTCCTCGCGATGCCCAGAATGCAACATTTAATCATCCCCCAGGATGTCAGGGTGATGGGATCTTTGGCAGACAGGAGCCCAGGTGGTGCTGCGGTGCTTTGGGACTGCTGAGCAAGTAGACGAGCTCTGACACACAGGCTGCAAAGGTCTCAGGCTGGAATAACCGTGTGCACATGTAAACAGGGCGAAAGAGAGTCCTTGCACTGGCCGCAGTGTGCTGAGCATACAAATGACAGTGAGCTCAGCTGGCTCTCAAGTTACAAGCTTTATCTATCTCTTATCCCCTTTAGTCCAATTATTCCTCTCTCTTCTACCTGCCTGTGCATTTTTCTGCCTTATTTCTTCAGAAGTCGCAAGGGCTCCAATTAAATCCAATTGCCTGCTGAATTTCTGGTCAGTGTGCATACCGAGTGTCTTTTCAACAATAATTGTATTGGATAGATGTATATTTACATCAAGATCTAATTTTTTTTTTTTTCATTTGGAAGTTTCCTGTTTAAAAGAACAGGTTGTGGATGCTGAGCTGGCTGTCCCTGCCCATGAGGAGAGTCCCATGTGAAACAGACCTACTGCAGAAGTGGTTCCTAATTGAATTATAGATAAAACAGCAGCTAACCGTGACTCTCCTGGGTTGTTTTCAATTTAATTTTCCTTTTGTTGTCTTCCTGAATGAGTTCATAGGTCTGGAAAAATTCCAACCAGGATAAGCAGCAATTTCTCTCACTGAAATAGAGGAAAATTGTTTACTAGGCTAGATATATTGGAGGAATGGGAGACCTCAAATAAGATGATGCACAATTCTTGGATATAAGAAAGTAATAATCTAGATTTCTAAGAGCAGCACCTCAGTAGATCGTGAGGCTCTGCATAGTGTTTAGACTTAAAATCAATGTTGCTAAGGAGATTGAGGGGGTGTGCGTGAGAGGGCTGGCCCCTTCTGAGGGGAGGAAGAGGACAGAGAAACGCTCGGGTCCGTTAGAGAGCTTGGGCGGCACTAGAAAGAAACATAGTTTTAGATGTTTAAAAGGAGACTGCAGAGATGCATTCATATAAACTGAAGGAGTTTGACCTAAAGTGGCACTGACAGTTTTGCTAAAATAAATAAATATATATATAAATATAGAGAAATAAATATAACCCAGGTGTTTACTCATTCCTCATCTCAATCAGAAAAATGCCCCGGCAGTGCAGCAGTATTGTTCAACTGTGTGTTTTGCACATTTTCACATGAACTCAGGGTTGATTCGCCTTCAAAAGCTCACATTCAGACGGGCGGCTTTTGAACTTTTGAGCCCCTCCAGCTAACCTCCACAGCTGCAGTTCCTCCCCGCGCCGCAGGCTGTGGGAGGAGAGAGTGTGCTCTACCTTTGCACATTGCTTCTGGATTGTGGAAAACAACAGTGAGGAAAGGTCCTCGTCACATTTCGGGGCATTATGTAAGCTGGCAGGGACAGACACACCGCCATCTATACCGGTAGATTTGCTGACTTCGTCAGCATTTGCAGGATAGAAATTGGATTTGATGTCTGTGGAACCTGCACCCTCTTTAGCCAGCACCTGGCTCACCGTTACTTCAGCACCATGGAGAGCTCATAAACATTTTGTGATGAAGCTTATCTTAAAACCTAGCTCACACTGTGATGGATATTAACACAGATTGCTGTCAAGACAAAACCAACAGCAGAGTGACCTGTAAAAGGACTGTGTTACAGCAGAAAGCTGACAGTGGAGCACCGTGGGAGTCCATCTTTCAGCACTCCCTTATGATGCCTGGAGGTGGCAGTGGTGTCATGTGTGGATTTTTACATTGATGCTGACAAGAAAATATTAAACACATATTTCCTGTCAATCATTCTGTAGGCAAGGAAGACCTGTATGTGGGTTCAGCAATATGGAAACATCGCTGCAGGTTCTACCAAAGGTGCTGGCAACATCCCAAGAGAAAAGATGTTTAACATGGGAAGCTCCTCCCACTGACTTGGTCGGCAACAAGCCAGTGCATCCACCGCTGACCGTTTGATTATTCATCTATCCATGTGTAACACGAAGCACTTCGGTTGCGTAAGCCTGCCTCTGGGGAGAACTGGGATAAGAATGAAGTGGATTTAGCCAATGAGGGGAAACCTTCAATGTTTCCTCCCTGTGCTGTCTGTGTAATGATGTGGTGGCTGTTGGCTTCATTGGTGCTGCAGATGTTGGAGGCTCGCTGTTGCTCTCCTAAGCAAGAGGATGAACACACACGTTGTTTCTCTTCTCAAGAACTGTATCATCTAGTGTTCCAAATGGTTTAAAATTTTGAGCACCTCAAAAATAATTTTAACATTTGCACACTGTAAAAAGTAATAAGTTCACTTTACTTAAAAAAAGTTAGGAAACCGATTGCCTCAAAATCTTCAAGTAAAGTAGCTAAAAATAACTATGTTTAGACCACTCAGATAAAGGCAGTAAACCTGAGTACCGTTAACTCAAAATCATTAATTGGGTTAACTGTAAAATATTCATTCAGACAACTCATGCAATGGCAGTAAACCTGAGTGCCGTTAACTCAAAATCATTAATTGGGTTAACTGTAAAATATTCATTCAGACAACTCATGCAATGGCAGTAAACTTGAGTGCCGTTAACTCAAAATCATTAGTAAAGTTGACTATAAAATGTCAATTATGACTACTTCAAATTGTGAGTTATGTCAATTAAGCAGTACTCATAAAAATAAGTTATACTTACACGTTTAAGAGTTCACATTACTTGCAAAATATCAGGAAACCGATTGCCTTGATATGTTCAAGTAAGATGAACCAAAAGTGTTAAGTTATTGGAACGAAGAGCCAACAGACCACAGTTTGAATGGAAAAAAAATGTTTAATAATTAAACAAGTTTACCTTAAATACAAGGTTCTCAAGTGTGGTTACATACACACTAACCTGGAAACAAAGTTTTCCATAGACTTTTTTAGGGAAAAAAATGACACGACTTTTTTTCTAGTGTAGCCTTCAATCTAATATTGAATCCTACAAATGGCTCTCAGTCTTTAAAACTTTGAGAATCCCTGCTTAAATGTCTTTGTTGACTGGTGTGAAACAAAAACTCAATTCTCAATACTAGAGCCCAACATTTATCATAACATTGATAAAGTAAATAGTGAAGTAGTGAAGTGAAGTAATGTTTCTCCTCATTAACATAAAACCATTTAGTAGTCTGCAAGTGCAATGATGCTCTCTCCAAGAAAAAAAGAATCAAACAAGAAATAATAATCACTTTTCCAATAACGGTAAAGGTATCAACGTTGATCCATAATGTCACATCACATTCACTCATTGCATCAGAAGATTTTTTAGTGATTGTATTTTTGGTTTTAGGGATTTATGTCCAAGTGAGAGAAGCACCCTTTGGATGAAGTCAAAGGTGTACTTCAGTTGTTGAGGGTACTCCAAATTCAGAGCATAAATAAGTACAAAGAGCAAGCACATGGCATGTGGAAGATTTCCAAGATCATTCATGACAAGACTTCCTTCCAAAATGATGGCAGTACTTGAAGACTGGAGGTGCAGTGAGTCAGTGGAGGCCTGCCTGTCCTCAGGAATGATGGTCAGGATCCCAATGGGGGTGTGAGACACGTCTGGGTCTTCGCAGTCCTAACAACAATAGAAGCAACACCACAATTACATATCAACGTAACACTTCTTTAGGGTGACCAGACGTCCTCCTTTTCCCGGACATGTCCTACTTTTCAGACCTAAAAAAATGTCCGGGGGGAATTTAAAAATCGTCCGGGATTTTGGTCAACTGCCTCAAAACACATTACATAGCTTACAGTGCATTGTGATTACATTGCCACTCCGTTCCACTACTCCATTCCAGGTTTCTTTGTATGGCAAAGAAATCGGCAGCACATGTACAGTCTTGTGCTTCCGATTTTTTGTGCTACCGCTGGTTCTAACCCCCCTCCCCCACGTTGGCGCATGTGTGTCCGGATTCTACCCCGCCAACAAAATAAGAAGTGTCCTCCTTTTCAGAAACCCAAATCTGGTGACCCTACACTTCTTCATCACGGCTGCTTCTCCTACATAGCTGTCCCACCTATGGCAGTCTACTCATCATAAGCCTTCTATAACAGTACAGCGGCTTTTTTAACCCGCCAACATCTTTATCCTTATCCCTTTTCCTTTTTTGTTTTGCGCCCCGGAGAGCTTTTTTGCTCTGCCGCTCCATCTTGTTGCCACTAAATAAACATGATATTTTCGACTAACGTTAGTCCCAGGCATCGCTAAATCATTACACATAAAGTTAACCTCAAAACCTGGACTTACGGATGAATTATATGGCCGAGATAACGAATATAAGTTTGCTAAAAACAGTGGGACTTACGTGACCAAACGTAGCTGCAGCAACCGCCCGTATTGTTGACAGTTTTACGTTTCTTTCAAACACGTCACTCGTCAGTGTCCAATGCGCATGTGCGTTCAACGAGAGCTGCCGAATGATGCCGAGTTTTTTGCTGGTTATGCAGATGCGTTTTGCTCACTCATAACTCCAAGTTCGGGTTACTTGGTGCTGATGAGTTTGATTACTTGCCTCAGTAGAAAGTTGTCTTTGCTAAGTTTAAGTTAGTATAGTCAACAGAGTAAGCTGGAATGAGTTCAGGTCACTTTTCTTTTTGAGTACACTTTACTTTTACATTTTACAGTGCAGAAGACATTTGGACTTGTAGTATTGGTTGGTAGGAGCGGGATCAGAACAGCTAGTCACATCCTAATGGCTTGCAGCTAATGAAAACCCACAATTTATTTTCTCAGAATGTCACAGTACTATATTTGATCAATAAAAACCGAATTTCAATGTAGACCAGCCTACTGAAACGTAGACGTAGGGTTGGGCGAAGTGGACTTAGTCAAAATATTTTGTGGTCTTTTTGTGATAACAATAAAAGTGACAATACAAACTATTTATTGCTTCCTACTTTAGGTAACTGTGTGGTTGTGACTACATGACAGAGCACTCAAAGCCCTAAAAGCACAAATATTGCTAATGAAAAACACACCCACTTGTAATACGCTTTTTTCAGACACCAGTTATGTAAAGAAGTGTGACCTGTTATTAAACTGCACACACGAATGGGAATAAAAGATATTTTCAAAATTATCGCCATTTATTGCTACACTCATTGAACAAGAAAAAGTTGTAAACAATCCCAGCAATACAGATAGTTCTGTGGAGTTTTAAAACATCATAGATTGGAATTTGTCATGACAACAAATCAAAATGATTAGACATTTATCACAATAATTGATAAACAATATAATAAATGTCTACCCCTACATGGGCAGTACAGTATATGCACTCAGGCTCAGTTAGGATACATTTCTAAGTCAGTGGTGTGTAGAAAGGGGAGTATCCACATGTGGCGCTCCTGAAGTGTTCATGATTTCCAAGTTGCATTAATAGTGGCCTTGAGCTTGAAGTCAGTAGTCCTCATGATGGTATACAGGCCATAACTTGGATATGACATAAGATTGTTGCCATCAAATAATTTTTTAATGCCCATTTAATAAACAATATCCTTTTCTAAGAAGAATTTGACTTTTCACTAGACACAAGGCATAATAATTAAAATGATCAGAAAAATAAAATATTTTATCTCACCATATGTAATGAATCTGTGCACACATATTAGCTATACTAGGCCTTTTTATTCAGCATGTTTATTTTTGCTTATCTTTTCACAAATGTACCCTCACAGGCATTCATCTCCACATTTAAACACACACTGGCTCTGTTTGTATCACGAGAGTCTCACCAAAATGCCGTCTTGAGTTCATCTCAAGTGCATATTTTCAGAAATGCTTCTGTCATCTGCAGACCAGTGCCTGCACATGCATCTAATTTATGTTTATCCGCCTGGGTCATAAACAGAGTTCTGGAATGTCATTTTAGAGCCGTGCTCTGTCAAATATGTGAGTGAATACTGATTATTCAGGCAAACTTTGTACCTCCGTGATTGTAAGACATGCCTTGTAGGACTTCTACTTTATTAGAAATGGTGTAACGTGAAACACAAAAGTGTAATTTTTAATAACAGAAACACAGACTAAATCCTATTCTTACTTTGATTTGTGTGCTGTTGTACTTATCTTGGGTTGTTGTATATGATTCTGATTATTATGTGGTATTTTGCTTTAATAAGCATAAAAGACAAATAGTCACATTTAAATCTGCAATAGACATTATCTTCAGTTTAAACTTAGTTAGTTAGTCAAAGCAGATATCTGTTTAGATCTTTGACATTCAGGCACAAAAACCATTACACCTCAATATTGATTACTTCTAAGCTAATAACGCAACATTAACTGGCTAATTTATGCTGATTAACTTTAAATCTCCTTGTTTAAATGAGGAGATTAAATTAGATTTATGCCAAGCAGTAATTCGATATGTGTTATCTGTTCATGAACTTTAAATCTGAGCTAATCCTTCATTTACTGTCATTTAAAAGGGCTGTTTTCCATACTAGCTGTATATATATTAAGTAAGACTTGATATTTGTTAGGTAAATAGTTGATTTCTTTTGTATATTTGAGTGTTGTTCACCTGATTTAAGCAGATGACTAAACAATGATGAAAGAAAGTGAACTTTTTGGAGATTTTATTTTATTTTTAGAAGTTGCCATAAAAGGGCAGATTGAGTTAATATTCTTATCCCTTCTTTCCACCAGCATGCCCAGCCTGAATATATACATGACAGTCCTGTGATGCTGGTAATCCTGAGCTCTCACTCCCAGTTAATGACAGTCATCATAGCTGTCTGCACGCTAGGACATCCCTCTGCCTTCTGCAGTCATCTACAGAGTGCCTGAGATTCGCAAAAGAGGAAGTGAGCTGGTGGAAAATACCATATCCTGCCATCAGTCATGTCATTCTGCTCCCCTTGGTCACTGAGTGCCCCATGAGTGTGATGTCTCTGAACATGTGTTTGTGCTTGCAGGCTTTGCTGTGACACAACGATCCTATCATCCTTCTGCTTTCTCTGTTAAACTTATGTCCTCCTAGGTCTCGTTACATTTCTGGTTGTCTTTTTTTGTCTTTGTGCATCAACTGCACCACTCATTAAGTATTGTAGATGCTCTGAATGGAGCATTCCTTCTATGTTTTCATCTCATTTCTACTGTAAACTAACCACTTTTCCCAACATTTCTCTAACTTCACTATATCATGTATTTGTATTGCCCAGCTAAGGCAGATGGAGCAGCATGTTTGCCCCTGAAGCACTGTCCTAAATGCAAAAGCCTGCTTGGAGTGATGAAGAGAGCCTTTGCCTCTGCTAAGCTCTTTTGTAGTTTCTGGGTCTCTCTGACATTTATACAGCAGCAATTTACAATGTTCTTGCATTTGTGTTAACCCTAACCACAAATTTGCATGTATGTCCTTGTAGTATGGAGCAAGTCTAGGAACTAGACCTTTTGTGTGGGTGTAATGTATAATATGATTTGAGTTGGTTTGTTAAGATGTGCTGTGCTTGTCTGAATTTGCATCCTGTTCACCAAACTCTTAATATGCCTTTGGAACGGCATTCCCATACTCCCCATTTTTCTTCGCCTGACTATTTCTTACAGCAGTTTGATTGCTTTTGTGTGTGAACTGGCACGGTGCCCACTCTGCAGGTCCCTCCATCAAAACCAAGAACAGCCTTGTGTGTCGATGCGTTTATGCGCGCACAGGAAGCATACAAAAGCAAAAGCAATTTAAAGGTATAAAAGAGGGCGTACGGTCAGGCCAACGCAGTACATCATTCTTTCTGTTTGGGTTTATGTTGGTGTATACACACATGCTCAGATCTCTACACTGGCTTTGATGTGGGTGTGTTGGCGTGTGTGTGTGTGTGTGTATGTGAAGGTGTCCTAATCTCTTCTTTCTGCTCAGTGTAAACTCATATTCAAAGTCCTCTTGTCCTCTTTGCCTAACGTTTGCATTTATTAGGAACATATTTGACTAATACATCACATTTATGCATTTTAGGAGCAGAAGAAGATCCACTGTTGAATTACTTTAGTTGCACAGAAATGATTTATTCATAACGTAGCATGAATAGCTCATGCTTGAATAGATTATTAGTGGGTTTTTCCTGCTTTCATAACCATATATATGCTATTTATGCATAAATATGAGCAAAAATGAAGCCATGCATTCTGCAATTTTTTTTTTTTTTGCCCAATTCACATCCATGTGTATTTTTTTTTTAACTCTCCTGTCAGTTCTTTAAAGAAGCAGCATTACACGATGGACTTTTGGTATTTTTGCTTAGATTTATTATCTAAAACTTATTCCTGCTGATATTGGAAACTCCCTCCACAGCATCATAAACTTGTTCTCATTTTGTCATGTAGAAAACACAGGTTTGTACTTACATAGAGCTTTATCAAGTCCAGAAGACCCCAAAGCACTTCACATAACATTGAGTCGTTCACCCATTCACACACACATTCATATGCTACTGGATTATAGCCATAGCTTTCCTGGGGCAAACCGAAAAACGTGAGAGGGAATCAAACTTGCAGTCTGTAAATTTTCCACTAGAAAATGAAATATATGTCCATTTATTTCTACAAAATAGCTCAACATCAGCCAGGGTGGATTGAGAATTCATTGGAGCATCATTATTCAAGTCTTACTACAGATTCCCCATTGGGTTTGAGTCTGGAATTGGACTGGGCCACTCTAACACATGAACAAAGTCACTGTCCTGATGGGAGTTTCCACCATGTTTTAGATGTTTTTTACCCTGCATTTAACTCAGTCCATCTGCCTATAAGCTCTGACTTGTCATGATTTGGGTGAGAGTGGTGGTGGAGGCAGATGCTGAGACCCAGGTAGGATAAATGATGAGTTTAATGACAAAAAATAATCCAGAAAATACAAAAACACAAAGTCCAGGCAGTACAGAGGAGCGCAGGGCAAATGCTCACAACTGGTGACACAGGCAGACTAGACATACACAACAAGGACCCGACGAGGAACACAGGTGGGGTTAAATACACAGAGGGTAATCAAGAAGACAAGAAACACCTGGGAACAATCAAGGGGAGACAGGACAACACAGAGACACTGAAACTCAAAATAAACAGAACAGGAACAGATCCTGACATGACTGGCATCTCCTCACAGCTGAAGAATATCACCCATCAATGCATGATGGTGGAACCACAGTTCACCATTGCACGTGCCGTTTCCTCACATGCCATTAAGCCAATATGTCAATATTGGTCTTCAGTCTGGTGATAATTTCTAACAGACCTCTGAAGAGCTTCACAGAGCAGCTTTAGTTTTATTGAGAGCAACTTAAACACACAGGGAACTATTTACTGATTAAATAGCTTCTGAAGGAATAATGTTTACCATACGTTTTATTCTGTGAGAGAGTAAACAAAGACAAACCAGAGTTTTTTGGAACCTCTTTTTGATTCATAATCGCAAACTGCGTTGTCCTCAAAATCCTGATGAAGTGCATTAAAGTGTGTTGTTGCATGACAAACACTGGAAAAGTTCAAAAGAAGTGCTCTTTTTATTTTTATTTTTTATATATATCCTTTAGTGCTTTCTTTACCAAAGCCGGCAAGTTTAACCTTTCGTCATCCATCCGTTTGCCCCGCAGCCTCCCCTTAATTGTCAGCCTGAAATGTGGAGGTGGCAGGGTGACTCCATTGCTCCTGCCCTCCTCTCTGCCAGGACATTACTCATGTCTCTCTCCCCAGTTCCGGAGACAGCATTTTAATAAAGCTGGAATGAACCTAGCTTTAAGTGCTTTATTTTCATTTCTCTGTGCAGCTGGTAATGTAACGTGCACTTCTCAGATATTTATGGAGGAGGCAGGGTCGTCACTCTGTTCACAAACCCCAAGAGAGAAGGAGAGGGAGTGGGGAAGGGAGAGAGAAAGATGGATTCTTCAAATGTCACACTTATGAAAACGATTCCCCTAGATTTCCCCTGCACAACCTGCACAGAGGTTTCCTGTAATGAATTAAGAGTCAATATGCTGTTCCATCTGTTGGAACATTAACATGCAAAGCAGGCTGATGTATATATCTGAAGGCATGTATGCCTAGCTAGCACCAGTAAGCATGACTTCAAGAGAACATGATTAGGGTTCTTGCATACTGTCCCCATTTTCAGATCTTTTGTTCTGATATACAGAGAATCATAAAGCAAATTCAGATCTCCAACATTTTTCCTTCTGTACCTGGGGAAGTTACAGGTTCTTAGGGTCTCAAAACCTTCAAACATTTGTTTATTTTATTTGTAAGAGGTAAAAAATGAGGTCAGAAGGTATTTTCTTGCTGCAACTACACTAAAAGCTATACCTAGAGCTAAGATTAAGAGATTTACAAGACTTACTTCTAAAGATATTTTGACAACTCAAGGAGGAAATTTTCTGTGACAGGTACTGACACAAAAAAGATTGAGTAAAATTTTTGATCATATTGAAAGGTTTTCATTTTTGTTATACGTCTTTCAATTATCGTTAGCGGTGGAAGACATATGGCAATCTATAATAAATTTATATTAGTTTTTCTATTAGTTGTCAAATAGTTTTTAGCTTATTGTACACTTTATAATTATTCTTTGTGATTCTGTCCTTTACAAAGTAACACTGTGAGCCTAGCAAGCTGGCATTAGCAAGAATAACTTGTTGCCATACCTTCTCTTGAACTTCTTACAAAAGCATTATCACCTGTTAGTAACGGAGGGTCAATGTGTAACCCTCCTTTAGTTTGATTACTTTCCAAAAAGTCAACTGTCTTTCTTGTAAATATCAGATGTGTATAGAAGTTTTTGGAAGTGTGCAATAAACAGGTAAGGGGATGAGCAGCGTGGGATCACTCTACAACTCAGGTCCCTCCGGATTTTTTTATTTTTATTAAGAGGACTTTATACCTTAGGAGTGTTGAGAAGTTTTAACACTATAACTTTTTCAGCCTTGGTATATTTTGATACACAGTATCACTTTGAAAAATATAAAAGCTCTTCAAAGAACGAGACATATTAAACACAGCGATAACTTTAAACATGCATTTAAAAGCATTGGAAGCACTTACAAAATAAAACAAAAACAAGAACATCATTTACTAATCAGTTTGGTCAATACTTGTCTGTCCACTCATTGAGTTTTTTAATTACATTAACTGATCGTCAGATTCATTTAACTAAATTTCTCCTTCATTTTCTCAAGTTTAACATGTCAACATGCCAGCAAACATGCTAACACTGGAAACAGTGAAACAAGCTTAAGTTTGGGTTAGCTGCCAATCTCCACGAATGTCAATTATCTAATTACAGTCTGTATTTGAACCTTTTTGTCATTGATGGATTCAGTCTCACTGAAGAGGTGTAAAAGTTAATGTTACATTAAATCAGGGTTGACAACATTTCACAGTAGATAGCTTCTTCAAGCCAATACCTTCTTTGTGGAAATGTAATCAGCAGAGGAAAAATAGAACAATGTCTTATGTCTGCCTTGCTTAAGTCCATTTTTCAATGGTAATGCATCAGCTGTGGCTCTTACAGGCCACATCAATCAACTTTAACGGCCAGTTCCAGAAATGACAACATCCTTATGTATGTTATATGTCGTGTCCTTGAGTACTCACTGCCTCCCCCGTGAACAGCATGTTTTATTGAGGCTTTTACACCTGCTGCACCATACACACCCTCTTTATTCCCTCCACCATCCATCAATAAATGTATAGATTCGGTGTTTTACTATCAACAGACATAATAGTGTTTGTGAACTTGAAATAAATTACGCAAATTGTTGAAGCTTCAAAGATAGTTGCGTTGAAAGTGTTTGTCTAAGATTAAGAACCTTTTTTTTTTCTTTTCCATCAAGCTGCTCGATTAAGTGAAGAATGGAAGGCAACCTCTTTGCATCAGGCCACCTCATTACACACTTGCACTTTGTGGAAGGATTTGCATTAGGTCTAGAAAGAATACTGCTGGCTTTAGTTTTAGTTTTTCCATCTTACAGGCACTCGCACTTGTTTGAAAACCTAATCTGTGTCAAGCTGCCACTGCAACCAGAGTGAAACAAGAGGGAACGAAAACAGGCAAAATGTTAACTGTCTTTTAGTGGCGATGAAAGAAAGATGGGAGGGAGGGGAGAAGGTGGCTTTAACAATTTATCGCACTGTTAAAGCCAATCAATTTCCTGGCCATCAGTATGTTATCATGGTGATAGGCTATCTGATCATTTACCACATGTGCAACACTTTCAGGAACAAGATTTCAGGTAGGAGCATGTTTGTGTCTGTCAGTATTCAGTTTTTGTGTATGCCAGTCTCACACATAACAGGCTTTGTGGCAGTGACCTTTGGGTCAGGCTTGGGTTGAAGCTGTGCTGATTGGGCTGTGGGAGCTGTCAGGTCTGGAACAGTGTGTTCCCTGCAGCCAAATGGGCCAGGACCACAGGGGTCTCAGCCACCGAGCTGGAAACAACCCACTCACATGCCTCACAGACTATTCTCGCCTTGGAACATGGTGGAGATCTGGGCTTGTTTTCTCTCTGTCTCTGCATGTGTTTGGTTTTCACACGTAAAAATGTGATCTGCAAGGCCTAGCAAAAGTTTTCCAGTTGATTTGCATAGCACATTTCAGCAGCAAGGCAGTTCAAATTGTTTCACATCATAACACGCTTAATATATTATTTGGGATTTTATGTGTTGGACCAACACAAAATATTCCAGAAAGTGTGCTATGCATTTGTATTCAGCTCACACTGAATCAATGCTGTGCAGTACCACCATCTTTTGCAAAGTTTTTATGGGCATACTTCTACTGGTTTTGATGTGTTATAGTTCTGACTGTAGTTTTAGCTTCATTGCCCTGCTGGTGGACCTCCTGATCCAGTCTCAAGTCTTTTGCAGCCTTAGCAAGTTTCTTTAAAGAATTTTCCTCTGTTTAGCTTTATTCACCTTCTGAATAAGTTCAACCAGATCCTATGTCCCAGCTAAAGAGAAGCATTTCCACAGCATGATGCTCCCACCACCATGTTTCATCATAGGGATGGTGTGTTCAGGATGATGTTAAGTTTTCAACTAATCTTTTCCTCTTGTCTCTTTATTTTTGCTGTGGTACTTACAGGACTTCAAAACTTTAAAAAATGAGTTTTTATGAATTTCTTTCAACGACGGCTTTTTTGTGTTACTCTTACAAAAAAAGGTCAACAGTGTGCTTAAAGAATAGCTCTTATCTGATCCTATCAGTTCAAGTGAAGGACCATGTCTTTGTAGACTTGGAGTTCTTTCACATGATGAACCACAATAAATAAATAGTGCCTGTGAGATGCCCAACCTGACGATGCGTTTTCAACATAACAAAATAAGAAAAAAGATCAGAGAGCATAAAATCTTGCAATGCACTGTATGAGTAGTCTCCTCTTTGTTTTTTTTACTCTGTTTTTTATGTTTCTAACTGAAACGGAGTTTGTCTGTGTGCTGTAAATTCAGAAATCTGGCCTCACAGTCTGGCTGAATGACAATCCGACACGCATGTATTTCACATGTCTTAGATAGTTGGGAATTATATATGGTAAAGACTGTGAAGCAATGAAAATGATAAAAGACGCACAATAGGCTGACTGTGAATGGGAGATTCTTAAAAAATGCAGTCTGTTCAAACACAAGTGTTTTTTAACAACTTTATGTGGACTGTAGTGAAAAGCAGTCGCCTTATATTAGATTTCCATTTATTGCTGCGAGGAAAATGAAAATCGGAATGCAAAAGCTACATCCATCACACTAAAGCAAAATGAGCTACTCTTTTATTAAATATTAGGCTTCAATGGAATTTATGGGTAACTTTAATAGTTTTTTTTTTTTTCTCTACATGGCTCAGACTGCAGTGACTGTTATAAGAAGAAGAACCTGAATCCATATTAATGACGAGTGATTATTCTTTTATCAAGCTGGTACATTTCATCTCTGCTTATCCAAATCAGCTTTATCTCTACTTAGCTTTTAATTTCCTGCGTGGCTTTTCTGTTTGCCATCTGATCTCCAGATGCTTCGAACCCATTAACACTTGCATGTCTCTCCAATGTTGCAGACGGGGCGCCGCTGAGCGAGCTGTCCTGGCCCTCGTCTCTGGCAGTCGTTGCCATCTCCCTCTCCGGCCTCTTCACGTTTGTCTTCCTCATGTTGGCTTGCCTCTGCTGCAAGAAGGGAGACGTTGGCTTTAAGGTGAGCTCTCTGCTGCCCCCAGCTGGAAGCATGGGCATAAAATTATGCCTTTTTCTTTTTGTTTGTTTCACAAATTTGATAAAAAGCATGTGAAAAGGTTTAAGTAAAGTGATTACCAATGTGTTCAATACATTTAAAACAGGAGATACACAGAGGGAAAAGAGAAAGAGAGAGAAACAGTTGAATTTTAAAGAGATTTAAGAGAGGATTTAATTATTGATTTGCAGCATTCAGAAACAGCCAACCTACTAAATGTTTTACAATGCTTCCTTCTTTCGGTGTAAGCGATGTAAGCAAGTCCCTCACACACACACCCCCACCCCACCTAACACACACACACACACACACACACACACAGCCATCCCAGACTCCCATACATTGTTTCTGTTACCTTTGACAGCCAACATGAGCGACTCACACTGTGTCAAACATGTTCACCAAACTAAGCAGTAGATCAGGCCTAGTATTAATTTACACTGTTAAATACAGAGAAGTCTCCAGAGCAGAATCTCTTAACATGCTGCATGTACGAAGAATTTTAAACGTACCCTTTAATGTGCTGCTCCTACAGAGAATTAGCATTTAGATATCTTTTAATTCTGTCAAGTCCATTTCCTCATGCATTTAAATGGAGCTTAGAGTGGATAACTTACATTCACAACCCTAGCAGCAGCATCTTAGTTTAAGATTGCTAACACAAATCAGCTTTCAATCTGAAATACAGGATTAAAAATTTTCATCGGAGAGAAGACAGATGTCTCAGCTGACTTTTTTATGGAATGCTGTGTGCAACAGCATCGTTATTTTTCAGCACAATATACATAACGATGTAGCTTTTTCCATTGGTGCCCAACTATAATTCAAAAAGAGGGCAGCCATTTAAGTAGAACACTTAGCATTCATTTTGTTCCAAGCCCCTGAAAAAAATAATAAGATATAATTTTTCTGTTTCATGTGTATGTTGCTCTCCAGATGTGATCCGGTAATCTAACACCTCATGAAAGAACATTGATGTTTTTTTCTATTAATATGGTCCCAGTGTATTTATGAGTACATGGCTCCTCCAGATCATAGAGAGCTAAAACACTGTTGCCTTATGCACAAGATCACGAGTTCAATCCTCACAGAACACTTATTTTGGCACTTTGTTGTTGCCTTGGCAATATGCCAGTTTATTATGCCTATTTCATGAAATTACAGCTGGATAAAGTTTGAAAGCAATCTCTAGAATACTGTGAGGAGCTTGATATGTAAGAAAAACGTAAATGCTCAAATCTTAAACATAACTGAAGTATTATCAGGGGTAATCATTGTAGTGAAATATAAACACATTATATACAATAAAAATTCATTAAATATTGTTTTACTGTAACCTGATTCACAATTTAATTTTTTAAACTGAAGAGAGTTTCTAATACAGAACTTTGAATTATCCATGAATCTCTATTTTCCTGAGTCATTAACAGGGCGTGACACAGATGCGAGTTTATTTTACTCTCTAGACAAATGTTAAATGATCTAAAATAAATCTCTGCCCAAAAGATTACAATGATGGTAAAGAGGCCTTGGAGCCATTGATTGAAGAGACTTTTTCAAAATATAAGTGGGATCATTGAAAAAAGCTGGTCAGCAACTGTAGAAGGTTTCCATTGCTAATACTAATAAACATTTTTATACTGTCCATTGACAATGTAATGGACATATTTAAAAAAGCAAATGCCATTTTTAAAATATAATTTTTACTTCTTTAAAATTGTTTTATATTTTGAGAGACGTGTGGTTCACTTCACATTAGAAGCAAACTTCTGGATTGAATAAAAATATGTTTTTAGTGCAGATGTCCCACTAGTGTCAATCCTCCAGGGGTCAGCTGTATAGGACAAGTTGTTTCGCCTGTTAAAATGGCGCTGTTGATTCTTCCAGTGGCATTATCTTCCAGTCCTTAAAGTGAACATTTGGCCACCAAACATTTGTTTGTGACTCAGTGTTTTGCTCATGGACACCTCAGGAGAAATGAGTCAAAGCTTCAAACCACATTTACTACAAACAGACCTACTGGTGAGAATAAAATGCATCAAATTAGAAGCGGAAATTAAAAAGAAATACTCCAATAGCTCCAACACTTCATCTTCTTTTCTCCAAAGCTTATTTGTAAGGTGTGCTTTCTTGTGGGACCGCACTGGGGTAAAAGCTTCATTATTCTTCTCCATCGATGTGTTCCTACTGGAGCGTGGAGTGTGTGGCTGGGTATTAAGTGCTTTCTAAACTGAAGGCTCTCCTGGGATCTACGCACTGCTGACTCACAGCCAGGTGCTCGCTTTCACACTTCACTCAGAGGAGAGTGGCAGATGGTCGTCTTGATTGAGAAGCGCACCTACACACATTCCCGTGCGCTCACGTTTAGCCACTCAAACACACGCCGAGCTGTCCAGATATTCCATCCTAGTCCAACTAGCTCTTTTCCAGATTTCTCTTTTACTTTCGCTGCTTATCTTTAAATCTGCTGTTGCTTCAAGTTTTACTTTATGATTGCACATAGCTAACCACAGACAAAACGGATGACTTCACATTCTTGATTACAGTCCTGCAGCTTGATTTCGAAAACCAACCCCCTTCTAAATTAAATATACTAACAATATGTGCTGTAATTTTGAAGGGATGATGTGGTTAGGTATTTTGGGGCATCAAGAGTGGCTCTAACTCTGAGAGAAAAGGTTAAAGATAAATGCATCCGCTCAGCTAAATGGTGCTAGCTGCAGGTCCTGATCAAATTAAAGTACTTATCAATACTGTTTTAAAATCATTTCACTGTTAAACAGGAGGAATCAGGATAGTATTTCTAAATCATTTAATTCCAGAAGCATTTGGAGGATTAATTCCTTTGATTGATTTACTTAGGATTTGACACATTGATTACAATTAAATATGTTTGAATAAATAAACCACTTTTAACTGTCATTTCTGGTTGTCATTTACATATTAATAAATACAAATGAAAAGTCTCTTATCTGGATGATCATTGCAGGTTTTCTTTAAGAGTGCAACTTATTGAGGCAGAGATCCATTAGGACTATGTGGCACGATGAGCTGATATTTAAATTTGATTCTTTTTTATTAACACCCAGACTTGATGCAGTCAATACAGTTCTGAATATAAAACTGAACTGAAACAGTGTTTTCATCATGTATTTTTACCTTGTAGAAATTATTAATAATGTTTGTGACATTTCGCCCTTCTTTTCAAAGCCTGCAGCTATTCGTTTTTCCTTTTGTTTCTATGCCTTTGTTGCAAATACCACCGGTTTTCAGCAAATATTAAATATTTCACACTAGATATCTCTATACACTGAGCAGTGGTCTTTGAGAATTGGATGCATTTTGGACTTACTTATTTTGTATCTTGCATAAATTTGCATAAATACGGATATGTTCTGCCTCTAAGTGGATCAATACCACCTCATTTAGCAAAACTTCATCAGCATGTAGAGATGCTGTTTACTTGACAGCGTAATTTGTGAAGCAATGGGATAACTTTGTCGTTTACACAGACAAAATTGCAAGATTTTTTTTTGTGTGTGGGTGTGAAAAACAGCCGAAGTCCTGCTGTGAATCAGCTTGTTAGTGTACCTTGAGAAATTTCTGCTTGAAGCTGCACCAAGAATTTAGTGTTTGCTGATACCCTCGCCTTGGGCGCCACAACGCTGCACATTTCCAAATGTAAGTGAGGTTCAACTGCTTTATTTGTTCAAATAAAACAAGATTTATCAGACCAAAAATACATTTAATCTTGATAATGTGCTTCCTTTAACAAAGCTTCTACCTAATGAGACACATAATGCATTCTTAATAAAATCAAAAGTGGCTGAAATGACAAAAAACAATATTTATTAAATTATTAAAAAAGTATAGTTCCATCTCTCTAATAGGACTTTGAAAAAGAAAAACATTAGTATCTACCAGAGCTGTAAGCAATACCGGAAAATGAACAAAAAACGATGTAGCTGTATTTGTTCTGACAAAAGCCTGAGTTCAACTGTGCAGTGTGACATAATATCGAACAGTGAAGCTGACGTAGCAAATAAGAACCCTATGGTTTGAGAAAGATTATGATGGGATTGCTGCACAACGGTTAGCGAACAAGGACACTGCAGTGGACCGAGCGGCAGGAAGATTGGTTGTAGACATAAATCAGACAAAGAGCAAAGAGAAATAGGTGGGATATGGGGCAAGATAGCCTCGCAGCTTTTCAACGTTACTGCTGCATATGTGTGTGTGTGTTGAGAGTGGAGGGGAGATGTGCAGCAGGGGACAGGCCATTTTTCTACAATGGCTAAATATAGATCCCACTCTCTTTACCTTCTCCTAATGTAGAGTGGACAGTTAACCTTTTCTTTTTAAAGGTTAGTCATACTTTATGTAATGCACAGTAAAAGATTTAACTGCAGTCTTGGTTTGGCATGGTGTCATAATCAGGGTCTTGTAAAAGTGTTCACACTGCCTTAACTTTTGTCATGTTTCAACCACAAAACTCAATTCATTTCAGTGGGATTTTATGTGAAAAACAAAAACAAATTTAGCATGAAATTGCGAAGTAGAAGAAAATTTTGATTCACCCCCCCCCAAAAAAAAAGAGATCAAAATTGAAACATGTGGTGTGTTAATTCCTTTTACTCCAACACCACCGAATAAAATTCAGACCAACTGTCTTCTAAAGTCACAGAGTTTATTCAAACAAAGTGTTAATTACAGTCCAGTCAATAACAAATTTGAGGTTTATTTACCCTTAAAGAGGCAATTAAAATATAGAATTTTCAAAATATATCACATTTTGAAAATTCAAGCATTATCTATTTAGAGATTTCTGGGTTTCCAGGCTTAATTTCCTGCATAGATGGCAGTCAAATTTAGTGCTCTTCACTAAATAAAACATGTGTTTTATTGTTTATGCTTTATAACACTGCACAGTTTTTGATCTTCTCAACAAGGTTTTACATTTAATCTCTCATTACTTGACTACACTGCACCTTTACTTTAGTAAATATCAGAAAACCACTGTGAAGGTCTAATGTGAGGCAGCCCACAGTATTGGCAATGAGGAAGCCAACTTGCCTGGATCTGCTATTACTCACATATTCTATATTTTTCTTGATTCCACACTGAGTGCTATCGATATTTATCAATAAAATCTTGAAAATCCTTCAAGATAAGCATCCAGATAGTTGATCAAATATTGCCCAGTACATTTTTCATTGAACTTCTCTTCTAATGAAATTAAAGAAAGTCTTTGTTTATACAGTTTGACTATCCATTTGCATTAGTATGCGAGCATCTTAATCTGCTCCACAATCTACATGACTAATGTATATGGGTAGGTGAATGTGCCTCAGTGTATTTTAATGCCAAGACAGTTGAGCTATTGTCTCCCACTCGCTAGTTGGGAGCAGATGACTAATCCCAGTGTCTGTCCTCGCAACAGGAATTTGAAAACACAGAGGGAGAAGAGTACCAGGCAGACCTCTCCGCTCTGGCCTCGCCTTCCTCCCAGAACGGGCCAGAGGTTTACATCCTTCCTCTCACTGAGGTCTCCCTGCCTGTCTCCAAGCAGCCAGGCAGATCAAGTAAGAAACTACACCCTCACAACATTTATTTTTCTCTAAATGTGATTACCGCATATTAGCTAACCCTTCTTGACATTAATTACTAATGGAGGAGGTCATTTCCTCTCAACAGAACATCCTTATACATACAGTTCAAACTCGACATTTATATACAGTACATAAATATATAAGTCCCATACATTTTCTGCTTCAAGTCAGTTAGTATCACCAACTTCAATTTGCTAAATGCCAGAACAATGAGAGAAATATATTTTTCAGAAAATATATCTACATATTTAATAGATCCAAGGTTTTGATTCAAATTCAGTACCGACTTGCTGAAAAGCAAGCCCATGACCCTAAGCATACGGACAGATGAGTTACAAAATGGCTTAGGAACAACCAGGCCAGTACTTTGGAGTGGCTATCCAAAAGCCTGATCTCAGCCCAACAGAAAATGTGAGGCCAGAGGTGGAGAGACTGAATGAGTAAGGCTGTAATGTACTTTACAACCTTAGTCAGCCACACCAGTGCTGTCAGGAGAAATAGGTCAAAATTCAAGCACACTACTGTTCGAAATTTGTGGAAGGAGAGCAAATACTCTCGGAGTATTTGCCTCAAGTCAAACTGTTGAAAAAGCCATTCTATCATCGTTCAATCTTTAATGTCAGAAAGTGAACTTTGAATTTTTTATTATATTTTCCCATATGTGATTATTATTGTTAGAAATGTGCAGCAGATTAAACTATCAATATATGCAATCATCTGCTGGTGTAAATGATTCTACTTTATTTTTCTTTGCATAATGTAATGACGTAGTTTTATCTGGTTTTTTTTTCCCCATTTCATCTGTTTAAATTTCGTCAGGTCATCCTGTCTCAAGTTAAAATGTGCATGTTCATTTCTGTGTCAGCATGTCGCACGTCCTCGATTTGTCTCGCCCCTGCATGACTCACCGGCTGTCTGCGCTGCTCTGGGCCTGGTTAGAAAGGAAGGTTGTAGCTGCTGCTCTTCGGCATCCCAGGATGAGAGCACGAGGAGTGATTGGACAAGGCAGCCTCGAGCTCACAGCCAATCCGCGGCCTTGCCTCTGTCCCTTGTAGCGAAGGCTGCGTGATTGGTGCAGGTGTTGCAGGGCGAGGATTGAACAAATGATGAAAGGAGAGATTGTGAAAGAAAGATTGTTTTAGCCTCAGAATAAGGAGAGGGAAGGTGATCATATAAACACAGTGAAACTTAATGCTTCTTCTAGATTCTTGGAGGATTAATACAAAAGGAAATGTATATAATTTGTAGGTATTTCAAGTGATTCAGACAAAACTATACACATAAAGTGAATGATTCTAGTTTAGTTAGCCACACACAATTAGTAAAACCATATTAGCAATGTCCAGGGTATTATTAACCACAGTTATAACAACATGTGCAATAAATTGATAACTGTTATAATTATTATTTAAAAAATGCTTGTTGAACAATTTGTATAAAAAATATGAATGCTGCTTGCAGCAAAGATCAATCATGAGTCAGAATGAATACACAGCTCAGTGTTTCGCATTGATCTGACGTCCCTGCTTTCCAATTTGTTGCTTTTATCTTTTATTCAAGAGATCAAATTATGCTTTTCGGCAGATGCGTCAAAGTGTGCGCGTGAGCTTGTTTCATTCCACCATCCCACAGATCTTACAAGGCTCGATTGTACCATCTTCATTGGGAATGCAATGAGCAGACACAAATGCACAATCAGCGTCATGCTATCCAAGTTAGGAATAATACAGCATTTTAATTATTTTCCTCTTCATCTCTTTCATGAAGGAGTGGTTCATCAGTAAGCTGAGGTGGTTGTGAAGAGAGGTGTCAAGTCTGTGATGACTATGACAACCTCCATCCAGTTTTGTAGCAGAGAATGGGCCCTGTGTATGAGTATGTGTGTGTGTGTGTGCGTGTGTGTGTGTGTGTCTGCTTGGTGGACTAGGTACCAGAAGACAGCGTGAGCGTATGAGTGAGCGAACTGAACAATAGCACTGCTTTAAGCCGGCTGACCAGTGGGGGAGCGCAAGGCTGGGCTAAAACGTCCGCGGAACGCACCAGTGGAGGACTGGCATTGTAGGGTGAATACAGTGAGGGGTCTGTGACAGAATGAAGAGAGACAGGGAAAGGTTGGTGGCATGCACCAGGGCCTAAGAGCAGGGGCAGAGGGCGGGGGGCTGAGATAGGGGTGGTGAATGTGTATGACAGAGATCTTTTTTTTTTTTTTTTTTGCATTGGACAGAGCAGTGTTTGTTTCATCTTTGGTTGAGGAATGCTGCTGTCCTTGGTGACAGGGGGGCATTATGTGGACTTTATGTCATTACTGGATGACTAGAAGCTGCACACAGAGCTTCTGCATCAAACGGCATACAACCAACATGTGTGACGGTCACACCGGGCTCGATGCATATCCAGAAAATCTGCGTGCTGGAAGAAAGGAACCATCAGTAGATTGGTTTAGAGGTTCTTATTTTTCCGTGATGTTTACAGTAGATTCAGTATAACGCTGTGTCGGAATCAAGGATTTCAGTATTTGCTCAACAGCTGGAAAGCCCTAGAGGGGGACAGTGTGCATGTTTGTGTGTACGTCCCAGTTGGAGGATGAGCGCACTACAGATGGAGCGAGGCAGAGTGGTGAGCTTGTTCAGCTGTTGGAGGGCCCGGCGGGTTAAATCCTGCCGAGGCTGTCTCACACACACTGAGACTGTTGGGCTCTCTTTCACATACACACAAAGGGGGCTGAGATGCCTGGGGCAGAAGCCGGGGGCCTCGGGCTCTTGGTTCTCACACTCTGAACCGGCTCACCATTTCAGTTGGGGTCATGGACTCAGACCCGGTCACGGTACTGAGAGTGGCTGGTCACTCCGTCTCGCTGTCATTATCATCTCGACATTCACCATGGACATCTCTGTTCTCTGAACCATGAGGATTCAAGGAGGTAATTCATTTCACCAGAAATGTGAATGTGCAAAATTGTGCTTCCTGTATAGCAATTTTACCCAAGATCCTGGATGTTGTGTCTATTTTTGTGCAGATAAACTTTTTGTGAATGTTTTACTTTGTGATTAAATTTCTTTAAGACAGTTTTTTTTCTTATCATGTCAAATCAACCAGCAGAGCACACAGTTCTGACCAGTCTAATAGTAGTTTTGTATGTTGTTTGTTATTCCTTTTCAGTACAGCTGTTGAAATCTTCTGACATTGGCCGCCATAGTCTGCTGTATCTGAAAGAGATTGGACATGGCTGGTTTGGAAAGGTAATTTGTTTCTCTTTTTTATTTTAACAAGGTTTTCTAATAGAGTCTAGATAAACTGATTCATCTGCCTGATCATAATTCATTTCTGTGACTTATTATCTGTACTATTCTTACTACATTTGCTGTTTTTACTCTCTGGAATGTGAGGTTAATGGTATGAAGGTCAAGGAAAATCTTTGGCACTTGTCAGGGTGTCAGTTCTGTGGGAGAAAGAACAAACTCACAGTTACAGTGGATTTCTTGCAGTTTAAAACGTTGCTGCAGCTCTTGAATTTCTCCTCACACCACTCCCTCTTCCAGCTTTAAACTTTGCAGCTTTATATCGATGTTGTTTCTACTCAATGTCCCCACTGCCAGTCTGTCTCTGAAAACAAAACGGTTGGCTGTTCTGTTCTTTCTTTCCATAATCCCACAGGTTTTGTTGGGGGAGGTCACTGCAGGCATCAGCACCACCCAGGTGGTGGTGAAGGAGCTGAAAGCCAGTGCAAGCGTCCAGGACCAAATCCAATTCCTAGAAGAGGCCCAGTCATATCGGTCAGTGCCATGAAAAGTAACAAACTTCAGTTTAATGTTATTTATTCTTAGGATGGGTACTATTTAAGTGTTTGTTGCTGTGCCAGAACCCTTCAGCATCCTGCACTCCTGCAATGCCTGGCGCAGTGTTCAGAGGTCACTCCCTATCTACTGGTCATGGAGTTTTGTCCTCTGGTATGAAAACAATTTAGTGTAAAATGTTGTTTGCTCCCTAATAAATACCTCTTTATTTCTTTTCTTGGCCCTGCATCACTTGTAATCATGCACAGACTGAACACTTAAAACCCTCATTTCCTTTCTTCCTCCTCTCAGGGAGATCTTAAGAATTACCTCGGCAGTTGTCGGGCTTCTGACTCTGAGACTCCAGACGCCTTGATCCTGCAGAAAATGGCTTGTGACATTGCTTCAGGACTCCTCCACCTACATAAATACAATTTTATCCACAGGTACATAACAATGGTCTCAGTCTCTTTACCATTAAACCTGCTTTTACTGCACTAAATGAGCAACATCAAATCAAAGGCTTTGTCTGCCCCCTATTGGTCTCTTCCTGCAACAACATCCTGGTGCTGCCTGAGTACGTGACACAAACTCCAGCATCAGTGATTTTGTTGCTGGGGGTGAACCTCTTTTCGTTGCCATGACCGCCATGCTGAAAAACTCAACATATAAAAGAGGTGAGATTAGACTGAATGTTTCATTCTTTGTACAACCAGGTTTAAAAAGCAAAACAAAACAAAGGAACAGTAGACTTCTACAAAAGATGTTTATCAACACTTGATGCAAGTTCATCTCAGTATTTCTTTGGCACCACAGTGACCTGGCCCTGCGAAACTGCCTTCTTACATCAGAAATGTCTGTGAAGATCGGAGACTACGGGCTGTCTCATAGCCGATATAAGGTCAGCTCTATAATAAAATATACATTTTTCTTTTACCTTTTCCCCTCTTTTCATTGATAAACCTCATTCTCTATGTTTGTTCATGCAGGAGGACTATTTCATAACCCAAGACCAGATTTGGGTGCCTCTGCGCTGGATTGCACCAGAACTCATAGATGAAGTCCACGGAAACCTGCTGGTTGTCGATCAAACTAAAAGCAGCAACATATGGTGAGAATTTTGAAGGAAGGTTGTAAAATTCGGTCACAGATGTAGCTATATTAAGGCTTTGCAACATTCTTAGATATTTTTTTCTTGTAATATTGTTTTATTTATTGTCAAAACTGTTTTTATTTACAATGCTTTGAAAATGCATTTGCAACCTTAAACATCTCTTCTGGGTTTGCTTATTTGTCTCAAAATGCTTTAGTTTATCAAACTTAAACATCAAATGTAAACTGGATAAATTCAAAAGCTTTACTGCTAAAGAATCCTCAAAGGTTCTTATTGAAAATATAAATTTTCCCATCTACTAGAAAATCTTGAAAAAGAATGCTGAGCCAGCAGTCTGACTTCAAGACTAAGTACTCTCGGGTTTAAATCAGGGCAAAAAAATCCATGCCATTCCATTCTTCCTTGGAATCACTTAAAATAAAAAAATAAGATAACCTCAAATTTTGTGTCTTTTGATAGCTCCCTTAAAAAATATTCATCTGTAAGTGTGATAAAGAAAAAAAACTGATGATCTCTACAACTAAGAACGTGCTTTTTTGTGGCATTGTGTTGCTATTGATTTTTGTCCTTGTTTGTAGTATTTATTTATTTCATTTTGTAGCATCAAGCATCTTGACTTCCATTTCCTCCATTCCTCCAGGTCTTTGGGTGTGACTTTATGGGAGCTGTATGAGCTGGGAAACCAGCCGTACAGACATTACTCTGACAGACAGGTGTTGACGTATGCTGTGAAGGAGCAGCAGCTCAAGCTACCGAAACCTCAGCTGCCGTTCCCCTTGGATGACCGCTGGTGAGACATGCTTCCATGTTTACCCACTTAGGGGAAATACAACATTGAGCCCTGGACATGTTAGGACTTCAGATATTTAACGTCACCAGGCTTTAGGCCTAACTGGGCAATTGTTTCATTAATAGCCAATGTTTTGTTGCATCCGACCGTTGCAGTTATATTTCTCATTGCAAGTTAGAGCAACTGATCAATAGTCTTCCTATTCTTTATGACCCTCCTGGCATAAAGCAGAGTTAAATCACCTCATCCATCTTTACCTGCAAGATAGCTGAACATTGTTTATGCCTATTAATTTTTCACTGTTGTTGTTCAATGAGAAAGACGTTTGGCACTAAGCTACACTGACACACAAAGAGAATATTTCAACTGAGTCAGCAGCCATACAGCATCCTCCTTATATACCCTGCAAGTTATTGGCTGGAGCTGTAAATAAATGCCAGGTGTAGCTGCAAAGTGCTGACCTCTGAGGTTCTCTTTAAAGTGCTTAGCTGTTTATCTAGGATCAATTCTTTAACTTCTCCTCCTCATCCAGAATACAATTAATTTTGTCAGAGCTGGTAAGAATGTGAAATATTTTTGTACCTTTTCAGGTATGAAGTTATGCAGTTCTGCTGGCTGCAACCTGAGCTCAGGCCCAGCAGTGAGGAAGTGCACCTTCTGGTCACATACTTGTGTGCCAAAGGCTCAAGTGAAGCTGAGGAAGACTTTGAGCAACGCTGGAATGCCTTGAAACCCAATTTGCTTGGCAGCACGTCACATACAGCTGCATCCGCATCCCTGGTCTTCACTCCCACCCCTGCTGACATCCCCAGTGCAGACCAAACTCAGGCAGCAGAGCTGGCCTCTTCTGCCTCATCCTCCTTCCCCCTCCTGGAGCATTTCTCTGACAGCTTTCACTCTGACACAGGAGACGACCTCCTGACCGTCACCGAGACAAGCCATGGACTCAATTTTGAGTATAAGTGGGAGCCGGCCCGAGCTGAGCAACCTTATTGCTCTTCCTCCACCAGGGGGCAACTGGGTCAGGAGAACCCACACTACCAGGATATTTATTATTCTAACACAGGGAGTACCTCAGTGGGTTGCAAGGCTGACAGTCTGACATCCAGCAAGTCCCCTTCCTATTATGAATCAGAACACACCAGTGTTGTTCCAGTACTGAGTGCCCACAGCCCCTCTATTGGCAGTGAGTATTACATTCGTATAGAAGAACCTGTCCAGTGCAACATCAAGATTGATGATGGTATTGGCGATTATTGTTCAGAACTGGAATCTGCTACCAGAAGGCTGTCATCTGAAAACAAAGCTAGTTCTTACTGGTCCACCACTGAGAACACAAAATCAAATGATTCAAGTCCCACCATTCAACTATACACACACCCACTGCTGAGCCCTTCATCTAACAACAGTCCAGTAATGTCAGGTTGTTCGTACAATTCACTTCCGTCTTATAGCAGTAATGCAATTTGTTGTGATGACTCATCTCCACCTAAGACACAGAACCAATCCTCTCCTATACAAAAGACACCAGAGATTCAAACAAACTATCTTCATACAGATGGTGTGTTAGAAAACCCTCGCAGTTTATCCCAGGTTGTCAGCAGCCCTAGTTTAGGATTCTGCGATCCATACCTTGAACCACACACAGGTCATAGCACAGTCAACGAAAGTTGCCATAATATGTTGGGCCCCATCAGAAAGACACTACCCATTATAAACCACTTTGATATAGATGTAGGAGAGGATGATGACGATCTACAATTGGGTCGACGGAAAAGTAGAGAAGTTGATGATAAAACCAACTGGATTTCAAACCGTTCAGCAAACAACAACAGCTATGATAGCAGACACCCAGACAGTGGGAATGACAATTGTGAGGCAGTTCGATCTGATACATCTGATGCATGGGCTTTGACCAAGGACACCACGAGAACCTTCCAAAGTTTTAAGCCTTGTGGCACCTTGGGGGGCAACGAAGAAGGCCCTGAATGGAGTGCATTGTGCATGTCTGTTGGTTTAGACTCTTACATCCAGATATGCCACAAAGAGTCAGCTCAAGAGGAGAAGCCTTCGAGTTTGGATGTTTTTCAAAGCAGCAATGCTCTTATCAGCCCAAGAAAGATTAGCAGTGGTACAGGTAGAGAAAATGTTGACCCTCAAACTGATCAAACAGGGACCTTGTCTGATATGCAGAGAAGCAACATCTGGCAGGGAGTTTCAACATCTGGTGGTCTGAGTGGCTTAAGGCTGAATTATTCAGAGCCATCCAAAAGCAGCAGAGACCAGCAACATGCAGTAAACATTAGGGACTCCAGCAGCTGCTCGGTTGAACTTGGTGACTACAGTGAGGATGAGGAAGATGACATGGCTGATATTACATCAGGGATCTTTGCTGACTTCAACCTTGACCTCAGTGAGATTGAGGAGGAGGACCTCAGCCCAAAAAAGATTTCAGAGGTGAATTCGGATGCATTGGGTGCCATTAGTGTAGTTTCATCTGTGGCAAGCTCCTGCGACCAGGCCTTCAGCCCTGATCCCTACAACACACCCATCCTGCCCAAATCTCTGGACAGTGGCTATGACACAGAAAATAATGAATCTCCAGAGTTTATGTTCAAAGAGCTCGGAGATCCACTGGGTGGTGAAAGTTGCCCTGGGTTGGGTGGAGAATCCGAAATTGCGCTACATGTTGGTTTAGGGCCAGGTGTCTGCACTTCAACAATCACCTCAGAGCTACATGTAAAGAGCCTCGTTGATAATCAATACAGGGATTCAGCCTACTTCTCGGACTATGACGTAGAAAGTGACAAGAGTCCCAAAGAGGAAGACAACGGGTTTTTTGCAGAATCGAAGAAACATGGTTCTGACAATACTTTTAACTCTGCAGTTGAACATTCTCTTGAAAACAGTCTAAACTGTGGGAGGAATTTAACAAACCTGAGACAGCTGAAAAGTTGTGTTTTGGCAAATCTCTCAGAGGCCAGTTCGTACTTAGCCAACAATATTCAAACTCCTGAATTGTCCATGCTGTCACCACTTCCTCCACAGATGGGTGGGTGCCTCACCAAAGAAGCTGCTCCTGCTGACGATCTGGGGTTGGACACTGAACATTCGGGGAATGAGCCGGCATCTGAGCTGAACTCCTTCAGTGGGTCAGAAGCCTCCTCTTCTGTCCTGGAAGTATCTGCCAACCATGAAGAGGCAAGCAGGGGAGCAGAAAGCTGCTCATCTGTCCATTCATCTGTCGCTCATTGCTCCCACTCCGAATGCAGAGAAAAACCCAGTGAAGAAAATAAAAATGTTGAGGGATCCACTGAGGAAGAAGAGGTTCCTGTACAGAATCATGTCAATGAAGAAAACCAAAGGGAGAGTGGGAGAATAAACGAGGAGGATTTTGAGGACATCGATGCAGAAGAATGCGAAAGCCTGTGTGAGGAATCCAACGGCCCTCAGGACCTTTCCACCTCCTCGTCATTGTTGGAGCTTTGTGGGGAAGACGTAAGAGCTCCCCTGGAAGAGGCTGAGGATGAAGATGATTCGGATGAAAGCGAATCTGATGAAGAGCTGAGAACCTACAACATCCAAGATGAAGAGAGCGAGGAGAGTGAAGAGGATTTCAGGACAGTGCCGGTGGTGGTGAGCGACTGCAGCAGGGCGAGACACCTCCGCAGCCTCCTGAAGATGCCCTCCATGCTTTCCCAGTCTTTCTGTGAGGAGCTGGAGAGGAAGAAAAAAGCAGTATCCTTTTTTGACGATGTGACAGTGTTTCTGTTTGACCAGGTATGGCATATTAATGTATTAAATTTGCACCGTATTGGCTCTGAGAGTTTTATGAATTAAACAATGTAATTTTCAGGAGAGTCCTACTGGAGAACTGGCTGACTGCTCATTTCCCACTGGAGGGGAGCCCAGTCAACAAGAAACGTCAAATGCAGACCTCGAAGCTCAGTCCAGCGACGCTCACTGTATTTCTAAAGAAACAGAGGGAAACAACTCAGCAGAGCGTATGCACTAAGAATGCCATTATGTTGGTTTGTTTATCCCAAACCTTTAGCTAAGATTCTGCTATTTCCTATTCATACGGAAACACCAATTTCCCTTTGAATAGAATCTCCAGTAA